>NC_043009.1:49511411-49568911 GCF_006345805.1 Octopus sinensis | reverse complement strand
CATTGAACTTATTCAATGAAGTTCTGCTACTATTACTACTACTACTACTACTACTACTACTACTACTACTACTATTACTACTACTCCTACCTTATTATTGTTGTTGTAATTGTTGTTAACATTTCACAGCAATTTACTGCTTTTACTGTTATGGCTCAACTCGGTTCTGCTCACGCACATCTACAAACATTCAGCACATGGACACTGGCACACACACACATGCATGCACAAACACACATACATACACACACAATGTGTATACGTCTGTGTGTGTTCAATACAGCATCTACTTTGCTGCTTCATTCTGAAAATATTTATCTTGTGTACCACTACCATCATCACTGCTAGCATTCATTCCTTCCATTTCTGAAATCTTCATTTCTTTATGGTACACGTCTCTGTATGTGTGGTATTATGTTAGTTAGTTAGTTAGTTTAGTTAATTTTTTGGCTCAAAAAGCAAAAAAGCGAGGCCATGTAGGGGGACATGGAGTTATGTACAGGGTGGTGTTCATGTAAAGAGTTCAGACCACTTGTGGTCAAGGGAGACTTTGAACCGAGCAGTCATCGGCATCTTCACCATCTCGTCCGGCAGCTTATTCCACGGATCCGCAACCTGGATGGAGAAAGCCCCTCTCCTTTGATTGAGATGAAATCGTCGCAGATAGAGCTTTTCGGAGTGACCCCGCAGCCAACGCTCTGGAGCAGGAATGAAGAACAGCTCCTTCGAGAGGTTACACTTTCCGCTTATGATGTTGTGAGCAAGAATAAGATCACCACGTGGTTGGTTAGCAAGCTACTTACCACACAGCCACTCCTGCGCCTATATATATATATATATATTGACCCCTATGATGCAGGTGGCACTATGGCAGTCCATGTTGCAAAGTGGTTGGTATTAGGAAGGGCATCCAACTAGAAACCATGCCAAGGGACACATGGGAGCATTGTTGCTGTTTTTGAACATATTGGACCCGGTTGAACTGTCCAATCCATGCCAGCATGGAACATGGACATTAAATGTTGATAATTGATATATGTGTGTGTGTGTGTGTTTCCTTCATTTTAAAACATTATGATGTGATATGAGGGAGTTTAAGTTGTTCTTTCTAGCAGGCCAAGTCATTACAAAGACTTCGTTTTTGACTTGATTTTAAGCAGTGATATCTCATAGAAATGGCCAACTGAATGCAATGGGACTTGGTGTTGATTGCCAACTGCATGTACGGAATTTATAATGGCTGTCGGGCTGCAGACAAGACATAATAGACTAATTGCCAATTCCAAGTAGATGCCATAGCTGTAGCCAAAATTGAACCTCATTAGAAGTGCTTTCTAAAACTTCTACAATATAATCAGACTTAATTATCTATAAACTCCGACATACTAACCTCTAGAACCTTACTGCACTGTGTCCATCCTACTTTTATTGAATGCACTGTTATAGATATGACACTACCTTTACTGGAGATGATATTAAAAAGTATTTATTATATTAATATCAGAACTGCTGAAAAGCTGGGGATAGGTTATTTTAGATTACTAGTACTACCAATTAGTTCTGTACGTTTAGTAAAAAGAAAGTAGTTGCTTTCAGCTTAACGAAAGAATTACTTAAAATAACCTTACTGGAAAGAATATTGGCTTTTTGTCATTGCTTTATATCTATTTCCTCATGAGAATTGACTGATTGGACATCTGTTGGCTTAATTCCATGACTTTGCCAATCTATCATGATCTATCATTGCATTCTACAGTGGTCATTGCGAAATTAGAATCTCACAAACCGGTAGTTAAGTTTTGTTCTCACTTTGCAGACAGCTGGAATTATTGTGATTTCTCCATGTTGGTGTTATCGTTGAAGCTTATTCCAACACTAAACAACAGCTGTGTGTTGGTAACCAAAGAATTTCTTTCAATGAATATTAAAAAAAAAAGAAAAAAAAAATGAAACCATTTCTTTCCTCTTTTTTTTTTTTAATTTCATGATTCAAAATGATCGGCGGCTACTTTTACTTAATTGGTTCTTGGATTTACTTAAAAAGAAAGTGAAAAAGATATTTATATCTACAGATATATTGCATATGCGTTGTTTCTCATACACAATAGATGAAAGCACTCAATGCCAATATAGCAGAGTTTATTGTAGTATAATATAATACAATCTCTAGGATACATTATGAATCATTTTTGTGGTATTATTTCCTATTTACATAATTCACACCCGAAAATTAAAATACGTAAGCATGACATAAAATCATGAAATGATTCTTTGTGAATCTCAGAGCGATTGTATTTATGTTATACTATATACAAAAATATAGGCATTAAATTATTTATTGTTAATTCCTTTTATGTGACCAGAAATGCTGGATATCAAGCTTATTGTTTCTGTAACTGGGTTTATTTTAGGTTTTTTGCATAGTGTTATTGTTAACCCAATAACTTACCTACCTACCTAATTTCTCGGCAACAACAAAGAACTGGATATGATGGAGTGAATGTTAGAATTTTGTCTTTAATCAGTCAAATGATGTAAATGTTTCTGGCTGTTTGTCTACTCACTTTATTACATTGATTGAATAATTTGTCTACGTGTAAAAACAAGGTTTCTCCCAAAAGATAGGGTAAAAGGATTTTTTAAAATAATTTCAATAGTGGATGGCAGAATTACTATAGTAGTGAACCAAATACTTTGTGATGTTAGTTTGTCCTTTTGCCTTTTGTGTTCAAATCCTGTACAAGTCAGCTTTGCCTTTCATTTCTCTAAGGTTGATAAAATAAGTGGGAATCAGTATAACTGGGATATTCTTGAAAATGGTACCCCCAGTATAACCACAGTCCAATAACTGAAACAACGGTAAAGGATTAAGTTAGTACCAGATTATGCCTGAATAAATTTATCCTGCCAACAGTGTAGTATATCCATTTTTATGGTTGGTATTAGGAAGGGCATCCAACTAGAAACCATGCCAAGGGACACATGGGAGCATTGTTGCTGTTTTTGAACATATTGGACACTGTTGAACTGTCCAACCCATGCCAGCATGGAACATGGACATTAAATGTTGATAATTGAAATATGTGTGTGTGTGTTTCCTTCACTTTAAAACATTATGATGTGATATGAGGGAGTTTAAAGAAATTGTTTGGTTTCCAGTACAGTGATATACTATGGCTAAAGTACTTTTAAGTACTTTAACCTTCGTACTTTTAAATACTTTAACTGTAATACATCAATGTTAAACTGAGCGTGCGAAGGCCAGATTGCAAATCAAATACAGAGTATTATTGCTTCTAACTCCAGTATCTCGTGATTCTGACTTTCACACATGATTCAAAGTGCAAGTCAGAACAATATTTTGGGTTGAATCAGTAAACTAATTTCCCTTCATCCTTTATAAAAAAAGGATCCTGTTACTAAGAAATAAATAAATGAAGAATGACTTCTTTTTTTTTTAATTTAAGCACAGAACCTCGGATTTACACTTGAGGGGAAATGAGATTAAGTTACATTAAGGATAGTTTTTTTTTTTTTTGTATCATTTTTATTTTAAATGGTATTAGTGGCATAAGTTAAATAGCTGCCACAAGAGATCAAACTTGATAAATCACTGACTTCACTCATTGGAAAATTGTATATTCTTGACATTAGTGGTCTCTAAGAAGGAAGTCAATTTTAAAATAGGATTTCATATAGTAAAAAAAAAAAAAAAAAGAAGATATTTTAAATAGTGCAATTCAATGAATTTAGAATTTTCTTAAGTTCAATTAATGAACTTAGGTGTCACATCTTTAACAATTTATTTATTTGGTTTACACAAACCTATCTTGAAGTTTATTTTAAGAGCAGCAAGTGACCTAACTATATATATATTATCTTTGATTATGGGAGCCACCTTATAGTTGGTTTATGTGTTAGACAAATCTCTCTTTAATCAAAGACACATTAGATAACATAATCCTAGATACCCAGCCTGTAATAATAACAGGATAAGCATGGTTGGAATGCATTTGATTATAGATATTACTAATTTAGAACTCATCTCAGTCTAAGTAAATAACAGTTAAAGATATATTCTTGAAACAAATGAAATTATTGTGGCCCTTGGCCAAACTTTCAGATTGATAAAATTCTTCCTTAATTTCATATCCTGAGTGTTAAGTGAAAAAAAATTATATGATAGCTAAATATTGGAATAAATTTCCTAGAAAATTAAACAATTTCTAAATTTGATGCATGTCCTGAATTTGAAAACCTCCACTTGTTTCGAAAACTGTCAATCAAATTATCTTTGACTGTACCTGTCTAGAATGTAAACAAAGATTTCTTTTTGAAGAACAGTTTTCAATTAATTTCTGTTGAAAACAAAAGCCAACATAATTTCAAACCAGACTGCTGGTTTTATTTTCCTTACCACACAGGTAACTTTCTCATAATTCCTCATTTGTTATTTTAGTTACCATGTCATTAACTTGTTTTGGTTGCACTAATAACAGAGTACTTGAATGATGTGATTGTGTTTGTATTGAATGCAGTTACATTTTAGTGTTGTCTTAACAGAACAATATAAAATAATTGTTCTTAAACTGTGAGGTTACTTTGAAAATAGTTTTGAATCTACATTGATAACAATTTTTATTGTCTCAAATGTTATTTCACTTGTTTTACTTAAAAGGCTGTTTTATTTAGATTTATCAAGAAACTAGTGTGTTATGTTTTACAAGTATATTAACCTTATAACAATGGCTTCATTGAGAGAGAATAGAAGGTGGAGAAAGACAAAGAAACTACTGTTGTTTGTTGTATGTTTTAGTTTTCATAGAAATAGATAACATAGTCTTCCTTCTCTGTTCATTTTTCTTTCTCTCCTCTTCATATGTACTCATTGAACTTCATTTTTTTAAAAGTCTTTTTTTAGCAGTCTTAACTACTTTTTGATAGCTTGGTCTAAATTTTAAGAGAAATAAACTCTATGTTTCCAATTTTACATTTGAACTTTAAATCAATATGTTTTTATCATTGTTATCATTTAGCTCCATAATCAATGCCCACAACTATTTCATTTTTTAAATGCCAAATAAAACCTTGTTTGATGTGTCCTTTCTTTTTTTAAGACAGCATGAGAGAATTTGAAGCAATTTGGCTGTTATTTCTAGCAGGTCACAATACATTTGCTTAATATGATGGTTGTAATCAGTTCCTGATCTCAATTACAATCATGGTACCCGTTTTCAACCATTTCATTTTACTTCAACGATTTTTCATGAATTTATGAATTTTACAACTTCTTCATGTAAAGTATCATAGACCTCGTACCCACAAAATTCAATAGCGTGAAGAGGAATAAAGTTTGCTACACCTGCAGTTCCTAATCTATAGGTCAGAGTGTAATTTAGAAAGTGCTATGAATATTACGTATTTCACTTTTGAAGTATTTGATGAAATGTAAAATGTCCCTAAGTATATTATACAATAAGTCCTAGGTACAAGGGGAAAACAGGTCTGAGGGGAATATTGATTTTGGTAAAAAGAGAAGACATGTCAAGCAAAGTTAAATCACAGTCATGGCCAGTGTTAGTGACATGTAAAAGTTACCTGTGCTGGTGACACGTGAAAGGTATCCATGCCAGTGACATTTAAAAGACACCCAGTACACTCAGTGGAGTGGTTGATGTTAGGAAGGGTATCTGGCCATAGAAACCAAGCCAAAATAAACTGAAACCTAGTGCAGCTCCCTGGCTTACCAGCTCCAGTCAACCCAGCTTACCTATACCACCATGGAAAACTGACACTAAATGATGACGATGATGATGCTACACTAAATGCTAAACTAACTTTGCTTGCTTCTTTCACTATAGAAGAAAAGGCAAAGGTAAGCCTTCAGTGATGTCCCGACAATCTAATAAAGCCATGTTGTTTCTTTTTTTATTTTCTTCTTATAACTTGCTCATTGTATTCACTACTCTATTCTTAGTAGTCTTTGAGCAGCATCGATTGTGAAATGACACTTGAAGCATTTCTAATGCTAATTTCACCAAACTGCTCCAAGATTTCAATATGTATGCATTACTTGGTATTAATCAATTGTCTGGGCATGTGTGCAACATTGAAGCTGTGGGATAATTGCAGAAAGCGTTGTTAATATGGCAATCTGACACGGCCTGATCTAATTGACCCATTTATATTACTTTCACACACAAGCAATCTCCTAAAACTTCAGCTGAAAGCAAAGTCTTGAATGAATTCCTTACATTCACATTATTTATCAGCTTGACTCATTGGAATTGTTTCAGTGTGATATTGGATGTGTATGGGATTAGAAACTGTATTGAATTTGTTGCCCAACACCATCAACTGTCTGGCATTGCACATTATAAAACAGGAAGTAACAAAACTAAAGCGTTGTCGAAAGCAATAACATAGTTTTGATGATGGTTGTAGTAGTGGCAGCGGTGGTGCTGGTGTTGATAGTAGTACTTAATCAGTCTATTAAGAGTCAAGCAGTTTTGCAAATAAGGAGTTAATATTGACGACGATGATGGTGATGGTTATACAGTTGGTGAGTGATGATGATGATGATGTTGATGGTGGTGGTGGTAATGTGTCCATTCACAAAGAGAAAGTGGTTTTAGAACTATGAAGTTTCAGTTATGGCTTTCATACATAGTGGAGATTAATGTGGATTTCTAGATTACTAATCTCACTTGCACACGTCTTTGTGCAAGTGTGTTTTCTACCTGTGTTATTTCACAGCTGGTCTGCATTTCAATTCTTACCAGGGACTAACTACACTTCTGCATGTATGTATATTACTCTTTTACCTGTTTCAGTCATTTGACTGCGGCCATGCTGGAGCACCGCCTTTAATCGAGAAACTCGACCCCGGGACTTATTCTTTTGTAAGCCCCAGTACTTATTCTATCGGTCTCTTTTGCCAAACCGCTAAGTAACAGGGACATAAACACACCAGCAATGCTAGGGGGACAAACACAGACATACAAACACACACACGTATATATATATGTACATATATACGATGGGTTTCTTTCAGTTTCCGTCTACCAAATCCACTCACAAGGCTTTGGTTGGCCCGTGGCTATAGTAGAAGACACTTGCCCAAGGTGCCACGCAGTGGGACTGAACCCGGAACCATATGGTTGGTAAACAAGATACTTACCACACAACCACTCCTGCGCCTATATATATATATATATATATATATATATATATATATATTCATGCGCACACACACACACATATATCATCATCATCTTCCAAGTATCTTCCATATATAGCCTTTGTTGGACAGGTTGACAGGATCTGACAGATTTGAGGACTGCATCAGGCTCTAGCATCTGTTTTGCTATAGCCAAGTTTCTATGCTGGATGCCCTTCTTAATGCCAAAATTAATATATGTATGCATGTGCATATATAAATAGATAGATAAATATCTGTGTGTGTATCTATGTTTGTTTTTATATGCTATTATATACGGAAACAGTGAAACATTAAATTGAAAGATCATTCAATACCCTTCAGTGGAGTTTCATACTATTGGGTTTTTATTTATTTATTTATTTATTTTACAAGGTAGAGGTTGACAGTTACTTCAAAGCTTCAGCACAATATCTTTCAACAGACTGCCTGACAAAGGCCACCTCAGCAGAACATTGATGTAAAAAGTCAACCTTTTCTCTGTAGAAAAAAAATAAAATATAAAATATGCATGGGTGGGTGTGGGTGCTGGTATGTTCTTACGCAAGGTTTCACACCTTTCTTTTCTGCTCTGCAACAATGGAAGACAGCTATGAAATCTATGAAGAACGGCAATCATGCGTACAAAGCATAAACGACCATCCTTCTTTTATAGTTTTCTCTATAAAAACAAAAGCTTCACACTTTCGAATACTACAGTTAGTATTCCTTTGGTTGCTTTGTGCCCCTAGTCAGCTCGGATTGAACAAATAACTGCAACCAAAATTATTCCAGTCATGCTATCTTTTCTAAGAGAAACGGTAAGGCATGCTTTGTGGGAGATCTGGCTGCTTATTCTAGCAGTTTCAAGTGACCAACCACACAGAAGCGGACTCCATTGTTGCAAGGTGGCATTGTTATTCTAGGATCCCTTGATAGTTCTTTTTAGCTGTTGGTTGATTCCTTCCTAATAGAGTGTGCTGGACATTAAGGATCAAAGATTCTTTCACTGCACTGAATGATGGGATTCTACCGAAATCATTAAGGGGGCAGATGATGGGGATAGAATATATATTTCTTTTTCTTTTACCTCATTTGTTTATGTTTTTACTTTCATACTTCTTTTATAGATGCCTTCTCTTTGATTTTTTGCACATTTTTTTTATATTTTATATTATTCCCATCTCCTCTCCACCACCAAACTTCCAGTAGCCTCAACTATTGTTTTCCATTTTTTTATCCCATTTACTGTTACTACCGTACTATACTTCTTTATTCTCTTTCTCTTCTTTTCATCTTCTGTTCCTCTCTCTTCTCTTCTCTACTCTCATATTCTTATTTTCCTTTTCCTTTTGTCATTACCTTACATCTATCTATCCGGCGCATCATTCTTTCTTTCATTAAACTACTTCTACAGTTTTGGGTGTCTTCCTCTTTGTCTTCACCCAGCTCTCTCTCTCTTTCTCTCTCTCTCTCTCTCTCTCTCTCTATCTATCTATCTATCTATCTATCTATCTATCTATCTGTCTATCTACCTCTCTCCCCAGTGAATATTTCAACAAGCCTTCACTTTTCTTGCAAAATGCCATATCTAAAACCATAGATAAATAGATAAATAACTCACCCCACCTGTCTATCATCCAACCCATCTTCTCTTTTACCTGGTGGATGAGAAGAAGAGAGGACAAGCAGATTGACAGAGAGGGAGAGATAGAGAGATGACAAGCAGATTGACAGAGAGGGAGAGATAGAGAGAGGGGAGGGGAGAGAGAGAGAGTATTGAACTGCAATCAATAAAACCGTATCAATATATTTGAAGATTCAAATCAAAAGACATCAGTAGACAGGTGCAATATTGTATACATTTACATATACATGCATGTGCATGTATATGTACATGCATGCAGTTCTATGCTTTGGGAGAGCAACAACAACAACTACAAAATGAAAAGTAAAAAAAAAAAAAAAAACTTACTGAAATGAAAACTACATATCTTTATATCTTTAACCTTGTTGTTGTTGATGTAGTTGTTGTTGCTGTTATGGTTGTTGTAGTCTCTCACTAATGGATATTGTCATTGGTTAAGTGCATTTGGTAGACATTTTCAAGAAAAGAGATGCTATCATTCCTGTGTTGCAGTTTTCAATAAATTTTCAGAAATCAATACTGGAACGGTCATATATATCCTTCTATATATTCATCTATCTATCAGTCTGTCTAGTTATCCATTCATCCATCCAACCACATATATATATATATATATATATATATATATATATATATTATATATATATATATATATCTATATATCTTATATATATATATATATATATATATCTTATATATATATATCTTATATATCTATATATCATATATATATATATATATATATATTATATATATATATATATACACATACATATACATCTAACCATCCATTCATTTATCTCTTCCTCCCTCAATCTACTACTACTACTACTACTACTACTACTGTTGTTGTTATTGCAACTACTTGTGGCTTTCACTAGTCATATGCTTTTTATGGTTGGATTACACAGGGAATTAAGAATAAAATATTTTTGTAGTATTCCTTGGTAACTAGTTTCTAGTGAAATCACACATGCACGCACACACACATACACACAAGAAAGAAAGAAAGAAAGACAAATAAAAAACTTCATAGTTTTCAGCTTCTGAACCGGAATTTCGTCTATTGGTTTTTATCGTTTCCAAAAGTCAACCAAAATGTGTAGATCATTCTTGTCTTTATATACATCATGTTCTCATACCTTTGTTGGATCTTACTGACATTAAATGGTTCTTCATGTAAGTTTGTAAATGCTCTTTGGTTTTTAACCCAAGACGTTTCTCCATCTGGTTCCACTGTAACTTTCACCATTATTTACATACTCTATGATTAACTTACAACCACATGTATTTTACACAGTTCTCCAGTTTCTTTCTTTCTTTGTTTCTTCCTTTTAATCTCTTCCCACCTTTTCCCTATCCTTCTTTTTATTTAATGTTTCTCCTTAATCTTCAAGCCAGCCAGTGTAGCTACATTTTATAAGAAGCTTCTGTGTTCTCAAGTTCAATTCTGGTAAAGATGTTGGATAGTTTTATTTGATTTCTCGATTGCTTGTGTATAATAGTGGTGATAGTAGTTGTGGTGGTAGTGATGACAGCAGTGGTGGTCATGGTGTTAGTGTGATTCACACACACATTACCTGACTAGCAATTAGATGCTTGGGAGCTTAATGTGCACCATTGTCATTCTTGTCACATCAAATTCTTTGTGAAGAACCCACATCTTCAATTAAATAAAGAAATAAATTCTACTATGTAGAGTGGCTGCGTGGTAAGTAGCTTGCTAACAAACCACATGGTTCCGGGTTCAGTCCCACTGTGTGGCATCTTGGGCAAGTGTTTTCTGCTATAGCCCCGGGCCAACCAATGCCTTGTGAGCAGATTTGGTAGACGGAAACTGAAAGAAGCCCATCGTATATATGTATATATATATATGTGTGTGTATGTGTTTGTGTGTCTGTGTTTGTCCCCCTAGCATTGCTTGACAACCGATGCTGGTGTGTTTATGTCCTCGTCACTTAGTGGTTCGGCAAAAGAGACTGATAGAATAAGTACTGGGCTTACAAAGAATAAGTCCCAGAGTCAAGTTGCTCCATTAAAGGCGGTGCTCCAGCATAGCCACAGTCAAATGACTGAAACAAGTAAAAGAGAGTATATATATATATAGACGTAAATTCATACACACAACTCAACAAACTTATCTATGGGTTTTGCTTTCCACATCAATGGCCTTTGGAATTCCTTCCCTTGTAACTTTTCTTCTAGCTATTCAGGGGGCAGGGAAAAGGCATTAACCATCTGTCTTAAAAGGCTCTATGAATGTAATGGGTGCAACTCCTTCTTCCATACCAAATCAATGAAAAGAATATATATATATATATATATATATAGTAACTCCTAACACACTAAGTGATTGCTAGGGGGCACTTTTGTTACTGGTTACTTACCACACAAGCACTGTCATATATGGTAGAACAATAAACAGACTAAAGGGGATAAGGGAGAGGGGTTGAAAGCCATGTCTGTCAGTGGATGTCATGGGGACACTTGTAAACCCCCATTGCCAATTTGTCACAGCAAATGATGTCCTTTCAAAACTGAACTTTGTCTTGATTTCAACAAATTTTCACTTTACAATGAAAATGTTTCTAGTTCAAACTGCAATCAGAATTTACACCTATCCCCCCACACACACCCATCCAGTCCTTCTCATCTCCCTCCCTTTCTCGTTGTCTCTTTCACTTTCCTCTCCTCCTTCTCTTATGCTCACAGACTCTGAGACCAAGGAATATTGCTTGGTTGTTTCAGTTATTTAACAATTTGTCTATGTGAAGCCAACACAATATAGTAAGCAACTTAACTACCTACTTCCTTAAGTGAGATACCTATTTCCTCTAGATTTAACCTTGGAACTCCAATTTTGAACTTCACAGTGGATTATTGACTGCCTGGATTATTAGCTTGAGTATCTTTCTACTGCTTTTTGCCTACCTTGTTCAGGAATAAGGAAACGTTGAGCAGGGAAGGAAGAGTGTCTTGTTCTTTCAGTACAGATTTTACTGTTAATACCAGCACCACCAACACCACTACTGCTGCTGCTGCTACTGCTGCTGTTACTACTGCTACTACTACTACTACTACTACTACTACTACTACTACTACTACTACTACTACTACTACTACTACTACTTTCCCCTCTATCTTTCTTTATCTAACTACTCCACCTCCTACCAGTCCTCTGCTGCAGTACATCATAAGTATTCAGTCATTATTAGGAAGAGTCATTTAGTTGGAAGTGGGCTGTGATGATATGCTGATGATAAGAGGGTGGAGGGGAGGTAGGCAGAAAAAGGTCACAGTTACATGACCTTTCTCCCCACCACACCACAAAAACTAGACAATCCCAGAGCAGAAATTGTCAGTATATGCTATCAATATCACAGCCCATTGGAGTTGTCTCAACTCCCATTCTAGCAGAAAGGGAGAAGATGAAGAGGAGAAGGGGGGATGGGGTAAGCAGAGAAGAGTAAAGGGGTCATGTGGTGATGTTTGATGTTGCTAGTAAGATATAAATCCTAGGATCAATCTTAGGGCAATCTCACACTCACTCACATGCATACACATTTGGTTGTGCAAATTTAGTATGTGGAGAGGTGGGAGATGAAATTGTTGATTGTAACTTTAGTTGTTTTTATTGTTATTTAGCCCCAGGTCAGCTCTGACTGGGCAGACCTATGATCAAAAGCTTTCTAGTCATGCCCATCAGCTTGCAACTATTTCAAGAGGATCTCTAGTTGAAATGGACTCACTGGCCTCAGGAGGCTTGTGAAGACCATGAAGAGCACAAGCACCCTCCTCTAGATCAAGAAAAAAAGAATGTAACCACCCTGTCCTTCTCATGCATTACTAATCCAGGACTATGTTATTGAATGTGACCTTGTCTTTTCAAGGCAGAAAAATTTCAGTTGCTATTTCTAATAGGTTAGCCAGCCATGTAGAATCTCTTTTTGACTTGTATAACTTCTGTGAAAAGGGGGGTGTTGGGGGGAAACCCAAATAGATTATTATTCCAGGAATATGGCACAAGCAAATATAAAAGGACTCGGTATTTGTCAAATCATGATTTCTTGCATTGACACAAGGCCACAAATTCATTGGAAGGGGGACTGGTGGGTGGGTGGTGGGGGGTGATTAGTGAATTGAACCAATCCCATTACACATGCCTGGGATGAAAGGAGCTGCTTGCCTTTGGAGAAACTCCAGTAGGATTTGAACACAGAATGTAGAAAGATGAAATTCAATACTGAAAGACATTAAGCCCCACACTGCATTGTTTCTGTCATTCCAATAAGATTTATTCACAGTCTGCTCTTTCTTTCCCAACCTTCTCCCATCTCTCTGTCCTCAACCCCACTCACTCTTTCTCTCTCTCTCTCTCTCTCTCTTTCTCTCTGTCTCTGTCTCTCTCTTTCTCTCTCTCTTATACATACACATTCTACCTCTCTTTAAAACATACATACACATTCTGCCTGTCCGTGTATCTTTCTCCAGGTCTGTTAATCTCTGTGTATTATCATGTTTGTGTGTGTGTGTGTGTTTCTCTCTCATTTCCTACTTTTTACTCTCTCCTTATCTCTTTAAACTCTACAGTCTGTCTCTCTCTCTACTTCCATTCTCCTTTTTCTGCCTGTTCCATCTCTCTCTCTCTCTCTCTCTCTCTCTCTCTCTCTCTCTCTCTCTCCTACCAGTTCCTTCCTTTTCGCAATCTCTCCTCGCCTCTTTCTTTCTCTTTTATTATCTCACTGTTTTTATATCTCCATTATCTAGTCCTCCATCTCTCTCTCTCTATCTCTCACCCTCTTCATCTTTCTCTATGTACCTATTCCGCATAACATAATACATAACATATTTCAAAGCACACATATACCTACATAAACGCACACACATAAAACTTCATATATTTGTATTTTTCTCTTGAACGCATAAGGGTAAGGAGGTTCGTTTTGTGGTTTAATTTTTATTTTGCATATGTGTACCATTTAGGTTTGGCTAATATTTATTCATACCCTCATACCCTCCTCACAGCTTGCTTTTTATTTTTGCAAGAACATGTTAGCTCTTTTGTTTTTGTATTATTATTATTATTATTTTTTTTTTATTTCTCTCTTTCTTGTTCCTAAAATTTTCTTATTTAGAGCAGCAATAAGACAACATATATAATACCTCACTTTATGTCCTGTTACTCAGTGAGCTATAATTATGCATAATGGAACAGTTATGCTGATTATCTGATCATTGCTACATTTTAACCGATCTTCCAAGGGAAAGGAAACTGAAGAAAGAAAATCTTTTTTTTTCTTTGAATTAAGAAAAAAAAAATTACAAAAACACTATAACATACACGCACACAAATATATACACATAGACACATATCCATATATATATACATATATATATTATATATATATATATATATATATATATATATATATATATATATATATATGTGTGTGTGTGTGTGTGTGTTCACACTTTGACTGCCATTCTCTGACAATTTATTGAATTTCATAGGGGTGAAGTGGAAGAAAAGTCTAAGAAACTATTTCTGCTGGTATTTCTTTTTCTTTATCACCCACACTAACAAGAATTTCTTTATAAAAAAAAATCAGTAGATAAATACCTACTAAGATAACAACTGTAAAAATATAAAGAAGCCATATAGACAAAAATCAATTTTTTTTTCTACCATTTCATCCTTTTTTATATATATATATATTTTTTTTTTTTTTATTTTCTTTCTCTTCCTCTCTTGATAAGTAACAATAATGGTAAGCATTTTCAATAGTTTCCTTTAATGATGTATATTTTCCTATGTTATTTACCATAGTTGTTCAGTAAGCATGTCTTGAAATAAGAAATGGTGAGAAAATCAATGGCGCTAATGCTCCAAGTCTGTGTAGTTACTAAGAATTATTTTCCCCAACCACGAACAATGATACGACAAAATAATGGTAATAACTGCAGTAAAGATTATGCAAGCAGTTCCCGTAAATTCAGTTTTCTGTAAGCAACTTTCTGTTGGAATCTAAGTGTGTGTTCGCCAACCTTTAAAAAAATTATTATTTTAAAAATATCTGAGCTTAACAGATCCCTATTCTGGGTGGGAAAAAACTCTATCTAAAGTTGAGATGTTCTTCAATTCTTTAGTTAGTTTTTGCCATCATAGTTAAGCTCTACTACCACTAACACAGCCATCATCGTCATTATTAAAGTATGGATTAAATGGTCTGACTATACCAGCCCAAATGGAGAGGAAAGCTTAACTGACATAAAGTAGTGTAGTTATATATTTATGATAAATTAATAGTAGTAAAAATGTTTTAGTTGTAACTGTTTTTTTAAAAATTTTTTGTTTGCTTTGTTATTTTGTTTTATTTTTGAGGTGGGGTGGAGGTGAAAGGTTTTGTGATCGATTGAGGCAGCAAGAAGAATGGAATGAATTGAAGAGTTGAGCGTAGACTCCAGAGATGAGTTGTTATGACAGTTAAATGAGCAGCAAACAACAGATTCAAAGTTATTGGTTGGTTGGTCAGTGTGTGCTGAAGAAAACTGTGCTGATGTAGTAGATATGTATGATTTGAATGAAAGTCTTGCACATGGTGAAGATTATAGGCAGCAGTGCTTATATATGTTAGGTGATGAATAAACAGACATGCTAGGGTAGAGAGTACTCTTTAATTTTGCTGGGGATGTGGAAACTCTTCCAATGGTGATGCCATGATAAAATTCATCCAGTACAGTTTTCTAAAATAGTTTGGCCGCAGGAAGGGTATCCAGCCATTAAAACCATTCCTAAAATGGGTTGTACATGTAAGATACGGTCTCTCACTCATCTTGAAGGATAGTAACTTCAAATAAAAACTGATTCAAGTTGTCTTGATCTGTCCAGTCCATACCACCCTGGAAAAATGAGCACAAACGGATGATAAAAGATATTGAGACGTGAATATAAGATGATATATATATACACAATGTATGTCTCCAGTGAAATGATGCTGTGCTGCAAAATAAGAGGTGAACTTCAAGAGAGTACAGTCCAAAACCTGGTTTTAATTCCTAGTTGTAGCTATTTTCACACTTTAAATATGTTAGTTAGTTAATTTTTGGCTCAAAAAGCAAAAAGCAAGGCCATGTAGAGGGACATGGAGTTATGTACAGGGTGGTGTTCATGTAAAGAGTTCGGGCCACTTGTGGTCAAGGGAGACTTTGAACCGAGCAGTCGTCGGCATCTTCACTATCTCGTCCGGCAGCTTATTCCATGGATCCACAACACGGATCTAATACATAGGTAAAAATATAATCTCCCTCCAAACCCACTTTCTCTCTCATAAGCAGTAACGCTTAATTTTTTTTTTAAATACATACAATGTTTACTGCTGTGTATTCAGGCTTATACACGTTCATCTATCTGTACATATTTATCAGTGTGTGTATGTGTTAATATTCTTATATGTATACGTGTATGTATGTATATCTGTCTACCTAGCTATTTATAATAAATTTTAATCTCTCTCTCACTCTCTCTCTCTCTCTCTGTACATATATTTCTTAAAAATACTTTCAGTGAAATAAAAGCTCGAATACTGTTCAGTTTATCGATATATTGCGGATTAGAAACAGTCTATGTAAATCTTGTATAACCATGTTACAATCTTGCTTGTGGACTAAATGAATTTATATACATAATAACTAGTGTTTCTGCTGCCTTTCTCCTTCCCGCTACCATAATTCTCTTCCCCTGACCTTGTTGCTGAATTTTCAATATCCTGTCGTTTTTCATAAGGTTTTATCTGGAAGGAATGAATTAATTTTCTAATTTCCTTCGATAAATTGCTTGGATCATTTTGTATGTTTCCCACTCAATGTGTACAGTTTAGATTTTACAAGTAAAATCTGTCTTGCCTTCGTTGTCTTCCATTACTGCAACTTTATACTTGTTTCCTTGTAATTCTATGCATATCTCTTTGCTGCAAGCATTGCAGTGTTTGTGAGCAGGAAATAGCGGGATAAACTATATCATTCATAGTTTATGTGAAACAATTCCAAATATTTGCTTTCACTTTTTAAAGAATTTAAGAGAGTTAGTTGCATGCACTGGTTTTACTTCTTTTTTTTCACCTTTTTTTTTTGCAATCATTATTATTATTCTATTATCATCTTTTTTTTTTTTTTTTTTTTTCATATATTGTCCTAGCAGCATTATTCTGTAGTGGAAGTTTTATTTCGTTTTTATTGGGAAATACACTTCTGTTTTGAGTTTTGTTGATAATTTTATTTATAGAGGCAAACAAATGTAAACTTCTCTTGTTAAAAATATACAGTATGGCATTTTATTATATTAAGCACCACAGGCATAGATATGACTGTGTGGGTACAGGGTTTGCTTTGTAACTGTATGGTTTTGAGTTCTGTTGTTGTGTACAACACCTTGGACAAATGTTTTTTACTATTACCCTTGGGTCTTGTGAGTTAAATTGGAAGCCCATTGTATGTGTGTGTATATGCATGCATGTGTGAATTTTAGACATTTAGTTTTTCAATTAACACAATGATACATACATACACACACCACACATACACACACACACATTCAGGATGTTAATACAATGATGGAGTCATTCATTCACACTTACACGGCTGCTTTGTTTAGTGGTTAGAATGTTGGGTTTTACCTTGATGACGTAAGTTCAATTCCTTGGCTGGGCTACATGTTGTGTCTTTGAGCAGGGCCTCTCCCTCAAGCTGTCACATCCTCAGTGTTCTGCTAAGTCAGGTGTGGTGGGGCCCAAAAGAGTGTCTCTCCATGTGGGTGATGGCCAAGCATTTCTTTCTTTATATACAAACATGACTATGAAATATCTTACGTACTTTTAATAAATATGACCAGCATGGAAATGTAAACATTGTAATGATGCTGATATACCTATACAAACATCTGACTATAAAATTCTATGATAGCTACCTCTACTAAATGCTCAATTGATCTTTATTTCTCTCATTCTAATGGCATTACTACAAACACTTTTATCAAGAAATTTGTTGATCTATGGCTACGTTTTTAATACTACTAGTGATAATACTATGGTTTAAAATGTTTTACCACTAGATTAGTACTACGCTATAAAACTTTACACCCGTTGTATCTTTAGATTTCACACTGAAATTACACTATCACCATTAAATTTTACAGTTCTACATTTCCTTGCACTGGATTTTCTGTACTTTAACAACACATTACACTGTTGCCATCAATTCTAGTATTACATTGTCACATATGTGTCTTTAGTTTTTCTCTCTGGTCTGGACTGTCACGGTTGACATTAATATGTCGGACTTAACCTCAACTGTCACTAAATATATATATATATATATAATATATATATATATATATATATACATACCACAGCTACACTCATACAACTTAACCAATCAAACCAACCTACCAACCATTGTTATAAATGTTATATATCCTTAGTGCCCTGATTTCCCTTGAAAACAGAACCCTTTGAAAAGTTCGCCTGATGTCAAGTTGTTAAAAACACAAACAGTCATTACTATAAAACTCTAAACAACCCCAAGAATTCTATTTCAGTGTAATTTATTTCAGGATTTCGAAATATTACTTGTTATTTTGTTGCTGCTGTCATTTTTCATACTGACCTCCATTTTTCATTTAATTTGGTTAAGACTCATAGTTATGATGGTGATGACGATAATGGCATAGTGGTGGTGGTGGTGGTGGTGGTGATGATGACAGTCATGGTGGTGGAGGTGAGGATGATAGTGATGGTGGTGGAGGTGATGAAGATGATGATGTGTAGGAATTGGTTGGAAATTCTATTTGATTTTTCTATTTTTCTTCTTAAAGAAATTATTAATAGGAAAAATTTTTCATTATATTCTTTCATTGTAGAATTTTTACTTATTTATTTCTTTAATTCTTTATAATTTATTATTATTATTATTATTATTATTATTATTATTATTATTATTATTATTATCATAAACCATTATTGCTATTATTTTTCTTTCTGTTTTTTTTTGTTTTTTTTTTCCACTCATTCCCCATTTTACAAATTTGATATCAAATTGAAATGTCGACTGGAAGAAATAAAAATTTTTCCCAATTCAGCTCTAATGGCTACAGTTAGAGATTGTGTCAGATTTTTTGCCGCCCATACTGTAGCAGTAATGATGGATATGAAATTTTTGTATGTGCGTGGATATATGTATGTGTTGCCATCTGATGATGCACACATACACAAAATGCATTTTCATATACAGATGCACATACACACATACAGATAACTATAAATAAATATATACTAACATATCCTTGCATACATACACTTATATACATATATGCGTACATAAAATCCTTCTCGATAATTGAATACAAAAATACAATAGTTATGTGATCAATCAATCAAATTTTTTATTAAGTAACTTCCCCCTCATACTGCCTGCTGTGGAAGTTTGACTTAGAGCAGAAAAACTGGTCAGCTCTTTTATTGCTCTGTCATAACTGACTTAAACTGTATTTATCTTCTGCATCCATATATATATATGTGTGTGTGTCATACACATGCAGCTATATAAATACATATACATTTATGTACATGTATATAGATGGTCCATTGTACGTGCAGTTGTCAGCTACATTGATATCGCAGGCAACACACATACACACACATATTTGGATAAATGCATGTGTGGGCATATACATTTCTCTCTGTCCTCACACATATATGGATAAATGCATGTGTGGGCATATACATTTCTCTCTGTCCTCCCTGTTTAGGCATAAAATCTGTACAGATTTTCTCTTCCTCCTCTTCACTTTCCTATACATGTAGTGCATTGTTTATATATTAATGCTTGAGAATATACTTATTATATTCTTTGCATTTGTGTATTTAATATCATTTTGTATTAAATCAGAGGATGTGATATGTTTGTAATATATTTTTATGTAGAGGGTGGTGTGCATTGCTAGATTTTATAGAATGGCCTACAAAATGTTATGTGGTATTTATTTATGCCTCTTGATATTCTGATTTTGAATCCTGCCAACAGAACCTTCATTTCCTCCAGGGTTGATAAAATATGTACCAGTAAACATTGGGGTCATTATAACCAACTATATTTCCACTTCTTCTTTGCTTCACCTGCACTTAAACAACTATTATGGATTTTACTGGCTCATTCCATATTTATAGGCACATTTTGCCTATTATATTCCTTCTTGCCCATTACACACTGAAATTTTTAAAATCTTTTCTTTTGTCACATACATCTGATGATGTTTTACATTTAAATTATTGCCATCTATAAAACTACAACTCCATCCATGTGTTTTACATTACACGGAACCATTAGTGTTTCAATCTGCAAATTAACAACACTTGTCTTACTCATGTCTTTCCATCTCAACAACCTACAATAATGGGTGGGGGGGAAAAAAGGGCAAATAAAGAAATTAATTAATTAATAAGCTAGAAGTGTTAGCTATTAAAGCTATTACTATCTTCACAAATTTTTTCCCACTTTGATATTTGCTGTTGTCTTAATGAAATTTGATGAAGTGACTCTGCTGGGGATATCTGATATTGTAAAGACAGTTGTACAGATTTCTAAAGATCTACATCTGCTGCCAGAAATGCATTGTGGCCAGTTGCATTGACTGCAGTGGCACTGCAGAACCATTGCGGCATGTGCAATACATCAATGCCATCTATTGCTAGTCTCTGCCCATTCTTTAGTCTGATGCCAATCACACGGTTCACAGCATCCCTTCAAATGACCCTGCCTTCCATGAAACCTTTAATAGATCAATAGTGAATGAGAACAGTGATTTGTTACTGATAAATGCGTCAACATTCCTCATGGTTCCTTTTTCTATTATTACTATTATTATTATTATTTTCTTCTTCACATTGTGGATACTTTTCAGCAGTCTACATCAGTTATTTTCATTTTTCATGATGGACTGCATTTTTTATCTAAGGTTTTCTTTTATCACAAATCTTGCTCACTTTTTGGTTGTCCACTCCTAGAAGGGCTGAGGTCATCTAAAAGATATATCATTCTTGCAGCAATGTCCAAAACGCTTGGCATTATTCACATCTAGACATATATCTGGAAACTAGCATTTATATTTCATCTGTTTTGTTTTCAGTCTCTCTGTTTTTTTTTTAAATAAAAGTTACTAATAGTTTAGACTTCACTCTCCTTTTTTTCCTCTTTTCTCTCCTCTATATCTTCTCCATCACATTTACTAATCTTGTCTGGATATCTATTTGCCTCTTATTCAATGATCAAACTAAGATTTTCATAAAATGGTTATACAAAATGTTAACTTTAGTTTTTGAATAGTGGTGTGCCTATATATATATATATATATATATATATATATATATATTATATATATATATGAAATATATGTATATATATGTAGATACATGCACCTATATATACATACACATATAAATAGATAGATGTAGATATATTAGTCAATCTAGTGAACTATCAAATAAAAAAAAACCAGTTTAATTACATTTCTTTTACTCAGGTTTGCTGAAACTTTCTATACATTCGAGGTAATCCAAATTTAGAATTTGCTAAAATCGGGATGTTCTAATTCATGGCTTAAAAATAATTATAATGAATACAATTACAAAAACATAGCAAAAAAAAATAACAAAAAGGAAGGAAAACCTAAATACCATTTACTTTTTGAAGGAAATTAGAGAAGTCTTTCTCCAATATAATAATGATCTTGTTCCTCCAAAATAGGATAAGATAGACTTTTTTTTGTTTGTTTTTCAATTGTGAGTATATTGTTTCTCACACTGGTGTATAAAACCTTCATATGCAAGCTATCAGGAAAAGCTTATAGTTTCTTTACAAGAAATCTATTATCCTTCTATTGACCAAGTCAAGTCTAGTGATTGGCTGAAATATAAATTTGTTTGATTCTTAACATTTTCCCATTTATTTATAGACATTTATTGCTTTTATACCTCATCTAAAAAAATAACCATCTGCTATCAGTTTAAAGAATTATTCATTTTTATTATGAACCCTTTAAAGGCTGAAACACTTAAAGTTCAGAAGGTAGACTGTAATGGAAGAAAAAAGAGGAGGAAAATATATTATTTTCCCTCCTTACAGGTAAATAAATACATTGTCTCCTTCCTTATTCTGGCAATAAAAAAATAAATATTCCTATACACCTTTAAAAGGAGCCAAAAGTCAAAGTAACTTTCAACAGCCAATTTGGACAAAACTGAATCTGTATTACTGTGCCTAACTATTTTCTTATCTATAATTGAAATTTATCTGCTCAGTCAGTGATGCTATTCATTGAATGTGTTAACACATACTTAAATATTTTTTTTAGGTGTTTGTGAGATTGGTATCTTTGAATAGGTCTTTCTTTAAATAGTTCTATCATCCTACATCTACAAATATACAGTCTTGTACATTTGGTTACTGATCCATTCATCATTATATGTAGCAAATGCAGTTAATGTTTTTGTTCTTTGTTTTACTGATGAGGTTAGAATAACACTGAAACCTGGTTGCCAGTGGACAATAGTGTTCACAAATTGCAATCTCTCTCTATATAAACAGCAGTTTGTCTGTCTGTGTGTCTGTCAGGTTGTACCCTCACCCTGACCACGGCTTTCAACCGATTCTGATGAAACTTGACACACACATAGACCAATGTCATACATAATTCAAAACTAACACAGCGAAAATTTTGAAAAGTTCTCCAGTTCTGAAAAAAATCGATAAATTCGACATGGGGTCAAGAATCTAAGCTTTTTATATGCAACACATTTTCTGTCTAGGGGACACAACTCGACTTTTTTATCGCCCAAAGGGACAGCTAGGTACATCGTATACACAGACGTATTCGAGTGAAGAGAAGACATTGCAACTTACACATGCGCCTTTGTTCCCTAGAGGGAAAGGACTAGATTGGGATTAGTCGGTGCCTACTAGGGGCTCTTACATACCTGGGCAACGCCGGGCTATGCTGCTAGTTATCTATAAATTAGATACCCAAAACTATCTCTTGTACTTGCCGAAAGAATTAAAATAATTTCACTGGGCATGGGTACAGGCATGGCTGTGTAATAAGAAGTTTGTTTCCTAACCAAATGGTTCTTGGTTCAGTCCCATGGTATGACACCTTTAACAAGTGTCTTCTATAATAGCCCCAAGCTGACCAAAGCCTTCTAAGTGAGTCTGGTTGGACGGAAACTGAAAGAAGTATGTTATAAATATGTGTGTTTTGTCCCACTACTTCTTGACAAGGGGTGTTAGTTCGTTTACACCCCCATAACATAGCTTTGCAGTTTAGCAAAAAGAAACCAATTGACTAAGTACTAGGCTTTAAAAAAAATTAATACTGGGATCAATTCGTTCAACTAAAACCCTTCAAGAGTGTGCTTGAGCATGGCAGTCTAATGACTGAAACAAGAGATAAAAAAAATAAATTAGGGGCCACTACTCATTTGGCAATCATCATAGCAGGATCTACATAAACTGGCATTTATAAGCTGTTCACATCCAATGATAGCTCTTTAAGCCTGAAATATATAAAGGTTTCTTAACTTTCTCTTTTCGCATTGTTAAAAGCTCTCCGTCTTCACTATTTGTTGTTTTACTTCTACATCACAATACTTCAAGCAAACTACAACTCTCTTCTAAAATAACGTTAGTGATTGACTAATATCGAATATTTCTTCAACACATATTCATTTCTTGTTAGAATTTTTAATGGTACATACATTAAATATCTTAACACAAAACCTAACCTAATGGATAGACAGCTGACTGAACATTACAATCCCATTGAGATTCTATATGATTCCGCAAAGGTTCTCTGTTAACATTTTTTATCTTTTTAATTCTCTAAGTTGTCATTGAATGCTCTCTCTCATTACTCTCTCTCTCCATTGGCTAGGGTTAGTTTCAACTATTCCATTGAGTATTCCTATTGTGTTAGAATTGCCTAACCAGACAATACATGGTACATTTTCACTATTAATACAGTCACTACAATACTAGCAACAACTTAACAAGGGAGCCTCTGTGTGGTCGCTTAGTCTGCTAAAAATTGCTGATAAATTTTGTTCAGTGATATATTACAGTCTGATAGAAGGAGAAGCTGTATTGGATAATGAAGGTTTAAAGCTATCCCTAAAATGAAATGCTCATGGCCTGAATTTTCTTTTGTCATAAAATCTGCTTAGTTATGGTCAACCTGGAGTTTAACAGCAACAACAATGAGGATAGAATAATGGTGATGATGATGATAATTACAGACCAGTTAGCAACAAAAATATTAACATCACTGAATAGTAGTAATAGTAGTTATTTAAAGTTGTAGCTGCTGACAGCTAAACAGCTGACTAGATGAGTTTCTCTGTCACTACCGAACCTTCTAGAAATAGCAAGCAAATTCTCATGAAATTACACCTTGCTTAATATCTTTGATAAAGATCAAACACATTAGATAATAAAGTTCTAGATATACTTGTGAAAAAAACAGGATGATCATGGTTGGCTCATATTGTATCAGTTTCCATGTAGTTTATGACTATTAAATTTCACTCACATGGAAGGCTGAAGCAACAGAAGACATTTGCCCCCAAGGTTACCAAACAAACTTTGCAACCACCAAGCCATATTACTCTTGCCATACCCATCTCTTTCTCTCTCACTCACTCACACACACACTTTTCTAAATTGCAAGCTTAACCCTAAGACTAAACAACAACTGACTCAGTGAAGGTAGATATAAAAGATAGCTGAAAGGAAGTGGCTTGAAATCCTGATATGGTGAGAGGGTGAGTGAATGAGTGCCAAATTTTGCTCCCCTACCATGATACATAGACTAATGTATATATATGTGTGTGTATGTATATATATAATGTGTGTGTCTCTCTCTCTCTCTCTCTCTATATATATATATATATATATATACACACACACATATATATATAATATATATACACACACACACACACTCACTAGGTAAACATCTGTAACTATAATGCAGGAAGAACAACAATCACCACGTCTCCTCTTCCTTTCCTTCCTTGACATTTCCTTTTACACCTTTTTAAAATTTTCTTATTTGTTATGCTTGTCCAGTTTCCTGTAATGGACTTCAACATCACCACCATCAAAAACCACTTGTCCACTGTCCTGTTCTCCTGCTGTTACTGATATCACCCACCACCTTTCACTTCTGTCTCCTCTCTTTCCCCTTCCTACCATCCTTCTTTCCTTGCAAAAGTTCTGACAAGTTTTCAAAACAAAAGCAACAGAAGTAACACAAATATACAGATGGACCCTATTTATTAGGTGACTAAATAAGTCCAACTTTTCTTTTCAAGAAATCATTTCCTCTTTCCCATCTTCTATGTCTCCATGTCTGTCTCATCTTCACCTCCTCCACTCATTGCCTCCCATGGATTTTTAATCCTTCCTTACTTTTCTTTGTTAGTATTTCTCAGTAAGTATGTGGGTGGTCCAACATTGGCAGGTATCAGCCATCCCTACCTCTGTCTCTCTCTCCCTCTCTCACCTGTATTATTTCCATGTTTGAACATTTTGTTTAAATTACTTAATGGTTCATCTTTCTCCACAACCTCTGCCATATTCTCTCATCTGCCTCTCCCTTCTGCTTTTTTACTCTCTCTCTCTTTCACGTTCTCTGTTGCTTTATTTTACTCTCTCTATCTATCTACCTATCTATCCCTGAACTTAGTGACACTTTGTACCACCTTTGTACCTCACCTTACCCAACATTCCTCTCACTCAAATGGAATGGTTTATCATTCTCTCCTCTCTTCACCACATCTCTGATCAAACCTGATTCTCTCTTCTTTTAATTGCTCTCTCACCATGATATTTTACCACCGAGCTGGCAGAAACGTTAGCACGCCGAGCAAAATGCGTAGCCGTATTTCGTCTGCCGTTACGGTCTGAGTTCAAATTCCGCCGAGGTCGACTTTGCCTTTCATCCTTTCGGGGTCAATTAAATAAGTACCAGTTACGCACTGAGGTCGATATAATCACTTAATCCGTTTGTCTGTCCTTGTTTGTCCGCTCTGTGTTTAGCCCCTTGTGGGTAGTAAAGAAATAGGTATTTTACCTCACCACTCCCAACAGTCTCACTGTCTTTCCATATCTTAATCATTTTTACATCAACAGTGCATGGATCCGATGAGGTTTATATAGTCTGTATTCTATAGCCAGATGCCCTTCTTATTGTTAACTTCTATATGCTTTTTGAAGTAAGGATGTTTTACATTCAACTGGGCTTCATATGTCAGAACCTACAAAACAACCAAGCTACAGTACATATTGTTTATGGGGGCATAAACACCACTAATGCTCAAATGCAAGGTTTTGTTGAGAAAATGAAAGCTGTGTTGGTCATCCTACAACCTACCCCAGTAAAACACTTTGCTTGAGAAATCAATGGTTTCATCAAGCTGTGCTTGTACCCCATTCAGTGTACTTTGGCAGATTTTGGTACATGGTTAGTCAATTACATAATTCCATTGCTCAACTGGATTTTATTTTTTCCACCCCAAAACAATGAAAATGTAAAATCGAATTTGGTGGAATTTGAACCAAGAAGAAAGTGTCACAAAACATTTTGTCCAATGCACTCACAATTCTGCCAGTTTGCCACCTAATAATGATAATGAAAATGTCTTTGTGAAGGAAGTAGAGTTGTGGCAACCATGCCTTTCTTTAAGGTTATTAATGCATTAAAAGAAGACAAGAATTTGAAAATCTGATCTTTTAGTACATTTTCTTAGAATTTGGAACTAAAACTATCAGTTTTTTTACAAAAACAAAATAATGATGATCATTTACTCACGGAGTAGTTATGACGAAAATAAATGCAGCAAAGTTAATTATTTCTATTACCGATTGAATAAAAAGTCATTATTTGACACCCCTCGCTCTTTATGGTTTCTACAGAAAAAGTGATTTACTCTCAATTTGACTTCATTTTACTGCATGTCTGTGTGTGTATATGTATGTGTATATATGTATGTGTGTATATATGTGTGTGCATGTATATGGTGTTTGTATATATATGTGTGAGTGTGCATGTATATGTGTTTACATATATATATATATATATATATATATGTGTATGTATATGTATGTATGTATGTATGTATATATATGTATGTATGTATGTATATATATGTATGTATGTATGTATATATATGTATGTATGTATGTATATATATATGTATGTATGTATGTATATGTATGTATATGTATGTATGTATGTATGTATGTATATATGTATGTATGTATGTATATATGTATGTATGTATGTATGTATATATATGTATGTATGTATGTATATATATGTATGTATATATATATATGTATGTGTGTGTGTGTATATGTATGCACATGTACACACATCCTATATAGGTATATTTGCTGTTGACCTATGTATGACTATAGTTACAGAACTATAAACGCCAAACTTATTGGCCAGACAGAATTGATGTATCTGCTCCAATCCAACCATTCTCTAAGGAATATACCAAATCTACCAAAGTATTTAGTTGTTCCATAAACAAGTGTGTGTGTGTGTGTGTGGATGGATGTGATCTGATGAGACACAGCGATGGTAGTATTTGTATATTTATGATATTTATTTATTTATGTATGGACAGGCGAATAATGGGAACAAGTGATGTCAAACATTTAACCCCCACACATACACACACAACACACTCACACACACACCTCCTACACATAAACCATGAAAAGCACTACCATGGTGACAGCCCAATATAGAAACATTGATGTAGTACATCCCTGGAATATTCCCTTAGTCTTTCAGTTTCTTTTTCATATTTGCTCTCTCTCTTTCTCTCTCTCTCTATATATATGTGTATATATATATATAATATATATATATATATATATATATATATATGTTTCTATATTTTGACCTTTTAACATTATTTCAATGGCTTTAGTCTGTTATATCAATTTTGACCTCTTGTGTTACACCTCTTCTCCTACCCCTCTCTGTTATATATATATACATATATATATATACACACACATATATATATATACATATATATACACATATATATATATATACATACACATATATATATACATACACATATATATATATATATATATATATATATATATATATATATACATACACACATATATATATACATACACATATAATCTCCATTAATCTCATTCTTACAATCTCAGTCTCTCATTCTTTCTTTTTTTTTTTCTTTCTCACCGGTTTCCCACCTTCCTTCCTGCCCTCCTTCCATCCTAACCACTATACACTAATCTCTCGGCTATTTTCTTCTAATAGAGATATGTTTATTTCACTTATCTAAGTACCGAAAACCACATCTACTTTCTGACAAATTGCTTACTCTTGGAGAAAGGCTGTCTTGATTTGATTTTAGTTCCGACTGATGCGAAGATGCAAAGCGAAGTAGGCGAAAAAGAAAAACGACTTGACTGCTTGAATTACTGTCATTAGCAACCTATTTTCCAACTTAAATAAGATGTAATGGCTTCCGCATTCTTCTCATTTGTCTTGTAGCTATCTTGAATGTTGGTGGATATCTTCCTTTTTTTTTTTTTTTTTTTTTTTTCATCAGTTGCTAGAATAGATAAATGAAACCACCACCACCCCAGAAAATTTTGGGGAGGTTGGGTGGCAACGAAGACAATAATTGGGTTGAGTAGATATGTCATGTTTCCATCAACAAACTGCTCGGACCACATGCATACACACACACACACACACACACTTATATAGCATAACAACAGTTGGTTGTGTAGTTATCTGCACTCAGTATGCACACTATCGCTTGTACAATATACATGCTGTTGCATGTGCAGTAATGTGCACTTGATATACACTGTTGCTCATGCACTAATCTACCTACATTTTGTACAGACACTGTCGCTTGTATGCATGCAAATGTATAGAAGTATGCGTGTTCAGTAATTTACCTATACACTGTTGCTTGTGCAGCTATCAACACTCAGTATATATACCTTGATGTTGATCTTACAGTAATCTACACTCAATGTTCATACTGCAGCATGTGTAGAAATCTCAACTCTTTATTCACACTTTTACATGATCTCTACATATGCTGTTATACTGTATATAAAAGGGGAGCTGTAAAGTCCCTGGCTTTAAAGGTATCATGAAAGGCCTGGCTGGGGGCCCAACCTTCCGAGTTTTTTTACAGGCTTAGAAAAACTGAAGGACCACTGCAATAAGTGTGTATCTGAGAGGAGAATCATCATTATCATCATCATTTAACGTCCGCTTTCCATGCTGGCATGGGTTGGACAGTTCAACTGGGGTCTGGGAAGCCAGAAGGCTGCACCAGGCCCAGTCTGATCTGGCAGTGTTTCTACAGCTAAATGCCCTTCCTAACGCCAACCACTTCGTGAGTGTAGTGGGTGCTTTTTACGTGCCACCAGCACAGGTGCCAGACGAGGCTGCCAGATGGCCACGATCGGCTGGTGCTTTTTATGTGCCACCGGTGCGGGGACCAGACGAAGCTGGCAACGGCCATGGTCGGATGGTGCTTTTTATGTGCCACCAGCACGGAGGCCAGTCGGGAGGCGCTGGCTACGGCCATGTTCAGATGGCTCTCTTACGTGCCACCGGCACTGGTATCAAAGCTACAAATTCCATTGATGTTGATAGATTACGATTTTGATTTTGATGAATAAAATCATAATTAACTTCTCCTGTATTTTCTTTTACCCAAAGCCAGAAACTTTAACAGCACCACCTTGTTTATGTATATACTCACAAAGTTTTAATTACTTGCTCTGTAAGATCACCCAACTTCTTAATATTCTTGTTGTTGTTGTTGTTTAACTCTACATCAGCTCTGAGCAAACCTTTGATCAAAGACATTCTGGCTGTAGCCAACTAGTTTAAAAATTTTTTTATATTTCTATTTTTTCTCACCTTTTTAAGCATAGTGTATCTTGAGCATAGTGTATCCTCCCCCTTTAAAATAAAAGGGTGGATACAAGGGATCTTTGACTGCTATTTATTTTTATCGCTTTGGTTTTCATCAATTTCTAGTTACTGAGAGTTAGAGAAGCTCTTTAGTCAGCGAAACAAGGCAAGTAGAATTTGTAAATTAGATACGGTGGTTAAAATAGTATCATCGACCAGATCATACTTTTACACATGTGTGATTAAATATTTTGATGATTTATATTTATACACGTACACACACACACACACTTTTGCACTTTTAAAAAGGCAATAAATCAATGTGTGTATGTCAGTTTTTTAAAATTTTGATATGCTTCTACCATAATGTAACTATTGATAAATTGGATATCTTGTTAAAAATTCTACTCATCCAAAATAATTAAAATTCTCTCTTTCTCCTGCCTGTTCTCTGGTAATTCTCTCTGTCTCTCTCTCTCTCTCTCTCTTCTCTCTCTCTCTCTCTCTCTCTCTCTCTCAGACACACACACACACACACAATTCCCACTTCCTCAGACGTCAATACAGACATACATGCACAGAGATATCCCATACTCATTCACGTTCATGCATATTTCCCTACATACAAAAATACACATTCATACGTACACATACTTCCACCCGCATATCCATATATTTGCATGTATGCATATACATACATGGTCATTCACATGCTCACTTGCAAACGCATGACATTTCCACACTGACACATTCATGTACGCTTGCATATTGACACAGAAACACACTGACACACTTTCACACACACACACACACACACAGTGCACAGGCTTATGTAACTTATCCACCTAAAGTAAGTTAGCTAATTGATAATTTTTATGTAGACAGTGAAGTGCAAAGTCAACACTAACAACTGACAGAACTGGAAGACCGGGAGTTTTGTCAGAAATAGTAAATATGTATTTATGTTTATGAAGCCTCCACCCCAGTCTATCCCGCTGTCTTCTATATCCTCTACATCACCTTTGATAACAGAATAAACACAGAGTAATGAGAGAACAGAAGTGGGTGGAGTCAGAATAGAGTGACATTTATCTCAAACCTCCACCACCATCTCTTGCAGAACAACAAAAGGAGCTTGAGCAAAGGATTTGATATTTGGAACAGAAAATGACTGACTTGACGTTTAAAACTGATTATTTAAATAGGGTTTTATAATAAATATATCCGGATTGTATTATTATTTTATTCATGGTTGAGGCTCTCTCTCTATTTCTGCACCCAATAAACGCACACATGCACATACACACACATGTGCTTACACATACAACAGTCAAATACTTTTATGGTTATTTCTCTAGTCAGAATTCAAACGGTTGAATGGATTTTTTTGCCAGAAATAAAAGCAACAGGTAAAAGCAATTAGGTGAGGCAGGCTTAAGGTACTAGATGTGTCAGGCCATATTTATATATGCCAACAGAGTTTGTAATATATCTGTCCCTGTTAGAATGTACAGAGCTTACGATCGTGAGGTTGTGAGCTCGAATCCCGGACCGGGCTGCGTGTTGTGTTCTTGAGCAAGGCACTTTATTTCACGTTGCTCCAGTTCACTCAGCTGTAGAAATGAGTTGCGATGTCACTGGTGCCAAGCTGTATCAACCTTTGTCTTTCCCTTGGATAACACTGGTGGCGTGGAGAGGGGAGGCTGGTATGCATGGGCGATTGCTGGTCTTCCATAAACAACCTTGCCCGGACTTGTGTCTAGGAGGGTAACTTTCTAGGTGCAATCCCATGGTCATTCATGACCGAAGGGGGTCTTTACCCTTTACTATATCATTTTACTCTACATTCATAATGATTTTATTTGATACAAACATATAGAGTAGATATGAGTTGAATTTTTCTCAGTTCATTTTAATACTATGTTCAAATGGGATTTCATTGCTGGATTACATTATTTTTATGATGACAAAAACTAAACCACCCTTTCTTGATTACTTTGATATCAATGACATTAAAATCCTAGCTGTATATTTAGCCATACTGGTTTTATATCGGAGTGGTTGGTGTTAGGAAGGGCATCCAGCTGTAGAAACTCTGCCAGATCAAGACTGGAGCCTGGTGCAGCCATCTGGTTCGCCAGCCCTCAGTCAAACCATCCAACCCATGCTAGCATGGAAAGCAGACGTTAAAAATGATGATAATATATATATATATCTTATAAAGGAGACAATATCTGTAAAGTATTGTCAGAATCTGGCTTTCCAAATTGTTTGAAAAGCCATGTTTTGATAAAATTTCAGTCTCTATCAACTTTTAAAAATTAATTATTTAACTGTATTGCATCTCATGTATTGCATTCTTCATTCTGTTATCATTTCTGTTTGGTTTTGAACCATAGTCCTTTCAAGTTACAGATGTACTGAACTATCACTTATCATGTTGATCCTAAGTTCAGACCTTGCTATAAGTTACTAGAAACTTAGGTATGACAGTGTCATTGACTAAGCCATTACCAAATTATAATAACTATCTGACTGACCCTTGCTAAGATATTGGAATTTTAAGATGAAGACTTCATGTAATAAAAGAACACCTTTTTCAAAAACATTTTAGAATTAAGTTTCACCCTCCACCCACTCATGATTTAGCTCTCCATAATCAATAAGTACCAAACTTATTGGGTTTTAATCCAAATGACTGTGTGCTGTCCTGTTCTAAAGTCTTGTTCTAAAGTTAGAAGTTGATATGTAGACATTGATTCCAATTGTGACCACTGTAAATGCTAGTAAAATAGCTTGGTTTGTGACACTTGGCCACAGTCACAGTTTTGATTCCTCTTTGTTTGATTTTATTTACAATAATTACTTGTGTATAAGTTGCGCTATTTTATATTAAATATTAACTAAAATATCTAGGGTACAATTTATACACAAGGTAAAGCTAAAACTAAGAAGGGAAAAACTTTTGTATGTAGATTTAACTCTAAATTAGAGGTATGATTTGTACACAAATGCTACTCATACATAAGTAAACATGGTATATTAGTTACCAGTGTAGATTTTTTTAAAATTGTACCTCACTAGTTTCTACAAATATCTACTTCCCAGTTGTCCTCCAATAGAATTGAGTCTCAGCACGGGTGCCACTCTGCTGGATTCTCATACTTTATTTTTGGATGAATGTTCTCCAGAAATGGCGTTGACATTCTAATACACGCCTCCTCAACACATCACCTTTCCAACTTTGCCCACCAAAAACAAGTTGTTTGTCAAACCTATTTGTTAAATATTTTGTCAAGATACTGTAAAAAACATTTAACTTGTTTTCAAATTAAAATATTTTCAAAAGCTGTGTGTGTGTGCGTGTGTGTGTGTGTGTGTGTGTGTGTGTACATGCATGTGGATATGAATGTACATATGTGTATGTATTCTAGTTAGTTGGCTTTTCTTTTTCTGTTTTGTTTTTTTCTTTCTATTTTACCAGTCTGTTAACAATGAGAAAATAATTTAATTAAGGAATGGAGTTGATTGTGTGTGAAGAAGTTAGGGGTGATTCCAAATTTTCTTTTTCATTTGTTTTGATATTGTTTTTATAACTGTTTTCTTTTTTTTAATGAAAAGCACCTGTTGTTTAGGATTCAATTATCACATAGACTTAATAGAAAAGAGTATCCTTTAATTTTTACAATGCAATTTTACCAGACCAGTTTGGCAGAGAGAAACAAGGCACAGGGGTTGTTGTTTGCATTTTTGTTGTGTTCTTTGTCTTACACTTTTGTTTTGTAAATCAATTACTGTAATAGGCACTTTTTGGTTCAGTTCTAATCATCATCATTGCCATTTTGTCATCACCACCACCACTTCAACCACCACTACCACCATCAGCATCATCATTATAATTACTTCTGTGATCCTCTTCATTTCACCATCACAACTCTCATTCCCCTCCCATTGATTGTTTTTATCATCACCATCTTTGTAACTACCACAACCACCACTGTCATCATTAACACCCATCAATCGACTGATCAATCAATCAATCAATCAATCAAAGTGGATTAGAGGGTTTTCAGAAATATAAAAATTTAATGTCCCTCACTATTGTTTTGTTGGAGAGAAAGATTCCAAATAAACATTTAATTTGGTTCTGAACATGTTCTGTATCTCTTCAGATTAGCATAATAAATCTACTTTAACTATAGCACACACACACATGCAAGCACACACTTTTTAAGTGTATGTATACATGCATGCATATACTTGCACATATACACATACACATCATCCTCATGCACTTTCACACGCATCTGTATTGTTCAGATGGCAAATTGTTTCTAGCATATAATAATAATAATAATAATAAGTATTCAAGAAAATATTTAAATAGTTTCAAATTACTAAAATTAAAACAAAAAAAAATGCCTTAGCATTTTCTTCTTTTACTTTAAATAAATGGAAGTATAGGAATAAAAGGCATGAATTATCCTTGGTACATTTTCGGTTATAATAATATTCTTCAAACTATTAGGTTTACTGGTTTACTAAGTTCTGTATTTCTGCACTCATTTTGAAAAGAAAAATATATTCAATGTTAATTTTCCTCTATGATAATAGATTGAAGATCTACAGTCCTTGAAGACTTGTGAGTTCCTGAACTGAAGAATTGCTGGCTAATTTACTTTCCAAACCATTCTCTGTTAGTTTTGTGAAATTGAAGTATAAAAGAATTGTTATTCTACCGAGAGTAACTCCGATGTAAATTCTTGTGAAGGAGGTCAAAAATTCTATTGGTAGTTCATGCAGAGATTGAAGTATTCATATTGAAATGAAAAATTTACCCTTCACCTTCTAGTCTGAATGGAATGTTTGAATAATGTTCAATTTTTAGTAAGAAATAATTTTACATTTGCTTTGTGTAATGTTTGGTCATCAAGGCTCAATGGAACCTGGTTGAGCCAATCTTCTGGCACGTTATATTCATGGTGGCGAGCTGGCAGAAACGTTAGCACGCTGGGCGAAATGCCTAGCGGTATTTCGTCTGCCACTATGTTCTGAATTCAAACTCCGCCGAGGTCAACTTTGCCTTTCATCCTTTTGGGGTCGATTAAATAAGTACCAGTTGCGTACTGGGCTTGATGTAATCGACTTAATCTCTTTGTCTGTCCTTGTTTATCCCCTCTATGTTTAGCCCCCTGTGGGCAGTAAAGAAATAAGAAATGTTATATTCTTGGATGAATTTAAACTCATTAATGCATAATAACAAAACACTGACCTATTTTAGAATATTGGTACTTATTCAGTAGTGAGTTGCACCTCGCAGTAGGACCAAGTTAGACTTAGTCATTTAAAAATTGAGTACCAATTGTAAGGATTATAAGGATTAAAGTATATCATCAGTAACCAAATATGAAAGTATCTGAGGTCTTTAGTTGGTTGGTTAACATCCTTTTATTATGGCATATGATTTGGGCATTGACTCACAAACATAAGGTAATAAGTTCAATTCCTGGCTCTGAATCGTGTCCTTGAGCAAGACACTTATTTGTCATTGCTCCAGTCCACCTTGTCTTTGGTAGCATTGGCATGGTCCTTACCAGTACTACAGACCAGCTTTTCTTTGTGCATGTGTGCATATAGAAAATGATTGAAATCATCTCAGTTAACCTCCAGTTTATTTTCCACAATATATGTTAGTATCTTAGTTTTAATATTTCCCCTAACTTAAAATATTTTGGGAAAGGTAAAAGAGATTCAAGCCTACCCTTAATTGAGCAAGCCAGCACCCCCACCCGTCCTCGTTACAAAAAAAATAGGATCTTGGCTATACAGTCTGTGTCATTTCATTGTTAAAAGAGCAAGTTTCAATAACAACTCTTAGTTGAGCAACAGCATTGTAGTTCCTTCTTTGTTTTGAGAGACTTGTCATTTGTTTTTGTTATTTTTTCCTTTAAGAGTATTTGTAATGGAAATGATGTGAAATAGCTATCAACAGCTGTGGATCAAAACTAGGTTGTGCACTCATTCCACCAGGATCCCAACTAATTCTTCTATTATTGAATATGGGTTAAGTTGACACAGTCAAAGTATTTTAAAGCAGAACTAGGGAATTACAAAACTTGATACCATTAAAAAAAAGGGGAAAAAAACCCATAAAATACACAGTAAAATTCTGCATCTCTCCATCCATCCACACTCGTACATCCCTAGTGTGCAGCAGTGTTTTCATACTTAACACACACTTTTATGATTATTAGAGGAGTAGAAGCAGGAAATAGTGACATTAATGCCTTTCCCTATGGGAATTAATGACGTTAGTGAAATGGTTCCATCTGGGATTTGAAATTAGATCACAAAAATATTCTGTTGGCTGAGGATAACTAACTACCATACCAGTGTGTGTGTGTGCATGCTTGTATGTATGTATGGGTGAGTGTGCACGCACACGTGTGTCTGTGTGTGTGTGTGTGTGTGTGTATGTTGTAATGTTTTGTAATGTGTTAAACAAGTCTTGTAATTCTGATGGCATCACTTCTTATTCCAACAGTCGTACATCTCTTTAAATACTGTAGAATCTTTTATTCAGCTGCTTCTTGCTACAGGATGTTAGAATTGTGGGAGAGTTATTGAGGGTGTTGCCGAACACCCCTCTCTGCCGCAGGCCAGAATTTTTCCATCAATAGAAGGATGTTTCCAGAGCACTTGTAGTACCCGCCTTATTAATAGCTATAACAGGTAATAAATCAGGCTGGAGGCAACCAACTTAACTTAGCTTTTTTTCCTTGGGAGATTAGATATCTTTAATGACTATTACTAGTAGTAGTAGTAGTAGTAGTATTAGTAGTAGTAGTAGTAGCTGCAGCAGTAGTTATAGTAATGTTAACCAAACATACACATTTTTCCCTTTCATTCTCATACACACACACACACACATAGTTTCTCTGACACCCCATTTTTCATGTTAGCCATTTCTTTCCCTCTCTGTTTCACACATACATGTTTTCCATTATATTAACAAATATACGATGTGTGTGTGTGTGTATATGTGTGTGTGTATATTGAATTGGGCACATACCACATATACACATTCATTATTCACTCCTTACATACTTGTCTACACACTAACTTCTATTTGTTTATACATGCTTCTTAATTTTTTTCCTCTTATCAAAACGCTAAAATGTCTACCCTCTGGCTTTGCCACTACAGCACTACAGAAATGTGCAAGAAAATAGTTTAATGAACAGAATCACTGACTACCGAAATATCTTGCAACAAAACTTTGTCAGAAAATACATCTGCAAGCCATTGCTAAAATCTCTTTGATATATCTAAAGATTTTTTTTATTTATTTATTTATTTATTTATTTAGTTTTTTTTTTTTTGATGTTCCACTTTTTGTTATATATTTATTATATACAAGTTTATCACTTAAGGATAAACTCTCCTTTACTATTTGTTGAAATTCCAAACATTTTCCCTGCCCACATGTCAGACCAGTTTTTTTTACAATTCATGCATTCAAGGGATCAATCCCAGGATTCCACATTCATGTAGTCATTTCTCAACAGCAACTTTTGGGGTGTGTCTCTGTGTGTGTGTGTGTGTGTGTGTGTGTGTGTGTGTTTGTGTGTCTGTCTTTCTTGTATGGTCATTTGTGGGTGTGTGTGTGTCTTTTGTCGTTTTCTTTCTTCCTTGTGGTCTTTTTCATTTTCTCTTTTACATTTATATTCTCTATTTTGCAACTTCCTATTTTGCTATTTTGTCATTGTTAAAAAATGTTATTATCCTTGCTAGTGTTAATGCCATTATTCTTGTCCGCTCCCTATTTATTAAGCAGAATCGTCTCTAATACCCATGCAGATACCTAGACAAATACACACATTAACAAGGGAACCATAACACACACACACACACACACACACACACACACACACACACACACATACATTCATACACATGTTCATACACATGTTCATACACATGCATGAATGCATCTTTTTTTTTTTTTTGTCTCGGGGTTTTTCTTTTAACTAAAGATGTGTGAAAGAAACTCTGACAATAACTTGCCACCAGAATTGAACAAATACAACTGCCGTTTCATCTGCGGAAAACAGCGTTGCTAGGCTTTGAAAACGGTAAAACAAAAGGATTGTTCCGAGTCCCAAATGTTGAAATTGTGTAAATGTCTCGTCTTCAAACGTCTGCGATAAATTGTCATCATGTCATTGATATATTTTCTGATCCAGCAAAGAATAACAATTCCATTCTTAAAATTCTTGCGGGATCTTAGTAAGATTAAGACTTATTTGTTATCAATTTCATCTTTCTCTTTTTTTTTCCTTTCCATGCATTTGCTTTTGGAACTCTGTTCCTTTTGATTGATTTTATTTATTTGCTTGTTTATAATTTATTTTCATTTCTTTTTTTATTTTATTTCATTTTTGCCATTTCAAGTTCATTTCTGGTTCATTTTTCCCTTCATTTCTTTTTTTTTTTACTCCCTGTCTTTATTTGTATTCATTTATATTACGTTCTTTTAATGCGATTGCCAATTTCAGCTGTCATTGCTGAAATAGGTCTTAAAGGTTTCTGTAGAGATCAGAGAGTGTGCAGGAATATCTGCATTTATTTGTCTGTATACATATAACATTCTAACTGCAGCAGCAGCACCAGCAGTAGCTATTTGCCAGTTCAGTGTTGATCTAAGCAAGAGTAATTTGAGACTTCCCTATTGAAAACAAGCAAACAACACTAAAATATATAAAATAGAATCTTCACTAATTTGTCACCCTGCACCCAATACTTAGAGCATCAATAATAATAATAATAATGATAATAATAATAACAACAACAACAGCAGCAGCAGTTTGGGATTTAGGTGGATTCATCAGATTGTGCGCTAGACTCCAGAAATCAATAGTTACTGATACCAGCCTATTTTCTTCAAAGGTGAAAGGCTAATTGTTGGTGTGCAAAAGATATTCACTTTGTTATTATCAATGTTGATGGTTTTCTACAGAAATTTGAGACTAATCGATACATTAGTTTTCTGCTATAACAGAACACTTTCTCGACAATGAACTGGACTACATAAAAAAAAAACAACAAAAAAATCTTTAAAAATCTGGAAATTTCTTTTAATTGTTTTTTAAGTTGATTTTTGTAAATTTAGATTCGTAGAAATTTACTCTTTGAGCTAATTTCTATAGGATTCACATCTTTATTTCATTTTATTTCATAATCTTTCAGCTGATTTGATATCAGTTGGTTTAACATGAATGGAGAGGAAATAAGTTCAATTCCAGTTTCCAGCTGAATTTTTTTTTTTTTTTTTGTGAATTAGTTCTTTTGACATCGATTTTTGACTTATAAAGTGTTCAGTTTTAAATTCAAGTCTTCATTGATATTTAAGTGCTACATCACTCAGTTAAACATTTGCTTTCTATTAACAAGGTGACAGTGTCTCCTATCACTCCGATTCTTGTCAGCTTGTTTAGCCTTGTTGTTACCATATTTCTGCTGAAGTACTCTTTTACTCTTTTACTTGTTTCAGTCATTTGACTGCGGCCATGCTGGAGCACCACCTTTAGTCGAGCAAATCGACCCCGGGACTTATTCTTTGTAAGCCCAGTACTTATTCTATTGGTCTCTTTTGCCGAACTGCTAAGTGACGGGGACGTAAACACACCAGCATCGGTTGTCAAGCAATGCTAGAGGGACAAACACAGACACACAAACATATACACACACACTTATATATATATACATATATACGACAGGCTTCTTTCAGTTTCCGTCTACCAAATCCACTCACAAGGCATTGGTCGGCCCGGGGCTATAGCAGAAGACACTTGCCCAAGATGCCACGCAGTGGGACTGAACCCGGAACCATGTGGTTGGTTAGCAAACTACTTACCACACAGCCACTCCTGCGCCCTTGCTTCAATTAATTCTTAATATAATGCCAAATTTAGCAAAATAATGTCATTTTTAAGCAGGTATTTGGAACATAATCAACATGATATTTAGGGATATGTTTTAATTCAGTTCACTTTAAAACCAGAGAAATTTGTACCATAGAACTTAGAAGAAGTTTCAGGTCAGCTGGTATTAAAAGGGTTTAGTGTATATGATTTACCAGAATCATTAGCATATTGAGCTAAGATTCTGGCTCTACATTCTGAGTTTAAATCTCACCGAGCTTCACGTTTCACCCTTCAAGAGTTGATAAAATAAAGTAACAGTGTAGTAGCAGGGTTGATTATAATCGAGTGAATTTCTTCTCCTCTTCCTCTACATTTGTAAGCCTTGTGCCTATGGTGGGTGACAACTATTAAGATGAAAGATAGTTATTTCACTAAACTTCTTAGAAACCATGGGAATTTTGAAAATTTAAACAAAAATACAAAACATATTCTTGTTACAAATATCACAGTGTTACAATGTGTCACAAAAGAGTAAAAGCTATAAAATAAGTAATGGGAAAATTTCTTAAGGGGGAAACAGTAGAAGTGAACCTATGTTGTTGTTGTTGTTGTTGTTTAGCCAGAGGTCAGCTCTGATCACGCAGACCTACGATCAAAGACATTCCAGGCAAGAACATCGCTTTTTATCTATTTTTTTTTTCTTGTGGTGGTGATGTTGCGTATCTAAGGCTACATTATTCATTGTGTTGTTTTCTTTTTAAGTAGACAGCTTCTGATTTCAGAGAAATGTTTCTGCTATTTCTACCAGGTTTAGCAACGACACAGAGGCTCTCCACATTGGCTCATGTGAGCCATGGTTTCTCTGCTTTGAAATATAATATATTATATACTAACTAGTCTATGGTAACATAGTTTCTTTCTAATGTGTTTCTTTCATTCACTAACATTTTGACCTTGTCTGACAACAACTCTCATATCAAAAATAGATAAGTAAAATGAGTAAGTTAATCAATAATAATTTTGTTTTGACATTTTCCTTCCCCAAGGGAATGGAAACTAACCTTGTGGCTTCTTCATACCATAAAGAATGTGTCATGTCTTAGATTTCTACAGAGCTTTATTTAGAGGATATATATATATATGAATGTGTGTGTGTGGGTATATATATATATATATATATATATATATACATATACACACACATACACACGTGTGTATCTGTGCATGTATACATATATGTACATGCATATATATATATATATACAAACATACACGTATACATGTGTGTTTGTATATGCATGCAAATATACTTATGTTCATATATGCATGTATACATATAAGTATATGCATATGCGCACTCATGTGCATACAGCATATATATATGTATTTATATATATATGCACACACACATATATTTGTATATGATATTTCACCATTCCTTTTAAGTGTAACCATTATCTGTGTTCTCCATAAAAAAGAAAAAAAATCTTCATAAGGTTCTATTTGTTGTTATCATTCTGCTATAGCTGGAAGCACCAGTCTAGGTGATTAATTATATCTTCTTTGGTTCCTCGTGGTCTTCTTATATCCAAATCCCACCTGGATCAGAATTGATTTTTCAACTTTTACCTTTTACTTCTTCATTGATAAAGTAAGCACAGGTAAGATACTGTAGTCAATAAAGCCAGCCTTGCACTTCATCTAAAGAAATCCTCTCTCTTTCTTTCTCTCTCTCTCTCTCTATGTATATGTGAGATATATATTGGAGGATAAGTTCTCTGTTGTAAAGAGATTTATGACTCTTTAAACCCTAGCTTGGCTTTCATCCTTATCAGGTTTTTAATATACTGAATATGTTTAGGAACTAAGTTGGTTTGAGGTTGGTCAATTTCCTTAAAACCACAATTTTAAAATAGATCCTTTTCTGTTCTTTCTTTCCTTTTTTTACCTTTAAATTCTGCTCCCTCCATTTATACCCCTATTTACTATGTAGTTACATTCACCACCTTCTTGACATGGTGTATTATTACTGGTATTTTATTGGTTGATTGGTTGGTATTTTTATATCTAGCAGAGTAAAGTTAATTTGTTCCAATACCCAGGATTATTATTGATTGATTGATTGATTGGCAGAATTGTTATGATACCCAACAAAATGCTATACAGCAATTTAGTTGAGGTGGTTTATCTTCTGAGTGAGTTCAAATTCTGCCAAGGTCAACTTTGCCTTTCATCTCTCCAGAGTCAATAAAATAAAGTACCAGTCTTGTACCAGACAGAGTCAATGGTATCTACTACTACTACTACTACCACCACCACCACCACCACTACTACTACTACAAATACTACTCCCCTCAAAATTGCTGGCCATGTGCCTAAATCTGAAACCATTATTATTATTATTATTATTATTATTATTATTAGTAGTAGTAGTAGTAGTAGTAGTGGTGGTGGTGGTATTTTATGGCTGAATGTCCCTTGTAGTGTCAACCTCTATGATAATACACAAGCTTATGAATGAGTCAGCATAAAACTCCTGGTGCCTATCTAGTCTCTGAGACAAAATATCATCATCATCATCATCACCATCAGCAGAAACATTGAGATTTCTTCATCGTCCCCCCCCCCCGTCTTTGCAAGTGAGTTATATAGTATAAAGCTTACATGTAATTATTTGTTAATTTGAATTCCAGCAGTCCTTTACATCTCTGAACCAAAGGTTCTTCTTGAAAAATATTTTCCATTTTATTCCCCCCACCCCCAGCTCCCCACACTCCTCCACCACCACCACACGTACACTCATGTTCACTTCCACTAGCCACCACCACTCCATAATTCTCTCATTCCACCACCACTACCATCACCATCACCACACACACACACACACCTTTCTGCCTGCTGCCATGATCTCCAATTGATAGCACAGTGGGCAAGATGAATAGGTTTCCCTAGCAGTTGCATCAATGGAAGAAAATACTTTTGATATTCTTCAAAAACAGGAGAAAGTCTATTGTGCAAGGCTTCTATGTAAAACTTGACAGTGCCTCAAAGAGAGAGAGGGAGGGAGAGAGGAAGAGAAGGAGAGAGAGAGAGAGAGACTTCTTCCTTCTCATCTTTTCCTTTCACTTCACATTGCTCCATAACTCTCCCTCTCTTTCTCAATACCATATCTATAACTGATTTCCTTTGCATACCTCCATCCCTATCCTTTGCCTTCCTCTTATATTTCTCTCCCTTTATTTCCCTTATCTTTCTCATTTACTGTTTCCTCCCTCCCCCTCTCTCTCTCTCTCTCTCTCTCCCATCTTTTCCTATCTTTTTCTTTCACATCTCTTAACGACCCCGACCCCCATCTCTCTCTCTCTCTGTCTCTCTCACCTTATTTCTTTGTCCTCTTCTCACTCTCTCTCCTCTCTGTCTTTTTTCTTCTTTTCACCCTCTCCCCTCTATCTACCTCTCTTTTTCCCCTATCTCTCCTCTTTTCTTTCTTTCCATTGCCTTTTTAAAACTGTTTTACCTCCTCTCTTTTCTCTCTTTCCCCATCTTTTTCCCCCCTAGTCTCTCATCTCTTCTACTCCCCTTTTCTGTCCTGCATTCTATCACTCTCTCTCTCTCTTTTCTTCCTCTTGCTGTCCCCCCACCCCTCTCATTCATATATATATGTATGTATGCATATATATATATATATATGTATGCATATATATATATATATATGTATGCATGTATATATATATATATATATATGTATATTTGTTAGCGATGTTTTTTCTTATGATATATTTTCTTACATTTTGTATGGATATTTATTTATTCAAACTACTATTTCTAAGAACTTAAAAAAAAGGGAAGAAAAAGAATCAAGTTTTGGGAGCTTGTTGATGTTGTTGGTGATGATGCTTTTTTTATATTATATTTAATCGGCTTCAGAATTAGTAAGTAGAGAGAAACAAGAGATAAGAGATGGATTGAGAGCGAGAGAAACATATATACTCTCACACACACATACATACATGCACATGCTTGCATGCACATATATTCACTTCTACACATATGCACTTATGTATATAGTAAAAGCATTTATCTATACATAACTATATTTACATGCATGTGTGTATGTGTGTTTGAGTGTGTATTGATGATAACACATATACACATACTATGTGTGTTTGAAAAGAGAGAAGTGGGGGAAACTGAAGGACAGAAGAGAGAGAGAGAGAGAGAGAGAGAAAGAGAGAGATCGAAGGTGTATCAGTGATAGAAATAAGTGAAATGATGTATTGAGAAAGGTGAACTACAGAGAGGGAGAGAGAGAGAGAGAGAAGGACTGAGAAATGAAAGAGAAAGTGACATTAGAAATAGGGTTGGAAAGGAGAGAGGCTAATGAAAGAAAGATACACAGTATATATAAATTAGAGAGGAAAAACTAGAGAGAGAGAGAGAGAGAGAGCTGTATGTGTAATCATGCATGCAAGTGTGTGCATATGCATGTGTTAGAATGTGTGTTTGTCATAGTGCATCTGATAAATGCAACCATTTGTATAATGTGGGGCAATGCACAAGATTCTAAAATCTATGGAATTAGAGATTATAAGATATTCTATCAGAAACCACTTTTTTTTAAATATTACTTTCATTGTAATATGTGTATGTATGAGTGTGTCTCATTCTGGTAACAAATATCTGTACAAACAATCTTTCTGTGTCTCTCACTATATGTATACTTCCATGTGTGTGTGTCTGTATGTGCTTCGTAATATAAAAGTTGTGAAATATGTTAGAAATATATTTTATGTAATGTAAACATTATCTGATAAAGAACTCAATACGCTGCACAGAGAAGAGAGACGATAGATACATTTGCTCTACATGCTGAGAATTCTTCTCAGAATTTTGCCCCAGACAGAGTTTTCCATGGCTATTGGGTAGGAGAAGGATAAATATGCATGCACAAATCGTATACACACAATATGTTTAATAATAGGCTTGCTCTGAAAATATAACCCACGGATACAGAACAGGAACTTCATCAGCTAGAATCACTGATGAGTTTGACGATGTTGTCTCATTAGAGATTTGTCAAGAAATGAAAGACTAAAGAGATAAAGTTTCACTTATTTATTCATACTGTGTATGTATATATGTGTGCATGTGTGTGTGTGTGTGTATGGATATGTGTGTATGTAAGTTATATGTATGTGTATATATGTGTGTGTGTATATATATATATATATATATATACACACATGCATTTTTATCCCTCTCTATATGTATATATAACTGAATGTGTGTGTAAAAATGTATATGCATAGAATTATCCTTACACTAGAACATACATGTGTAGAATGTGGAGATAGACTGATAGAATATTTATGCAAATTTATTATCATTTTTGCGAGGGGTATCGAATGACAAACAGACAAACATTTTATAGCAGCCTCCTTTTAAAAGGTCTGATGACCTCGTTGTCTTCAAATTCCTGGAGATTTATCTCTAAATTTAGATCCTACATCTTACTTATGGTCTTGGACAGAATGGAAATCAGTGTTTAGTGGGTGGAGTAGTAGCAGTCTTGAACAGATTGTGAAATATCTAGCACTACCAGACTACTTTCTCATATTTACTCAATGAACAATACATATCATTGTTTGATCTCTATCTTTCATTTCCCCGTCTATTTTCAGAGTCTGTTATCATAATCACATCACATCGCATTTTAGAATAACTCTTATCTATCCGCTTCTACTTGTAACCAGATATATAAGGATTGCAATACTGAAGAAAAAAAATGTATTACGTATGAGTATGTTTGTATATACATATGTATGTTTGTGTTTATGTGCATACATATGTACATATATATATATATGTGTGTGTGTGTGCATAAATATGTATGCTTGCATAAATGTGTATGTTTATATAATTTCTGTATATTTATATCCTTGTTTGTGTATATCTCTGTGTGTGTGTGTGTGAGAGAGAGAGAGAGAGAGAGAGAGAAACCATGTGTGGTGACGGTGGCGACTGTAATGATTTGCTTTTTGACTTGGGCTCGTACATTTTACACATGTTTTTGTTAATTTTTACCCTCTTGGCATATTATTTTTTACCTAGAATTATTAACTATGTTGTTGCTGTTGTTGCTGCAAACTATTGTGGTAGAATTGGTAGATTGCTAATATGAATTCCTAAATACATCCTCTTAACTCTTTTGTTACCAACCCGGCTGAAACCGGCTCTGGCTCTGTAGTACAAATGTCTTGTTTTCATAAGTTTTGAATTAAAATCTTCCACCAAACCTTAGTCACAATTTATATTCCTAACACTAGCTTAATGATAACTAAGTTATTTTACTAAATTCTTTGTTATATGTAAAGTAATTGAAAGAAATACAGAGCATCTCAAAATAAATACAGTAATGAAAGGGTTAAGTCATTTTGTCTTACATTCCATGTTCAAATCTCAAAGAAGTCAACTTTGCTTGACATCTTTAAAGGTTCAATAAAAACAAAACTGTTGTTAAATAGAGATAATCCAATCGATTCCCAAATTTCTGAATAAAAATGATTTTGGGCTAATTAGAGGCTAGTTTATTGACATAATCAGTAAAGCATTGGACAAAATAGTCTTCACTATTTACTTAACATATCTTATATCCTGAGGTCAACTTTGGCTTTCATGCCTCTGAGTCGATTGATGTTAAAAACCAGTACCAGTCAAGTACTGGCATCAAATCAATGAACTATTTTCTCCTTCAAATATCTGGTCTTGTACTTTTGACAAACACAGTTATTATTAAAAGGGTTGTAGTTTGGCCAAATTGTTAGAGCATTAGATAAATACATTCCGGTATTTGTTGCAGCTCTGTATCTTCTGAGTTCAAATCCTACTGAGATCAGCTTTGCCATTCATCCTTCCATGGTTGATAAAATATAGTACCAGTCAAATATAAAGTTTGATATAATTGACTTACCCCTGTAGCAATTTTCATTCTTTGATGCTTTCATATGATACAGAAACACACAACCTTTCAAAAGATCTACAGTAAAAGACACTTGCTGCATAGTACGACTGAACCTGAGACCACATGGTGAGGAAGCAAGCTTCTTAGCCCACACAGCCACGCCTTTACCTATATCATCAGAGTATTAATTGTAAAATAAAACAGATCCTTATTAAGCAAATTATATTGTCAATTATATTTTTTTTTTCTTTTTAGTTATTCATTTTATAAAACTAAGTAGTTTTCAAAACTAATTCCATATTTTGAGAAAAGGACATACTTATTTATGCTTCGAGACAACTAAATACTGAAAGTTAATAGAATAACCTCTATGGTAAATTAATAGCTTTCAAGGGATTATTTAATTTAGCAATTGTTGTTGTTGTTGTTGTCACTGCTGTTGCTGGTTTAAATTCCTAAGCAAATGAAGGGGAAAATTCAAAACAGAAATCTTTCCCTGTAATCTTGTTTAGAAAATTAATATAAAATAATGAGTACTTGACTCAGCTCCTTCATTAAATGGCTCCTGTGCAGTGATCTGAATTATTTTATCCTTGTCATTTATGAGTAATTTTGAGGCTATTTTTTAAGGATGACATACCATAGATATGCTGTCTGTTTGTTTCATTGCCTCTCACTTTCCTGGAGGAAATATTTGATGCAATTGAATAGTCTGGATTTATTTTTTAATCTTCTTTTCAAAGAAATGTATTGAAGATGGAAAGGACAAGTGCATACATAGGGTTCTAGGTGTGAAGATGGGGCTGGAATGGCTTCCACTTTATTTCAACCGTGCTGGCTTGCAGAATCCCACAGGTTTATGCATGAATGCCTTACGTTCAATATAGTTGTTGTATAGACCCCAGGTAAATTGTGTTCAAGCAGATCTATAGTTAAAACTTTTCAGCTTTAATTATCCCATCTTTTTTTTATTTTATTAGTTATTTCATTTTTCCATTTTGTTTCTGTGTTCATTTTCTAAGATGGATTGCGATATGGGGGAGAATTGCCTACTATTTCTAACAGGTTGAATGACAAAACAGCCTGCCTTAATCGCTCACTTACAGTGCTCCTTAATGACAGTCTGTTAATATTTTTTTTAAAAAGGGTGTTTTAAGGGCAACTATATTCCCCCTCCCCATCATCATGTAGTTTCATAATGTGAAGTACATGACAGGTTACCACTAAAAATATAAAGAACATTAGTATCACTTCTAGATGGTACTATGTCTAATGCAAGTTATGTTTGTAACTCAAGTGTAGGGCCCAAATACACAAATGAAATATACTCCTGTGGTGGATTTGAACTCAACACCTAGGAGCCAATAATTCATTGCCAAATTTACTAAAACCATTTTGCTTCTGCCTTCTCTAGCCAATGATGATTGAATAAATATCGACTTGTCATATAAGAAATCCCAGTAAAGATTTCAGTTATCTCTGTACCTTATTATAACATCTAATATAATTTGATTATACATACTACATACATACTATTATGTCTGGATAAAATGAACTAAAGCTCTATAGAGAAAGACCAACAAATGACAGATTTGAATCAGTTGCCAGACAGTAGTTTTATTCAACTTCTCCCGAACATCTAAAAGATAAAGAGGAAAGCAATGCAAAATTTTTTTTCTTTTTCTATATTTAGTTCCTTTCCTTATTTCTTTTCTCATTTTACTTAATTAGTTCTTATTTCCAAGGGGTTATATTTCTTCCATGCAAATATTTCAATTTTTTGCCATTATTCTGTTGAGAAAGCAATGCACTACACTATTCAGCACTACTCTCCTCTCTCAAGATCTACAATCTCCCTTGACATTTGCAGTAACCTAACCAATGACTCTTTCTTTCTACTTAAGAGTCTAGCAACTCAATCAGTTCCATTTCCACTGAATAATCTTACAAGATCTGGCTGGCCAGTCTCAATCCACTCCATAACTGATAACCTTATCTCAAATGAGACAATTTACAATTGTTTCACATCTGAAACATTAGATTTTTTTTTCTTTTCTTTTGTTTTTTTACCCCCCTTTTTTGCATATCAAGAAAATAATCCAACACTTGTGATAAGGAAAACAAAATTCCTCTTGTGTAATTTATATCATTGTTCATTACCCCTTTTTTCAGGGATGTTAAACCCACTCACATGCCCCATTTAATCCTTGCCCTCTCTACATACTCTCTATTGGTCCCCTCTGCATGCCTCTGGTAGAAGGAAGGTCATTTATATTTATTTGCAGAAAATTTTATCAAGTAGAGGATTAAGTAATTTATCTTTATTTTTATATTTTAGTTTTCAGTTTTATTTTTTTTTTGGCAAATCTGAGGAATATTTATTTTTGCTCTGATATTTGATTAAAATACCAAGGAGATAGAACATAAAAGAAAAAAAGTTGATAAATCATCTTTAAGATTTGGGTGGATGTCAAAAGGTTTCAGATAACATTCTCTTCAACCCCTGCCATCCAACATGTAACCGTTAAGTTCTTCTTCTCTACCTGTTTATTTTCCTTGTTTATTTATGTTTTGCAGTTTGTTTCCATCAGGGTGACTTTTGCACCGAGTATTTTGAACCATGCATGTGCTGTTGGAAATACTAAGAAGTGTTTGTTTAAAACTAAAAGCTATAATCATTTTTGTTTTCTTTCTTTAAATACACTCAAAAATAAACTGTTTTATTCTAAGATGAAAATAATGGAAAAATTTTAGGGGAAAAAAATGGTTTGAGTCAACTATTTGAACATCTCTAGCTTGAATACATGTGTTAGGATTTGTATGTTTATAAATATGGACTTTTCTTGTATTTTTACGGTTAGGCTCAATACAGATGGCTTGCATTAACCCCAGCTATTACTCTGACTAAAACCTACTATAATATAAAAACAATATATATACTCTTTACAGTAGTTAGCAGCTTTGTATTGGTAATTTAGATAATGTAACAACCCCAAATATAGATAGTCACTGAGGCATGTTTACCATGTGTTTGAATGATATGCAACAAGCATGCCGAAGATGTTTTAGATGAAAAAGTTAAATATTCTTTTAACTAAAATTTCTATTCTAATAACTTCTAACGGTATAGAAATATTTATCGAAAAAAAAATCAAAATGGAAAAATAAAACTTTTGAATGCACAGACCCAACCTCCATGCAATAATTGCACTCATTCATATATTGTACAACATATATGCTTTGTTATCTTCTAAACTGCTGAACGAGTTGACATATACTTACCACCAGCAGAAGAATATCCTGCTTATTCAAATTACTGACTTCATAACATACCATGCATACATACATTATATATATAAATATATATGTGTGTATGTGTGTGCACCCATCCACATATATATGTATATATACACACACACACGCACGCCCATCTACACACAATTCACACAATCACAGACATGTAACATTCAAACACATACAAACTCATGTGTGTGTGTGTGTATATATATGTGTGTGTGTGTATGTATATATGTGTGTGTGTGTGTATGTATCAAAATACTTTGGTTTCTTACCAAATTTTGATATTGATTTTGATCACAGAAAAATCTAAAATGATTTACACAAAATTCTCAGCTTTAATTCATATATCCAGACAAAGTGTAGTGATCTGAATAATGTCAGCATTTTATCAAGCTTTTCGTTACTTTTCTTTTCTTCCTTTCTTTTTTTTTTTCTTTCATAAGAATCTATTTTATTTCTCGCCTTTTATTTATTTATTTATTAAGAATGAATAAGATTCTATTTCTCTATTCTTTGCTGGCAGACACCAAAAGATTTGGCTGAATACTAAGACGCATATAAACTCACTGAGCATAAATGTGATAAAGGCCAATAAACTTGAAATTTCACACTCTTTTTCCATCTTTGTTATGAATAATCATTTTTTCTTCTTGTAACAGTTATCATTTTTTTTAGTACTTTTTATATTTATCTTTTTTTATATTTTAGTTTTGGAATTCTAGAAATCATTTTCAATCAGGATCTTTAAACGACATTTTAGAATCCATTATTATTTTTGTGGAAAAAAAAAAAGGATATTATTTCATATATATATATATATATATACACATACACATACACACACACATATATATATATATATATATATATATATACATACACATATATATACACATACACATATATATATATATATGTATATATATATATACACATACACATATACACACACATACATACATATATATTCATATGTATATACACACATATATAAAATATTTTTAAATTTTACTTTCCATATTTTAGCATCTTTATTTTTTTGGCATCTTTTCGAAATGAAGCATTTTGATAAAAGCCATTTATTGACTCCTAGAATTGAAAGCCTAACTTTGCCTGTATCTTGTTATTACAAGAAATATTATTATTATTACTATTTGGGTTTTGATATTTTCTTAAAAGGAACTCTAAACATCCTTTTTTTTCTTTAATAACACACACACACACACAAAAAAAAAAGAATTATGATCTGAAACCTGAAAATATGTTTGTTGCTTTTTATAAATTCTCACTGCACTAGATTTGATTGGTTGTGTGGTTGGCTAGATATTGTTGTGACCTGTATGTGATATTACTGTGACTCATGCCTTACATATAACAAACAAATCACTTGAGAGAATTTCATAACTATTTGTTGCTAGAATTTCATGTTTCATTCCATTTTCCTGAGTGGTTGTAAGAAAGAAGGAAAAATATATTAGAAAAAAAAGAAAGTTAATCTGCTAGAGAAAATTTTGTCAGGTTTTTCTCCTTGAAATTGTCATTGCATCAGCATCATCTTAAAAGGTCACGATGTTCAGGTATTCTTAAACAGAAAATTTATTTGTTGAAAGATATCTGCAAATGATAGACAGTTAGGATATAGAGCTATTTAGTTGATATATTTGTGTATAAATGAAGCTTGCTCAGTTCTCAACAGTGTTTTGTTCATTTCAAATACATTTTAGCATAGAGGCAACAGTATTGATACTGAGCTCTTCCTTCATGGCTCAAACATAACAGAAATTGAACTCAGTTTGCTCAGTAAATAAACACAGTAATTATACAGTAATCTTGTTGGTAAAGCTGGGATTTGTTCCAATCCATAATTGCCTACTTATTCATACTAGTCAGTGGTTGCTTACTCCACTAGAAATAGTCATCAAATCTGTCCACCATCACATCCTACCATTTTGAAAAAGGACAGACATATTGTGGAATGTGATCCTAGATATAATACATTAGAAAGTGGCAAAATATTTTTGATCTTAGGCAGGTCTGTTGGATCAGAGCTTGTCTCAGGTTAGAAAGTGGTATCACTTCCTCAAATAGATAAGTCAGATTAGGGTAAGCCAATTGTCTTGGCTGTGCCATTGATAGGATATACTCTTACTCTTTTACTTGTTTCAGTCATTTGACTGTGGCCATGCTGGAGCACCGCCTTTAATCGAGCAACTCGACCCCGGGACTTATTCTTTGTAAGCCCAGTACTTATTCTATCGGTCTCTTTTTGCTGAACCGCTAAGTGATGGGGACATAAACACACCAGCATCGGTTGTCAAGCAATGCTAGAGGGACAAACACAGACAGACAAACACACACACATACATATATATATACGACGGGCTTCTTTCAGTTTCCGTCTACCAAATCCACTCACAAGGCTTTGGTTGGCCCGAGGCTATAGTAGAAGACACTTGCCCAAGTTGCCACACAGTGGGATTGAACCTGGAACCATGTGGTTGGTAAACAAGCCATTTACCAGAAACTCAGTCAAATGTTCTTCTCACTCAATAACTCATGATTTGAATAATTAATTTTTAAAAATTCAAAAAGATTCTATGATTATGTAATTATATTATATATTTATATACAATTGTACACTTTTTACTTTTTGTGAAATAAAGAATAAGTTTTGGAGGAGTAAGTAAATGTTAATACAGTGATGTGTCCTTCAAAGCCCTCAGCTATAAAGTTTCAGTGGAACTTGTTTCATTTTTCTTTCAGTCGGGCAACCTAAAATGAGCAGTACTGTGTGTTTTAGTAAGGACTGAACTCCTGTCTATGTAGTACAATTACCAACTAGTACAACAACACGATTATCTTGAACTAACTCTATAAATAAAATGGCATTGTTTGTTTGTACCATTTAACAAGTGTAATAGTGTAGAAGACAGTGGAAGTGTCATTACTTAGCAAAAGGTAAATTCTTCAGTTAAAAGAGATAATGTTTCTCAAAAAAGGTGTGAACATTACAACTACCTGAGAATGTTTCCCTGAAGTTAACATGGCTGGACTACTTATCATCCTGGACAAGTGGTTGGAATGTGGCAGCTATGCCTACTTGAAGGTTTTGCGCTTAAATTTGTTAAAGGTGTTTCCTTGTATTTTTGGAATAGAACTCTGTGTTCTTCATTGCCTCAGTTTAGCTGTTGATAAATTAGTTTGAAACCATTTGGTAAAGGAGTGCCCTGTCATCCATTTCATCATAAAGTTTTGACCCTGAAGTTTCCCTCAAAGAAGTCTTTACATTTATTGTATGGCTTTTTCATTTTATTTTATTTTATTCTAATTCTGATGAGAAACAAGGGAATGGTGGATTCCCTTGTCACCATAGTCATGGAAGGAGAGCAAGCATGTCAATACTAAATATTTATCCTGGCTATATTACCCATTATATACTCATAATAATTATTTTGTGTATGAATACCAACATCAATTGTAGTTGTTTAAAATTGAAATTTAAATAAAATAACACACAAAAGCAAGAATAGCAAAAATCTTAGGAAAAATTTGAAATTGATTTTTTTTTTCTTTCTTCATTTAAAATTTTTTTGTTTTCAGTTACTTTGTTTTAATCATCTGTAAAAAGAAGAGGAAAAAACATTAATTAAAAAGTTTATTTTATTTTTCTGTTGTCATCAATTATCTAGTCTTGTTGAAAATAATCAAATTTATTCCACCATAGATGCCTTGCTTGTTTCTCACTTTCTTTCTCTCTCTCTCTCTCTTGCCATTCTTTCACCCCCCCCCCCGTTCTCTGTTTTTTCCCCCCTACCTCCCTTTCTTTCTCTATTGTTTTGTAAAATTTTGGTTACAACCAACAGGTTTTAGAGTGAAGGAGAAAACTGTAGAAAGAAGTTTGGCTGCGAATGAATTTGTAAACATGCATTTTAAAATGGGAGACGAGTGAACATTCAAGTTTGTGTTAATGACATCAGCACTTGCTATTGAATTACAAGCCAGCTGCACATGTGGTGCACAATTAGTAGTTCCAGATCAGAGAGACTCAAAGAATGCTTTGAGATGGTGAAAAATTGCAGCTGCGGATGTGGCTGATATGTCAGATCTCTCACACTAGTGCACTCTATGCACATTTTTCCTCGTTGAAATGCTGTTTAAAAATGCTGTCCATTGTTTTGCTGGTTTTAAAATAAAATGTTGTGCACATGCAACATGCCCTTTCTTTCTTTGCCACTACTTTCCAATTATCGACTACCTGCCGCAACCATTCACCCTCCCACTAATAATCCATCTCCGGCATTTGTTTGTTTTACATTTACCGAACAATATGCCCTGTGTGCATTTGTGACTGTGTCATGCGTCACCTCTGGAAAGAAAAGAAAGAAAAAAAAGCACAGAATAAGAAAATGCACTTTAATTTCATGCATACACTCTTTCTCTCTATCTCTATCTATCTATCTATCTATCTATCTCTCTATCTATCTATATATCTATCTATCTATTTATCCATCTATATCTCTATCTCTCTATCTATCTCTCTCTCTCTATCTCTCTCTCTATCTCTCTCTATCTATCTCTCTATCTATCTATCTATCTATCTATCTATCTATCTCTCTATCTCTCTCTATCTATCTATATATATCTCTCTCTCTCATGCACATCACATATATATATACATATGTATATGCATGTAAGCATGCACATGCATGTGAAGTCTGTTGTATCCCTCTCTCTGAAAGACCATCATACGTGTTTCACTCTTACTCTCAACATGATCTCTCTTGCTCTCTCTCTGTCTCACACACACACACACACACATATATACGCACATATATTAAGGCCACTATACAGAATGCTTTTGATGGTAAGTTTACTCAATTGGAGCCAACCTCACGTTAGGTGACAAACACAAATATTCTAAACACATACTGTAAATATATATACACACATATAAATCTACTATAAAGTTCCCAACTTTGTTTATACTTGGTCCTAATTTCATTTTTATAGCCTCCTTTCTATTTTTCTCTTCCTTCAAATTTTTTTCCCAGATAGTTCTTTTTTAATTATGTCACACCCCATCCAACAGCCTCTCCCCATCAGGAAAATGTATTATTTACCATAGTTTTCATCACTAAGCCTTGGAAGAAGTGAAAGTCATTTTATTTAGCTATTTAATTAACTTGACGGGGTTAAGTTTCTTTGTTTATTCTTATCTTTAAAGGACCAGATGGCTTTAAAGTATTGCATGGTGACAGTAATGGGCTACTATCACTGATTTAAAATGAGGGTGAGAGGGAGCTCTATGTGGTTGCTAGAAATAGTACCCAAATTTTCCACTACTCCTATTCTAGCATCTGTTATAAAAAATTAAAAAAACAACGCTAAAGGACACACAACAAGATAATATAGCCTTAGATACCCTATATCTAGAAATAAGATGTGATGAACATGGCTGGATCCCATTTGTTTGCTGGTCTGTTTGATTCAGGATTGACCTGTTGTTAACTAGCAACTACAGCAATGATATAGAATTATATACTAGAGAGGTCTGTATGATTTCATTTCAGCAGAAAGCAGTTAAGAAATAGGTTTATTTGAAATCATACTAGTTCCTCTGGAGCAAATAGAGGACTGTTTTTTAATTTAGAATGGTTTCATGTGTCTGCTTATTAAACCTTTTGTTACCAACCCGGCTGAAACCGGCTTTGGTTCTGTAATACAAATGTCTTGTTTTCATAAGTTTTGAATTAAAATCTTCCACCAAACCTTAGTCACAATTTATGTTCCTAACACTAGCTGAATGATAACCAAATTATTTTACTAATTTCTTTGTAATATTTAAAGTAATTGAAAGAAACACAGAGCATTTCAAAATAAATACAGTAATGAAAGGGTTAATATCATTTGAAAATGCATCAGCATCACTTGCATAGCTAGAGGGGGAAGCAGAGGGGGCAATCTACCCTGGGTTTTTACTTTTATGGGGGCAGCACCACTCTTGAGTCTGCTGTAGGTAATATATATTTTTTTTTGTGGGGGGCCTGGGGATGGTAAAATGAAGGGCTGCCCCAGGCAGCACACACTCTAGCTATGCTAGTGATCACCCATCGCATAATCTTGTATCCCATCCTATAACAACATGCTCTCTTCCAAAATTTTCAGTGACAAATATTCCATTTGTTATTTTTGAACAAACTAGAAAGCCATAGATTGGCCTAAACAGGTAGAGCACAGAAATGAATTAAATACCGCCAACATTTATTTCTGTACCTTTATTTTTTTATTTTTTTATTTATTTATTAATTTATTTATTTATTTATTTATTTATTAGTTCCAATCCTACTGGGTTCAACTTTTTGCCTTTCATTCATCATCCATTGTTGATTAAATATGTACTCCGTCAACAGCATGTACAAGTGTTTGCTCAATTGACTGTATTGTTACCATAGAAATTTGTAGTCTTCTACCATTCTCAGAAATAATTAACAAACTGAGAAGGAAGGAGAGCCAAAAAAAAAAAAAATGCTAACTGAATTTGAAGACTTGCTTCTAAATCTGTTCTTTTCTTTTCTTTTTTAGGTAAGTATCCATTTGGGAAAGTTCTACAACATTCAAAAACATAATAAAAACTACATAACCCTGTTGTCACGCAAGTATAATCTTCTTTTGAATGAGTTTCCAGGATTCTGTGATGTATAGACACACATGGCATACATTAGTACAAACAAAATGTATACATACAGGGATTCCATGTCTATCTATCTATCTATCTATCTATCTATCTATCTATCTATCTATCTATCTATCTATCTGTCTATCTATCTGTCTATCTGTCTGTCTATCTATCTATCTATCTATCTATCTATCTATCTATCTATCTATCTATCAGTGTATTTGTATTCATATATGCATGTATAAACATGTGTATGTGAGTGTATCTCTGTTGTTGAGTAATGCTCCAGAGAAGAATACTCAGTACAAACATGAAGTACAATAGTTTCCTTTGGCTGGTCCTGTGGCTTCTTATTCTGCAGTTTCTGTGATTTTTCAGACAAGTCAAATAGGCCAGAAGACCTTCCTAAATAGATTATATATATAGATATATATAGATATATATATATTCTTATATAATATATATAAGAATATATATATTCTTTGTGTCGATAAAATGAAGTACTAGTCAAATATACTGGAATCACTGATATTGACTAAATGGCTTCATTCAAAATTGCTGGCTTTGTGTCAAAATTAGAAAGATTATTATTATTATGTTATTATTATTGTTATTATTATTATTATTATTATTATCAAGGTAGTGATCTGGCAGAATTGCTAGCACACTCGATGAGATGCTTAGCAGTAATTCACCCATCGCTACATTTGTAACTCAAACTCCACCGAGGTTGACTTTGCCTTTC
>NC_043009.1:49503911-49506411 GCF_006345805.1 Octopus sinensis | reverse complement strand
ATGCATATATATCTATATATGCACACCCACATATATATATATATATATATATATATATATATATACACACACACACACATACATACATACATAAACACACAAATACATATTTAGATATACAAACTTGTACTGAAGTTTTATTCCTTTGTGTATAGTAGAACATGCACTTCGTCATTACTCTGAGTTTCTCTCAAACCGTAAATCCTTCTATCACCAAAAATAGTAATTGCTCTCTCTCTCTCCTTCTCTCTCTCCTTCTCTCTCTCCTTCTCTCTCTCCTTCCCTCACTCATGTGTGTGTGTGTGTGTGTGTGTGGACATATCTTTATATACGTACATAAATTCACTATATTTCTTGAAATTATTGAGACAGAAGACAAAATGAAAATGAACATTAGTTGCCTGAGAAAAACATCCATCTTGTAAAACATTTGTCAGTTCTACAGACAGACTGTCGAGTATTGTCTCAAGAATGCCAGACTTGCTTCACTTCAGACTGTGATTGGCAGGCTGGCTTCCTGCATCTATTGTTCCGAGCTCAGCAGACATATTAAGTTTCCTTCTAAGGATTGAAGACTTTTGTATGTGCACATACATATACATTGTTGTTATTATTTTTTTTTTAATTATTGAAGAAAATGGTGAATTTTGCTTCCTGGAACTATTGTTCTGTGATAGACAAAGTTTCTAGATTTTTCATGCAAGTATAGCAGACTTTGGTTTTTATCTGAAGAAATGGTGAATCTGTTTCCTGCTACTATTGTTCTAAGGTTAACAGACTTTCTCTCCTTTTTCTTTTATTTATTACTACAACTACTACTACTACTACTACTACTACTACTACTACTACTACTACTACTACTACTACTACTACTACTACTACTCTACATTTTTTCTGTTTGTTCATTTGAATTTTGGTTCCTGTATTTCTGAAGCTCATGATTCACCAAAACTCTTGCATTATTTATAGTGATGCACATTCTATTCTCTCTCTCTCTCTCTCTCTGATGGTAGTGGTGGTAGTGGTGGTGGTGGTAGTGGTGGTGGTGGTGGTGGAGGTGATGGTTTAGTTTTGGTATTTAAGTTAAGCCTTTTTTACGCTTCATTTCAGTGCCTACCTAATGATGCTTTCTGACTTATCATACCAACTACATCATTTTTATGCAAAATGCTTGCTAGACTGTGATAAAGATTTCTCACATAGTCAGAAGGTCTCATATTTATAGGGTTTGAGGAAAACACTCATGTGTGAAAGCCCTGGCTTTCCCTGGGGAATTAGTGATGGAGATTGAGAGAGAAAGAGATGACCATAACTGAACTGGGAAAAGAAACTTGGTTCAGTGGGAGTTTATTTCTATTTTCATCTGCAACAACAATCTTCTATGATTTTAAGGTATGTGGAAGGTTCCAGTTCTAGATAGAATAAATTTGAATATCTCTTGTAATTTTCATCTAAATACTGTCAAATATCGTTCATTTCATAGAAAAGTTGACACCATAGAAAATTTGCCTGCGAAATCAGCTAGGTTTGATCTACAGGAAGTGCAATGATATCAACACGCATGAAAGATAGAATATAATTGAACTAAGAAGGTGGCTCAGCATTAAAAATATCAACATATGCATTTGCTGTATCAAACTACTATATTGTCCTAAGTCTATTTGGGTCACTGCTTTCTAGCCCCAACATATTTTCCACTATCTACTCAATTTGATTTAAATCTAAAATTTATCTTTTATTAAGATACACTGTGAATCTTTGACACATAGGGATTTCCCCACTTCCTCCTAGAAGTATGAGTGTTGTTTAGTAGTTCTAATATTATTAGAAGGAAGTTGAAATCCCTTTCCTTTTTCATAAATTTTTGCATAAATTTTTGCATAGGCGCAGGAGTGGCTGTGTGGTAAGTAGCTTACTTACGAACCGCATGGTTTCGGGTTCAATCCCACTGCGTGGCACCTTGGGCAAGTGTCTTCTACTATAGCCTTGGGCTGACCAGAGCCTTGTGAGTGGATTTGGTAGACGGAAACTGAAAAGAAGCCCATCGTATATATATATATATATATATATATATGCGTTTGTGTGTTTGTGTGTCTGTGTTTGTCCCCTAGCATTGCTTGACAACCGATGGTGGTGTGTTTACGTCCCCGTCACTTAGTGGTTCGGCAAAAGAGACCGGTAGAATAAGTACTGGGCTTACAAAAGAATAAGTCCTGGGGTCAAGTTGCTCGATTAAAGGTGGTGCTCCAGCATGGCCGCAGTCAGATGACTGAAACAAGTAAAAGAAAGAATATATCAACCTATACTTATTCCTGGGTGACAAATGGCTACTCTACAATGGTTACACAACCATACCAAATTATATTTATGTTATGGTCGAATTGTGTATGTATAAGGGAAGATGAGGTGTTTCCATTATGAAGTTTTATTTAAAAGAAAAAGAAAATTGTGACTTCGAGTCACTCAACCCCACCAAAAATAACTGCCAAATCACCCTCAA
>NC_043009.1:49468911-49486411 GCF_006345805.1 Octopus sinensis | reverse complement strand
CTATATTGAGACATAATGCTTATCAATTTACAAGCATAGAGAATAAAGAAAGAAAATAAGAACAAAATAATGGCACTTAGTATATTTATTTAGTACTGTTAGAAATTTTACATCTTGGGTTCAATCCTAAACAAATCTGAGATATAATATTTATTCTCACTTAAACATGATGTCTTATTAGGACAAACTATACTGCAGTGGTTTACCATGAAAGAAACTGATATTGGCTTTTTGGTGCAAAATGCACTCTTATTTATATTGCTGATGGGGAAATACCTCCCCCACATACTGTGAGTGATATAAACAAGAGTGCAGTTTGCGTCAAAAAGCCAATACAAAAGTTCCTCTCGTGGTAATTGCTGTAGTATGGTTTGTCCTAATAGGACACCCTTGTTTAAGTGGAGGTAAATATTACCCTTTGGTGTTATTACTGTCTCTGTCACGGATATATAAATCCTAGATATATTTAGCTAAAAGAAAAATTGTAAAAGTACTGAAGGGATTGTAAAAAGCTATTTATAAAACATTGCTATGATATGGGTGTACAAGAGTGGCAGGGAATTATGGGATAGAAAGTGTTGTGGTGGTGGTGGTGGTGGTGGTTGTTATGATGGTGGAGGGAGGTAACTCTTTTATGTTAAGGTAATGGTGACCTCAAAGATAACCTGAAATAGCAAGAGAGATTTGAGAGGAAGAGAGTGGGGGTGGTGGGGGATGAGATGTAAAAAAAAAAAAAATTTGTCTAACCAAATGTTATGAAAAAGCTGACACATAAAATATCAACAATGCTGTGTTGTGATAATATTGATGATGATGATGATGATTTCTTTCTTGTCAGCTTTTAGTTTTAGTTTATCTCATGTTTATTCATTCTCTTCTCTCTCTCTCTCTCTCTCTCTCTCTCTCTCTCTCTCTCTCTCTCTCTCTCTCTCTCTCTCTTCTCACATTCTCTTTATCATACTCTCTGAGGTTTCCTACTCTTTTTCCCCTCCCCCCCCGTCGGCTCTCCTACTCCCTCCCCCCCTCCCTCACACACACACATGCCCTATTATTTAGTTAAAATTAGTATCAGTACCATATCATTTTAATTAATGATACCTACTGCCACTTACTAACCTCTTTATCAGTTTTCAAATCAGGCATGGATAAACTAATTTGCACAGTGGTGTGGCCATTAGTCTCTCTCTCTCTCTCTCTTTCTTTCTCTCTCTCTCTCTCTTTCTCTCTCTGTCTCTCTCTTAGTATGCATGGAAAAGCTGAAGTAAAGATTGGTCATATATTTACATAAACATATGTGTAAAATGGATGGCATTAGATTTATTTCAACTATTTGTATTCAATGCCCCCTACATCACCTTTCCCTCTTGATAGCCATCACCCCCATCTGTCTCAAGCTCAATAGTTAGTAACATTGATTACTGTTTGTATATCATTCTCTCTCTCCCCCCTCTCTCTCCCTCCCTCTCTCTCTCTGTCTCATACACACCACACATCTTCATTGTTATCCATTACTTTTAGTACCTCCCTTCATTGTTGACAGTCATCACTCTCTCTTATAACATAATCATCATCATAATCATCATTTTACAGCCCCTTTCCATGCTGGCATGGGTTGGACAGGTCATCATATTCTTAACCAATTATTGTTTGGAGTCACTTTCCTATTAGACAGGTCAGTGATTATACATCACTAGAACCTCCCATTTTGGCATGGTTTCTATGATTGGTCACCCCTTTATAATACCAACCACTTTACAGAATATATCGATGCATTTTACCATGGCGCCAACACTGCAGAGGTTGCCATGTTCTCAGTAAGAGTAGACTAAACAGTCCTCTGTACCCTATATGTTTGTCTTTCCTTGACAGGAAATGGATGCATTTTATCAGGGCACCAACACTACAGAAGTTACCTTTTCCTCTGAAAAACTGAATCTTCACTGACTTAATTGTTGTCAATATTTGTTCAAAAAGGGACTGAAAGGGTAAAATAGGTGTTTGATGATAGAAAGGGAATTAGGGTAAGAGGGTTAAAGAAGACAGAATATCATGGAATTATATATATATATTTATGTATGTATACACACATATTTAATCTGTATGTGTAGGTATATATATATATATATTTGACATTTACAATTTCCACCCATTAACTGCTTGGATCATCAACCAGTTGATGTGGTCTCCCTCTCTCTCCCCTCCCACCCCACCCCATACCACAACCACTACTTTACCACCTCCACTGCTACCAACACTTCTTCACAGTACTCGGTGACTTCTGGCTTGTTAGTGGTATCAAGATTCAGATCTGGATTGCGCTGTAGCAAAGTGTAATAATAATAATAATAATAATAATAATAATAACATCAGCAGCAAGTGAATAATGATAATAATTCTTTCTGCTGTTGGCACAAGGCCTGAATAATAATGATGATGATGATGATAACAATAATAATAATGATAATGATAATAATGATAGTAATAATGATAATTGTGGTGATGGTGGTGATAGTAGTAATCACCATGAACAATGACAGTTGATGATAACATTTTATATTTCCTTTTGTGCCTGCTATTGGTGAAATCTGGAAAAGAGTATTTCCCTTCAATTTTATTCCCTTTAATTATAATATTCTGTTACATCAGGCCTCAAAAATTGACATTTTTTTTTCTCGTTTTTTCAGAACATGGAGGAAAGTCTCAAATCCCTCCCCACTCAATATTTTTTTTTATTAATTATTATTAAGTTTTTTTTTTGTGCGTGTGTGTGTGTGTGCATGCCTTTATTTCTGTGAACTAACTTTTATGACACTCTCTGGTTTTAAAAACTCAATACGGCATTAATCTTTAGTTTGACAACATCAACAGTATCTTGCTTGAATCAACAATCTTTGAATTAACAAAAAAAAAGACAAAAAAGACATAGAAAAAAAAGCGATGTTGCAAAGATAATAACCATTACATCGCACATTCTGCTCAGTGTGTGACCTACAATAAACGAACCCATTTTGAACATGTTAGCATTGTTGAGTTGTCTTCCTTGACAGTGACACTCTCTAATGTAGAAGCAGAGGTAATGCAGTATTGTTTCGATCATCTAAATGTCGTTTCCAATGATACATTGACAATGAAATGCAAGCACACGCTCCTGTGTAGGTATGTGCAGTTGTCTGTTGCTATGTATACATCTTTGTATATATATATATGTGTATGCAAATGACTATCCCTCTCTGTGTGTTTGTTTATATGTGTGTGTGTGCATGCATATGTATGAGTACAAGTGTGTATCTGTTTGTGCATTTATTTGTGTCTGTGTGTATCTTTTTATGCTTTTGTATGTGTGCTTTTTATGTTTTTGTTGCATATGTACTTTTTATGTCTTTGTATGTGTGTGTATGTGTGTGTGTGTGCAAGGCTTTGTATGTATGCATATTTATATTTACATGTGCATATGTTTGCATCTGTGTCTGTCTGTCTGTATGTATGTATGAGTATTATGTTTGTCTTTGTATAATGTATTTGGCAAAGCAAAAGTTGCTGAGAAGTGTGAGGGAAAGAAAGCCAGTTTCACTTTCAGTGATGAGAGAGAGAGAGAGAGAGGGAGGGAGAGAGAGAGAGAGAGAGAGAGGGGGAGAGAGAGAGGTAAAAATGGTTGTTTTCTTTAATTATCTCATTCTGTAAGTTATTTCAATTTGAGAAGAGTGTTAAACTCTTCCAGGCTATTTTACTTAGAAAAGGTCAGCTGAAGCGCATATCAATCAGACTAGTTTTGATATTCAAGAATTCAAGCCTCCAAGTTTTCTCTTCCCCCCCCCCACACTCCTTCAGTTTTTCTCTTTCTTTCTTTCTTTCTTCTTCCTATCTGCACTTCTCTTGGTATGTGGAGCGATTGTGTGGACGTGATTAAACTTGGCCACCTGATGCCACCTTTCGAATATAGCCTGACAACTTTAGATGGAAGTTGGAAGCATGAGGTAGGTGGTGGTGGTGGTGGAGTAGCACTAGTAGCGGTTGGTGATGATTGCAGTTGTGGTGGTGGTAATAGTAGTCATTGTGGTGGGGAGGTGTTAGCATTGGTGGTGGTGGTGATTACAGTGGTATTTGTGATGGTGGAGTAGGGGGCTCAGTGTAATAGTGGTAGCAGTGGTCAGTAAGGCTGGTAGTAATGATTAAAATGATGGTGGTGGTGGCAGCAGTTTTTGAGATGGTGGTGGTGGTGGTGGTTATGGTGGTTGTGGCAGTGATGGTCTCCGAACTTCATGTATTCCACGTCTTTCTGAAGAATTGCCATTACTTTATAAGTATTCACCATAAAGATAGTTTGATTACTTACTCCCTTACCTAACCACTTTACCTATCTATCTATCCATCGATCTATCTATCTATCTATCCATCGATCTATCTATCTATCTATCCATCCAGTTGTAGCTACCAGCTACTTTGGCTCTTAGATCTGTCTAACCAATCGATACACACATACACACACAGTTCGACGTTGGTTCTTCTGCGTGCTCGACATGAACACCTAAGGCTGGTTTCGACTAATTAAATTTCTTTACTGAGCCAAAACTTGCTTAAGATTCTTGCCAAATTGGCTGAATTTAGTGGGTGCAGTTCTGTAAGATTTTGGAAAGAAATCCTTTTAAGTGTTTCTTCTGGTGGTGCTAATTTTGAACCAGGAGTTTATTTAATCTCGAATATAGAAAGATACACCAGTAAATGTCAGGTTTTCTTCTCTTGTAAAATTTTCGAAAATGGACAATTTATTTCTGTTTTATTATTGTTGTTGTTATCATTATTATTATTATTATTGTTATTATTATTATTATTATTATTATTTACTTTGCCCATTTACATTTTATTTGCCACTACCATAACCATCCCCTCTACCTCCATTAAAGAAATGGTTACTACGGTTACCAGCAATTCACTTAGGTATGTTAGCTTATGTTGTTAGGTTCCACTGTATTATTGATTTTTACATCTCTGAAATGGTCTATGTAACAAACAGTTAGTTAGATTTCCTTAGATGTTATATATAAAAATAAATAAAAACTAAAAAAAAAACACAAAAAGAAATATATGTAAAAAAAAAAATGACTGTATTCCAATATGTATTAAATCTGGCTAGTAGTGCCAGGAACAATCGTAAACCTGAGCTCTCAATTTGGAAATAGCTACATTATAAAATATTAGGCGTTCTGATATATATATATATACATATATATATGTGTATGTGTGTGAGTGTGTGAAATAAAATAAAATAATAAAAATAAACAAACTTCTGAAATTCTGAGCAACAAAATTATTGCTTGCTGATCATAATTAAGGTGTGAAATTTAGTGTTCAGCAAACCTTTTTATGTTATTTTTGGTAAAGGGACAAACCCATTGTCTTGTAACTTCAAAGCTGATGTAATAATAAAGTTGAGCTTTAATGGCTTAGTTAAGCTGCTATGAATTGTGGGATTAGGCTATTTTCTTTTCTTTTTTTCCTTACTTTTCTTGATGTGTCCAGGCATTGGTGGTTTGTAATGGTTCTGGCGTAGGTTGGTGGGTGGGCTGGCTGAAGATGAATGTGTGTTTGTTTTTTTTTTTGTTTGTTTTTTGGTTTTTTTTTCTCATTATTTTGAGGTTAGCATGGCAATACGGAATAATAAAGCTAGCTTTTGAAACACAGGCAAGTGGGTTCAATCTAAATTTGTAGCTAAAAATATTTTTTTGCATTGTTCACTTTACCAATGTCCGCTCATTAATAGAAATGCTATAAAACCCCCTTTGCTTTTTTAGATCAATAAATCAAACCTTGGATTCTAAACATGAAGGTGTATAACTATTGTGAGACTTCTCAAAAGTCACATTGAGCGTGTCTGTTTGAAGAGAGAGAAAAAGAGAGAGAGAGAGGCTGAGAATACGTGAGAAAGAATTATTCTGCTGAAAGAGTTGATAAATATTTGTTATATTATCATACAATTATTGTCTATATATATCTTTGTAAATATTTATATATCGATAAAGTTAATAAAATATCTTTCAAAATATTTATTGATAAAGTTAATAAATATTTGATATGTTATGATTAAATGAATAAATATTTGAACATATTTCTATCATTCTTCTTCTTGATCTTATAATCAGCAGCCAGTTTCTGTTGAAGTCTATGAATCTATCACTGAAAAGGACAGCTTTTGATGAATAAGATCTTGGAATTTATTAGGGTTCTGTAGTCACTGCCAAATCAGAATAACCCTTCCTCACCTTCCTTGATAGATTGTGCAAAATGAATTGGTGAATTGGAAATGGGCTTACTGTTGTATATAAGGTTCATTACGATGATCATGCTTATGCATGTGAACACACACACACACATGCACTAACACTTAAATGTGTGTGTGTGTGTGTGTGTGTGCGTGGGTACATTCATACATATATGCAAGTTTGCATAAACACACAAATACAGATTTTCGCCTTTTCATCTCTATTTTCTGTCGGGTCTTACTTAAAAGGAAAGATTAAAGTTGCTCTTTGGCCTTCTGTAGCAAAGCAGATGGTTTCTTTGCTGATCTATTCAGTAAGGTTCCATGCTTTTTCTAAAAAGAGCAATGAAGTATTTCTGGACGAAGGGTTTTGGTAGAGAAATACAACACAAACAACAAAGTAACCCTGAGTAGCAGGTGTGTTGTCCACATTTTCTCTACTCTGCTTAACATTCTAGATGGGATAACTACATTGAATGATTGTTAAAGTGGCAGAGTTTATTGGTTTCACCTATCACTTTCTCCACCAAAACAGCTGCTAAACTCGCTGCAAAACACATACAACCACACATTAAAAAGAATTGCTCTCACTCAGCCTATTGAACCCACATATCACCCCCCCCCCCACACACACACAGAGGCTCACCATTCCAACTTGCATCAAGAAAAATTTTGAAGTTTCCAGCTTTTTAGAGAAGAACACAACAACTGTAATATAACTCTTCCAAACTCTGACCTACCATAGAACTGTACCATCTTTTTGCTTCTTCTGCTGCAGCTTCAATAGTCTCCGCTCTACTCAACTTACTACTCATCTCTTCCATGCCATCCATACCCCAAACCATTTCAATAGTATCATCTCCCTCTCTCTCTCATTTATGTTTCACTTTTTCTAGACCTCATGTCTATTCCATCTGTAGCAATAATAATTAAATACTAATATCGCTCAAATGATCAAATTGGTTCCCTACCACTTCCACTTCAATTCAGGCCAAGTGTAGGAACCCTTCTGCCTAAAACAACTATATTTATAAGCATTCTTTAAACCAGCAATAAACAAGATCAAATAGTAGTAGTAGTAGTAGTAGTAGTAGTAGTTAGTAGTAGTAGTAGTAGTAATAATAATAATAATGGTTTCAATTTTTCCACATGGGCAGCAAAAAGGATGAAAGGTAAAGTGGATCTCAGCAGAATTTGAATTCAGAACATAAAGACGGGTGAAATACCGCTAAGCATTTTGCCCAGCATCCTAAAGATTCTGCCAGTTCACTGCCTTTTTAATAATAATAATAATAATAATTTTAATAATGATAAAATAAATGAAAAATTAAACTTCATTTAGTGAGAATGTGCAATGGAAAGAGGTTTAGTAGTTCAATTCTCACTGCTTCTGTTAACATTCAGTGTAGTTTAGAGATGTACTGAGTGATGGTACAATTTCATCTCAGCAGAATTTTTTTTGACGCACACACAGGAGACATACAAAAAGCTAATTTTACATGATCACTCAACCTATTGCATATAGCAGAGAAATCTCCTTCAGAACATGCTACATCAAATAATAAAATCCTAAATGCAGTGTTTCTGGATTAAGGACAGGTTGACCTAATTAACAAAAAAAAAAAAACCACTTGTTGGGGGTTGGGTGATTTGAACTTAGAATCACTTATTACCTTGTTCATATGCACACACACTCTCACTTACACCTGAAGTTTCCAACTTCACACCTTTGGCACTCCAATATAACATATTACCGACCAGACAAGGTAAAACTTATAAGAAACAAAAGCTGATCAATAAATACTGTTTGAAGGTTTCTATTTTATTTGATTTTATTTTTGGGTTTTTTTGGGGTTTTTTTCAATTTTTCAAGAATGCAATTTTTTGGTTATTGATTTATTTTTTTATTCAAATTATTATTATTAATATTTTAATTTTTATTATGTCTGTTTTATACTGACTGGTGAGTTGATGAGAAGCATCTTTTTACTATCCTTAAAAATAGTGAAGTACTTCTCACTCCTTCCCCCCGCCTCTCTCTCTCTCTTTCTCTCTCTCTCCCTCTCTCTCTCTCTCCTAGCTGGCTACAAATGTAATGTGCTATTGATATTGTGCAACCAAAAGATAGTAAACCTATGTCAAATCAACAATAGAAATGCAATCTCTAGAAAAATCACTTGTTTTTGTTTTCCTTAAATAACTTCTATTTTTGTCTTTAATTTAATTTCAACAAGTTTTATTTCCATTTTAATTTAGCTTTTATCTCTTATTTCGTTTTTCCTTCCTTCCTTTTTTTTTTTTTTGTTTAGTGAGGGCGGGATTTTAACTTCAATTTTTTCCAACCTTTTTGTTTCATCACAAATTTTTTCCTTTTTCATTTTTCCCTTCCATTTTATTTTGTTATTTTGTTATAGTTAATTAGATGGGTTTCATTTTTTTTTTCCTTTCTTTTTCTAAAATGTCAACTAAAAACTTCACCCCCTTTCTTTCTGTTACAGTCATAATATTCATCTCAAATTGTCTCTCCATCCTTTCTTCCATCCACTCTCTCCTTTTCTCTTTCCTTCTCTCTCTCTCTTTCTCTCTCTCCATATTTGTTGGTCCGATCATTGGTGTCTTGTGTATTCTTGCTTTGCTAACTCTTCAGGTTACTGCTCTAGTGTCTAGAACACAATTGAAACCATATAGTTAATTAACCTTGCAGTAAAATGAAGGCAGACAGTGAAGAAGGAGGAGAATTTACATTGTAAAATGAACAGCTTTACTGATTCTCTCTCTTCATCTATTCTTCTTCTTCTCTCTCTCTCTCTATCTCTGCTTTATTGCTCTTTCACTTTATCTTTTTGCCTTTTCCCTCTCCTTCTTTACTCTTTTTCTCTCCACACTCTGTCTTTTTACACACGTCTTCCTTGCTCTCCTCTCTACATTCTTCCCACTCTTTCATTTTACACTGTCCTTTTCTTTCTTTCACACACCTTCCTTTCTCTCACTTCTTTTTCATTCCTCTCCTTCTTTCTCCTCTTTTCACGACTATCTTCACACTTTTCTTTCTCTCTCCTTTACCACTCACACTCAGTCTCTCCTCTCTATCTCTGTCTCTCTTTCTCTCTTGCTCTATATCTCTCCCTCTATTTCCTCTTACATTCTACTTTTTCTCTCTTTTCTTCCTATTTTCTCCTTCATATTTTATCTCTCTTTCAGTTTCTTTTCTTTAATATTCTCTATCTCTCTCGCTGTCTCTCCCCTACTCCTAGATCTTCGTCTTTGTACTCCCAGTACCCTTCCACTCCTCCTTACCAGTTTCTCTCCTCTTTCCTTCCTTCAACACTTCTCCCATTGACTTGAATGACAAGAGATGGAAATAAATGACTCGTTACTGATGTGGCGTTGCAACCCCCATATTAGCAAAGTAGTGAATCTGGAATAAAACTGAAGTTGTATTCTAAGTTACCATTAACTTAATGTTGGCTGCAAGGATTAGCTTTTAACAACTGTCTAACCATTAGTGAATCTGGAATGAAATTAGACTTTGTCTAACGAGGCTAGCCAGAGCCTCATGAACCACAGGGTTGGTGATGGGTGTTAGACAGTGTCAGATCAGGTGAATCTACATCCTTCCATACAACACCTTTCTTCCTTTAATTGTTGTTGTTGCTTTTGTTGTTGTTGTTGCCATTGTTATTGTTGTTGATGGTGAATTCTCTGTAGTTAATGCTTGGCATATATGTAATTATAGTTCACCCCCACCCTTCATGTAACTGCCATTTAAGTGAACTGGGTGGGCAGTATGTAGGGAGAGAGAGACAAGGTGATGGTGAGAAAGACCTATTAAGAGATTGTTGACATCTTGCCACATTACCACCACCACCACCACCACCTCTACCACTACACCTACTATCCCTGAAAGATAAACTGCTACTTCTGCTGCCAAAAGACACTTAGTTCCATTATCAGGAGAATACATGTCTCTGGTTCCTCATTCAAGAGATAGCTGGTTCAATCCTTGTTAAAGTAGTACATCACTTTGTTGCTAACAGGTATCAATGACAGAGGAAATTTTTGTTGACAAACTTGGGGAAAAAATCCTTCATACAAGAATAAACTTTTTTTTTCCACTTATTAATATATATTTTTTATTTGAACAATCGTCTTAAGACATCAAGCTAAAGGCTACTCAAGCATGTTATTTATCTATAAGTCACTCCTGATCAAAGATGCTCCAACCATGACCATCTTGTTCTTTCCCCAGACATATAGAGTATTTAGAAACACACATCAACCAACATGTATTGCCCAGCTTTCAAATTGCACTCTTCAGGAACATTTGAGGGAAATTAGGCTGTTATGTATACCAGGTTGTGTGACTATGTAGATATTTTCTTATTTGCCTCAAGATAGGCCTGTTGCCTTTAGTTCAAGATCAGCCATGATCAAATAGATCCAGTTATCAATGATATTCCAACCATGACCATTCTGTTTTAGATCCAAGTCTGTATTGTTCAACAGGTTCCTTCTTTTCTTTGAAATAGTTAGGTATGATGGGATGGGGAGGGGTGGATTTGGCTGCTATTTCTTGTAGGTCAAGCAACAGTGATCCTTCATTGAGAGAGGCATATATTATTAAAGAGGTTGAGTAATTTTGATTCACTTATTACATTTCACTCCCTGTTATGTCTGTTTATATGATAAACATCATAGCTGGCATTACGATCATGATTTCAGCTCCTTGCAACCGTTGGTTCTGTTGCTGTAGTAGGTGAAGATATCGGCACAGTCAGTGACCAGTTACTCTTTCATCAGTGAACATTACTGGTGAAAAGTAGAAGTTATTAGGCTTAACTGTAGCATTCTTGACTTTAGATCTTAGGAACCTTTGCATGCCTCACTGCCATAAAGTAATTACAGTGAAATAAATTGTTTGATTCTATAACAGTTGGAAACTTCCCAAAACAGTTTCCATCTCACACTACCCTATTATCATTTTTATTATTGTTTCATTACTTTTTTTTTTAACTGAAATTCTTTTTGAGTAAGAGCTGCAAGATGTTTGAATCAACAGTGCATCTGACAGCCGGATAAGAGATTGGTTGCTGGTATGGCATCATGTCACTCACTGTCTTGTTTCAGTGGCTAAGATAATTAACTCTTTTATGGCTCAGCTCACTTAGCTCTCTCTAAGAAGGCACCTGCCCCCCAACTCACATAGTGTAGTTTCCTATTGTAAATGGTAGCAGCACCACCAGTTAGGTTATTGTTTCATTAACTTGCAATGCTTAATTTCAATTCCCCTTTTTGGTCTTGTTGAGAAAGCACTGGTAAACCATTCCAGTGAATTCCTTACTCCTCTGTGTCTCTGCATGAAGACCAGCTCTTCAGCTGTCATACATTCTAATGACCTATAAAATACTCAAATGGAACTGGCGCTAAATACTACTGCAAACCTTGTATAGTGAAGATATTGATATTAAAAAAAATATATATATAGATATATGTAGGTATGAAACTACAGATTTTTCATTGGAAGAGGAAGGGAAGAAATAAGATAATGTGAAAGTCATATCATGATGGTTCTCTGGAAAGGAAAGGCTTTTAGTATTTTAATGAAGGAGAAATAGCTACAAGTGGGAAAAAATATTGGGTCACAGGAACTGCTTACAAGAGACTTACCCTTTTTTTTTATTTATATCATTCATAAATATATATGAAACATCATAAAGTATACAACTTTTCCTATCACCCACCCCCATATATATATATATATATGTATATATATGTATATGTATGTATGTATAATGGTTCTTTCACAAAGTAATTGCTATGTATACACATATATATATATATTATAAACCTTCAAGCCTTACTTTTGATGTCTGTCAATAGAAACCATTTTTGGCATAAAGGGTTATGTTATATTTGTAATCAGATATAACTGACATTCTGGCTTTATAACCTTCTTGTTAATTGCTCTTGATAATACTTTATATGACTCTTTTATAGAACTCTTGAAAAGCTGATTTTATTCTTTTATTTATTTATTTGTGTGTTTTTCCAAGCCTAATAAGACCCAAGTTAGTTGCAACCCTGACGAATTGCAGTAGTCATATTATTTCCAAAATATTTCCCACATATTCTTTCATCTAGGTACAGCTCAACTGAACACTGATTGAATTTAGTTAATCTAACATAAGAAAGATTTAGCAATCTAACAGAAAGCAAGGTTTATCTAATTTCTCTTCCATCTCATTGGGTATCTTTTAAATTACCTCGTAGTTAACGCATAAAATTTTTTTCAATTTTGACTTCGTTTTTCCTCTTTCACAATCTAGGTTAACTTTGACCCCCCTTCCTTTTTTTATTTTTTTTTATTTTAATGTAAGTAAAAAATAAAGATGAAATATCTTAAATTATTTATTTTCAATCCTTTAGTATAAAGCTGGAAAACTTTATATAAAATCAATAATTGATTATTTTCTTCCCCTTTCCATGATCAAGGTGAAAAACTGGAAAATGTTATAAAAATTAGATTCTGTGGACCATGTTTCTGCACAATTTTCTCTCACATTCATTTAGGGAAGTTTTAAAACATCATTTGTTAAGTCAGTTGTATTCATTGCCGCCTTACAACACTGTTCTCAAACAAAATATACTGGAAAAAAAAATTATTTATTCATGTTGTTATTCATTATGACTTTATCTCTATATAAATATATATACATATATATTTCACTTCTTCCTGCTTTTCCATTTGCTTGGAAAAGAAGTCTTATTTCCCACCTGTAACTCATCTTTATATCTTCATTTTATACATCCTCCTCACATCTCATCTCTTCTCTTTTTTCTCTCTCTATCGAGTCATCAGTCTGTTCTTTCATTCTCCTTATGTTTACCTTTTTTTTTGGGGGGGGGGGTTCTTTCGGTTTTTTTTGCCCCATCGTTGTTGCTACTGCTGCAATCCCCATCTTTTATGCTTCCAGCAATCAGCAGGTATTGTAGATCACCATGGTTACTAGCCTCATTATCTTCACCTTCCTTCCAAAAAAAAAAAAAAAAAAAGATGAAGAGAAGATGGTGGAACATGGTAAAAAGAAAGTAGCAAGATTTGAAGAGATGATCCAAAAGATTGTACTGTGCCTGACATTAGAAACGTGTCCTTTTTGTTGTGGTTGCTGTCGTTGTTTGTGGAGTAGAAAAGCTGGGCAAAATGTTCAGATAAATATAACAGAGAACTGTAGAACTGTTAGTAATCAGATGCTAGAGCAGAAAAGCATTATGCCTTGAGGATTAAAAGGTTATTTGAATTGGTGAATAGAGTGTGTATGTAAATACCGGATGTCTATTTTGGACAGAATATACTCCACAAATGGAAAGATGGTCAATTAACCAAAAGATATTGGTTGTTGTTGTTGTTGTTGTTGCTTAGCTCCAGGTATCTATTAAGGTAAGCTAGTTTCCATCATGTAAGGCACTCGGATTCAAAGATACTCTCATGAAGACTACATATAAAGACAGCTAACCATTGTCCACTTGTAAAGACAAGAAAAAGAAGAAAAAAAAATAGGAAAAAAATGTTAGATGTGTGTAAAGAACTAGAAAGTTTGGAGTACACAGGCTGAAAGTTTCACTTCAATACAAGTCTTTTTTTTATGTAACAGAGTAGGACACATTTCCTCTGTCCATTGTAATTTTTAGTAAGAACCTTTTGTTAACCTATTTTCCAGACAAAATTTTAATGATGCAAAAAAATTTTTTTTATTTTTTAATTATGTTACTTAACTTTCTCCTAATTCTTGATTATTTTCAAAATTAATTGAAGATTATGGACAATATTATTTCATTATGATTAGAGCCACACAAGAGTTAAAAGTTGGAAGTCCAAATTCATGCATAATTTTTTTTTTTTCCCCCCTGAAATCTGATACCTGGTTATGAGGTGGCCACTGACAGGAAAACCTGATGGAGATGATGCAAATAATGCCCCCTGATGAGCTATGATGAAGAGAGTTGTGTGAGACCAGTTATTAGATACTAAATCCTTTGACATTCACAATAGGATGGGTGATGGTGATGATAATGATGGCAGTAGTGATGGTGGTGGTGATGATGGTGGTGATGCCGGCAGTGGCAAGAATAAAACAAAATATGAGCTACAAAGAAATGTAATTGTTTATCATTCATTTTAATGTCAGCAGTCTCTACTACTCATTATTGTTGTCAAAGTCATTGATGTTGCTAGATAGGATGTAGCAGCGATGAACTTTAGAGGCTAGCTTCTGCTTCCCCACTGCTATTGTTCTACATCACATTGGTATCTCAGAGATAATGTGTTATGGCCTTCACATCACCTGGGCAGCAATTTTTGCAGGTTTCTCTGAGTGCACACTGAGGAACTCAAGACAACATCTTTAGTTCCATAAAGAAAAATGTTTAGAAGCTTCAGTATTGAATCTTGACTTTATTCAGTACTATGGTAAACTGACATGTGGAACAGAATACATGTTTACGCCAACAAGAGAGCCTCAGTGCAGTCACTCATCCTGCTAGAAATAGCAACCAGATCTTCATCACATTTGCTTCAAAAGAAAGATACACTGAGTAACAGGATTCTTGGTACATTGTGCTTAGATAAAAGACATGATGGCCACAGCTGGGATATTTTTGATTATAAGTCTTTTCAGTCAGGGTTGAAAAATAACAACTTCAACATCATTAATACTTTGGGTTAATAGTTTGAGATTTGTTGTCAGTTTCTTTCTATGATTTGTTTGCTGCTCAATATTTTACCTTATATTCTTCAATGAAACTCGAACCCATGTATTGGCAGACCATTGATGTTGTTGTTTTGCAGCACTACACTTGTATCTTGTCAAGCCAACAGAGCTAGCTTAGTCTGTTAAAAATAATAACCAAATATTTCCTTTGATTCACTTGCAGCTGCTGTCTTAAAAGGAAAAGAAATATATCTATAGTCTTAGATATAGCATTTCTTAAAAATAGTTTGAGATGGTCATGACTTGAACACTGTTTCAGTCATATGTCTGCTCAAATAAGCTGAGTTAGGATCTAACAACTTGTATCTTGTGGAGTCAACAGGGTTTCTGATAACTTTGTTGAGCAGCATCTGTTAAGATCACATCTTGATACTTGTAAGGTTTAACCCTTTAGTGTTCGCATTATTCTGCCAAAATTAATGCTTCTTCATCTACATTGTTTTGAATTAACCCTTTAGTGTTCAGATTACTCTGTTAAATGTAATACTTTTTCACTCAAATTGTTTTGAATTAATCATGCATTATCTCATAGCTTTGAGGTTTCAATGATGTGATTGTTTATTTTTTGAATGTCAATGTAGGTTAGGTTTGAGGGGCTAGATATTCCCAGTTTGATTATAAAACATATAGAATATTTGGGCCAGATATGGCCGGTTTAAACACTAAAGGGTTAATCATGCATTATCTTGTAGCTATGAGATTTTGACAAGGTAGCTGTTAATTTTTAAAACAATATTGTAGGGTTGGTGTGAGAGACCAGATCTAGCCAGTTTGAACATAAAACAGGTAGAATATTTTTGGCCGGATATGGCCGGTTTAAATGCTAAAGGGTTAAACATACCTGAAGCATCAGTGTTAAATTTGAACTTATTATTTCTGCCTTTGATTGCTTTTTGAACTATTGTCAGTAGAGCTTAGCTGGAGTAACATCAGCACCGATTGTAAATCTGTGGAACAGCACCAGCATAGACTGTTGGCAACTCCTCTTCTCTTCTATTAGATCTTCATGCTCAATGCTTTGTGTCAATGTTGTAAACTTATCCCCCCCTCCCTCTCTTTCTCTTTTCCTCTGCAAAGTTGGTTAATTGTCAAAACATATCCACTCATTTATTCAGCAACTTAAATGACATGGGAGGAGAAAGAAAATTATTAAATTGAATTTATTTCATTGGGGAGAAAAAGGGAGATGGAGGGGGATGAATTCCAGTATAGTGTTAATTCAATGCCGAAGGGTAAAAAGCTGATCAACTTTCAATAGTCTCACATATACACACATGTATATAATTGAAAATATGTATGTGTATATATATATATATATATATATATATATATATATATGTTTATGTTTATGTGTTGTTACATGATCTCTGATGTACATACATGTGTGTGTATTGAAACACTCATTCTTAAATCTTTATATACATACATTCCAATGCTATTTTATTGTATGAATGCATATATACCCTGTTGCATTTGATACACACTGTTATTGTTATACAGTTGTAACATTACACATACAGTCACAATTGTAAACACATACTGATGCAGTTGCAGAGAACAGATGCTTCCTCTTCTATTTTTGTAGCCTAGATTTTTTTTTGTGACAATTTGATTAGCTTTACAAATATTCCTTCTTAAACTGCTTCTCTAAAATTATTCGACAGTATTCATTATGCACAAAGGAATTTTCTTTTTTCTTTTTCTTCCAGTGATTGCAACAGGCACAATAATTTTATACTGGCGGGGAGAAAAGAAAGAATCTTTGAAAAAAAAAAAAAAAATGAATAAATGAAAATAAAATATATTTAAAAAATTTTTTTTTTTAAAGTTTAAAGATTTATTAATAAATAACATAAAACAAATCAAAAATATCCAACAACAACAACAACAACAGCAACATCCAGAAACAAAATTAATATAGGAAAAATTTTTAACATGAAGTGAAATGCCCTCTAACTCTAATTTTAAACAGAGAGAAATAAACCCCTTAAAAATGTTTCACAAAGAAACTGAAGTGGTGGTAGAAGGTGATGAGAAATATAGGAGCCAAGCTTTTTGGGAAATTTCAATATTTTTTAAACTGCTCATTCAAATGTCTGTGTTTGCCATAGATTTCTTGATACCCAAGATTTCAATGTGTACAAAAAGGGAGTTAACTGGTCCATCCTCCTGATTATAGCAATCTATTTTATTTTATTATATTTTTTTATCAATTTGCTGTGAATCTCCTGAGATCTTTCCATAGAATTAGCTTAGAATTTTTTAAATATTTTTCTCTTTCTTATTTTTATTTATTCAATATTTTTCTTTTCTGAATTTAATAAACTTCTCGCTGGATTTTAATAGAATTTTCTTAGCAATTTTGTTTTTAATTTCAGTTTTATTATTTATTTTTTTATTTCTATTTCCTCTTCATAATAACTTATCTATATTGCTGGCTTTTATTTTCTTTCTTTCTTCTTTCTTTCTTTCTTTC
>NC_043009.1:49458911-49463911 GCF_006345805.1 Octopus sinensis | reverse complement strand
TTTTCAACTCTGTTTTGTAGCCATCATCACCATCGTCGTCATCATCATCACCATCGTTATCATCATCACCATCGTCATCAACATCATCATCATCATCATCATCATCATTATTATTGTGGTGGTGCTTGTTCTTATTTTGTTACTTCTTTTTACATTTTTTGTTTCTTTATTATCATCATCATTATTATTATTATTATTATTATTTACTTGTTTTCTTCTTAACAAAGCCACGAATATTCAATAAATAACAAATTGTATTCTATTGAAAATCAATTTATAATTTTTCAAACTGCCTCAGTGTGTATGTGTGTGTGTGTATACATGTGTGTGTGTGTGTGTGTGTGTGTGTGTGTGTACATGTGTGTGTGTGTTTATCCATTTTGTTTGTTTCAACATAGCTGTTGGGCATCAACTTTTATACTGTACCACTGCCCCTCCTCCATCCACCTCCCCTCTCTGCTTTTAACCAGTTTATCAGGTTATTTTCGAAAATTTTCTAAACAAAGCCTTAGAATTGAATAATTAAAACATTTCTATTTATTTATGTCTTCATTTGTATGTTTGTTTATCTATTTGTTTACTTATTTACTGATTATTTACTGTTACTATTACTGGTTATTGTCTTTATTACTTACGATATTACTACTCTTACTATTATTATTATTATTATCATCATCATTATTTTCATTGGCATCTTCTTTCAATTCTGTTTTCATTTCTTGCCAAGTGTCTTCCTGACATCTAGGGCAGATTATTATTATCATTATTATTATTATTATTATTATTATTATTATTATTATTATTATTATTATTATTATTAATAGGCATTTAATGTGGTTTTTCGCATTTTGTGTTCAATTCCCACCGAGGTTGACTTTGCCTTTCTGTCCTTCTGGGATTGATGAAATGAAGTACCAACTGAGAATTGGGGTAGATGTAATTTGATTTCTCCCTTCCCTTAAAAATTGCTGGCCTTGTGCCAAATTTAGAAAGAATTGTTCTTATTATTAATATTATATTCTGAGTTCAAATTCTGCTGAGGTTGACTTTCACATTCATTCATTCAGGGTCAATAAAATATGTTAAGCACTGAGATCAATTTAATTAACTTAGCTTCTCTCTGAAATTTCTGGCTTTGTCCCAAAATTTGAAACCATTATTAGCTGGCAGAATTGTTAGCACACCAAGCAAAATGCTTAGCGGTATTTCATCCATCTTTATGTTCTGAGTTCAAATTCCGCTGGGGTCAACTTAGCCCTTCATCCCTTCAGGGTTGATAAATTAAGTACCAGTGAAACACTGGGGTTCAATGTAATCGACTAGTTCTTTCCCTCCAAATTTCAGGCCTTGTGCCTTTAGTAGAAAAAATTATTATTATTATTATTATTATTAGTCCATTCTGCAGAGTGGTTGGTACTAGGAAGACCAGCCAACCATAAAAACCTTGCCAAAACAGACACAGAAGTCTGGAGCAGGCTTCTGCCTGGCCAACTCCTGCCAAACAGTCGAATCCATGCCAGTATGGAAGGCAGATATTAAATGACGATGATGATTATATTATTGTCAACCATCATCAAGCTTGTCGTCACTGTTATTAGCATCAGTGCTGTGAACTGGCTAACTCTATGTTGAGCACACTTCACATCACAAATTGCACACAAGACCACTGGACATGTAAAGTGAAACATTTTTGTTATCACAGTCAACGCTAATGATGAGAGTGTTTCATTTGAGAAACTCGACATGATAGTCATGTCTGGAATGTCTCTGGCACAGTTCTGTTCAATCAGGGTAAAGATTAAAGTACAACATCAACAAAGGTATACATGAAATATTATTGACTAAAGGTTGTTAGTTAGTTAGTTAGTTACTCAATAACAACATCACAACTAACAACAGATCAATATCCTAATTACCACCATGCCTGTGCAAAGTAGAAACATCTTGCAATCAAAGCAGTATTAAATTACAATGAAATAAATGTTAGGTTTCCACTTTTCTTCTTACATAACTTAATGAATACCATAAGGACTCTGAATTTCTTTTGATCTCTTTAGTTATTGGAGAAATATGTTATAGCATCTTAAAACATTACTAAAGACCAGACCTACTTTAGGAATTGTTCCTTGTACAGCATTGGTAAACTTTCTTAACAAGCTGAGTTTGCAACACAAATCTGATTTACAAGTTCATTTCTATGTTATGTCTGGTTGTCTCTGGATCTAAGCCATAATTATTAGAAAAGAGTTGGGACTCTCACCTAGCTGACTTACTACTACCAGAACACCACCACAAGTCAGTCATTACACAAAAAGGCAATTCTAAAAGAGATATCTTAGGGGTTAAACGACACTTTCGTTATTGATGTTGTTCCTTAATTCAACCCTCATCAAGAAGATCTACGATCAAAAGTGTTCCAGTCGCGTGCACCCTGCCATTTTCCTTTCAGACTTAGTATATTTAGGGTACATCTTCTAATGTGTATTTTCATTCTTAAGATCATAGGATGTGATTTATGGTAGATTTGACTGCTCATTCTATATGGCTGAGTGGTTGTTTAGCGCAAGACAAAATTCCGCAATTTACATAGTTATTTTCAGACTAACATTATATATGTATGTGTGTGTATACACACACACACACACACATATATATCTTTGCATATATGTGTATGTATGTGTGTGTATATATATATATATATATATATACACACACACAGATATGCATATATATACACACTCATATATGCATATATATACACACACACACAGATATGCATATATATACACACACATATATGCATATATATACACACACATATATGCATATATATACACACACATATATGCATATATATACACACTCATATATGCATATACACACACACACACACACACACACACACACACATGTTTGTGTATTTGTCATATATATATTTTAATGCATTTATACTACACCACCTTGTTTTTACATTTACATGTTCAGATAGGCAAACAGAAAAAGTACTCAATACTTGCAATCAATTTTCTTGCTACACGCAATCTTTCAGTTGACAAAAGGATTGCACGTACAAGAAATTCTCGGTAGTAACAAAGTAAATCATCACCATTGATTGTGTGTGTGTGTGTGTTTAGAGAGAGAGTGAGAGAGTTTCATTGTCAGTGACTATGTCACACAGTCAATCCCCACACATTATAAGATAATAATGTTAGTATCAGTTACATAAGATAGAACTCTGCTCATCATTGGTTGTAATAGTTGTTGGTATTTAGCTCCAGATTAGTCTTCATTAAATAGACATTATCAAAAGACATTTCAGGTATGGCCATTTCATACTTTTATCTAGAACTGCCATTATCCAATGTGTTCTTCCTTATCTTGAAAACTCTTAGGGTATGAATTAAGGGAGATTAGAGATTTAGTTGCTCTTTCTAGCTGATAGAATAAACATATAGAAGCTCTTTCATTAGCTTGTTTTTTTTTTTTTACTGATTGGTCAATTGTGACCACAAGGTGGCCTTTGTTTGCATAACCACTACCCAGTGCTGTTGCTGTTATTGTCACTACTATATAATAGACAGCACTCATTAAACAATGCTTTAGGAGGCGGAGAACGACTGCACAAGAAATGCAGAAATGTTTTAATGCTCACCCTTTCAGACACGCAACAGCACTTTCCTCTCATCAGACGTCTTCTCACAACACCCATATACACCCCTTTTGCACACACACACACATGCATAGATATAAACACGTGTGCATGCATAGACTCGGTTTCCTCCTGTGAGCAAGCCATTATATGCATATGCTGAAGCTGTTGTTACATCACTAGTCTTTCACCCCTATCAATACCACACCCTTCTTCATATCATGTATTATATCCATTATTTCCTATGTTCCTTTCCTTTTACCCCTTTTTTTCCAGTTTCCTTTCACCCCTACTCCATCTTTCCTCTAACAGAATCCTCCTGCCTGTTAGTGGTGGGGGAGGAGAAAAAAAACTTGCGTAATACTTGTTTATATTGTTCGATCCCTAATAAAAAAGCACACACATATATATTATGGCTTTATTGATAAGTTGAGGGAGAAGGACGATGGCAAGTGTCCCATTGAATGTTTAATTTATTTGTATTAGGTTTTATAGAAGCTGGTTGAGGGGTTGTTTTTTTACCATTATTTCCGGACAAGTGGCTTGTATATTGCTATTTTCCGTCAAACTGTTTTCTAAGAAGGTACAACACCACAACACTCCACGCACCGGTGACAAACATGTTTTATAATAATGGGCTAGCTTATTTGTGTCCCTTGTATAAAACAGCAGAGGCATAAGTGTGTTGTGTCTATGTTTAATGTGGCGTATCAGTGAGGAGCTCTGCATGTCATCCTGAGCAACTCGGCTCTTAAAAAACCAACACTCCATAAAATATTTGTTGGGTTCTGTGTTCATCAACAGCGTTGGCCACACAGAAGGCTTTTAATTGCTTTCTGTTTGTTTGTTAATTCTGTGTCGGATGGTGTTTATTGTTGTCTCTCTCTGTGTCTGTCTGTTTTTATAACAAGATGTCTTCTTCCTCCTCCTCCTCATCATCATCATTGTTTTAATATCCATTTTCTCTATTCTGGAATGACTTAGACAACTCAGAAATACAAATTCTTTCCATTTTATAACCTCTTTTGTGAAAGTCTAACTGAGCCATCAGTACTTTCACCATCAAAGTAACCAAACAGTATTCATATCCAGCTTGTATCCTTCAGTCAATATTGTTGACTATCCAGCTCAGTGAATCCTTGTGCTGGATATAGCAACTGAATTCCCTTCAGATCACACCTTAACCACAAAGAAAAAACACTGTTGTGCTGCATATCAGACCACATTGAAAATTATATTTTCAAGACTTTCACACTTCAATAAAAAACAGACATCACTCGACTATATCAGTATTACTCATGGAGAATTGAGGGCCTATACCAAAGTTAATAATGAAGGATAGAGATTTCTG
>NC_043009.1:49446411-49453911 GCF_006345805.1 Octopus sinensis | reverse complement strand
TTTTCTTGCTCTTCTTCTTCATCTGAACATCAACAATATTTAGTAAACAGCAGAAAATGGAAAAACATAGCATTCCACAGGTTAATGTTCTTTTGAGCTTTTAAGATAGATGAATATCGATAACAAGTTATCATCAAAGAAGATGAAGCAATATATATGTTCGTGTGTGTTAGCGTGATATAGAGGAGGGTCTTATCGTGTTTATGAATTGATGGTATAAGCTTTGGAACACAAAAAAAAAACAAAGTACCCAAAGCATGACGGAAGGAAGACATTTTAAAACACCTTTGTTTTAAATACCTTCGTTCTTTGACATTCAGAAGTTACCATATTTGAGTCTCCAAAAGTAACAAGTGCCATTTTGATTTTTGAAGTTTCAATTTTAGTGTGGTTGCTGTTTACCATCAGGTCAGTTTCTGGTTGGACAGCTTATGACCAAAGGCATTCCAACCATCACCCTCTTGTTTTTATATATAAATACTTTGTTTTTGTTAAGCTCTATCTGCGACGATTTCATCTCAATCGAAAGAGAGGGGCTTTCTCCGTCCGGGTTGCAGATCCGTGGAATAAGCTGCCGGACGAGAAAGTGAAGATGCCGATGACCGCTCAGTTCAAAGTCTCTCTTGACCAGAAATGGCCTGAACTCTTTGCATGAACACCACCCTGTACATAACTCCATGTCCCCCTACATGGCCTTGCTTTTTGAGCCAAAATTAACTTAACTTAACTTAAATACCATTGGTTATATTGTCCAATGTATTCTTCATTTGTTTTTGTTAAGACACCAGGGTGTAATTTGAGGGAGATTTAGCTGCTGTTTCTTACAAAGGTTTCATTGTTGTTGATTTTGGTGAATCGAAATTATGAGTGAAATTACAATCAGCTAACATACTGCAACAGAAAATTTCCAGCTCTATAGATCCTCCATTCCTCCCTTACTCCATAGCTCTTTCTTGTGAAGAATCCCAGTTATTAACTGGCAATAAATTCTAATGTTCTGTTTCTGTTAACAGTTTTTGTTTTGGTAGTTTCAACTAGTTGTTGGCAATCTTCACCTTCTATAACTTCAATTTAAGCTGTATTGCTATCTTGTTCTCTCTCTCTCTCTCTCTCTTCAACACCACATCATTGCACCTATACATATACATCCACACGCATATATATTTTCAGCTCTTGTTCATTAGTCTCTCTCTATCTCTCTTCCACTTTCTCTCTCTCTCTCTTCCACGTTCTCTCTCTCTCTCTCTCTCTCTCTCTCTCTCTCTCTCTCTCTCTCTCTTCCACTTTCCCTCTCTATCTCATGTCATATTTGGCATTAAGTTAAATAACATTATATAAGATCCTACCTTGGCAACCGAGGTTCTAAGAGCCGAGCTAGAAAATGAAAATTTATCACAAAGTTTCAATGAGAGTGAATAAAAAAAGAAAGAATATTAGTAAACTGGAAAAGAAAGAAAGAAAGAAAGAAACCCCTCAACTTTAGTTGTAACATTGTTTCTAATGGACATTATTATTCTTTCATAATGAACCTCGGCCTATTTATTTACTCTTTTTCTATCTTTCCAATTGTATCTCATGTTACACCACTTTATTATTGGCAAGATTCAATGAAAACAAGTATATATATAAATAAATGATTTATAACAAAATTCAGCTTTTTCTTTCCCACACCGCACACAACAATAATCAACACATTAGAATTTCAGTTTTACAACCAACAAAGTTGTTTATAATTAGTATTTTTTTTTTTTTTAAACTTACTTTGTTATTTTTTTTCTTTCCCTTTCTTTTGTTTATTTGTTTATTTCCTTTTTTTTTTTTTTCTTTAAGTCTTATTTCACAACACAGATTCTGCAACATTATTTATTTATGAAATGAAGAGAAGATTCTCTTATATAAATAAACATTGCCCAAATATTATTAAAAAAAAAAAAAAAAGTAAAAGAAGAAAGTGTGTGTTTGAAACAATGATTCCTAATCAGAAATTATTACTATTTTCACAATCACTATATAACTAGACGGAAATTATACTCTACAGTTGTCAATAAAGCAAACTAGCAACTGAGTAAAAAAACAAAAACTTTGTCCATGTAAATAACAGCAACAGTTGCATAGAATAATAATTATAATAATAATAATAATCCTTTCTACTGTTGGCACAAGGCCAGAAATAGGGGGTGGTAAGTCAGTCACATCGACCCCAGTACTTGACTGGTACTTATTTTATCGATACCGAAAGGAGGAAAGGCAAAGTCAACCTCAACAGAGTTTGAACTCAGAATGTGAAAACAAACGAAATGCTGCTAAGCATTTTGCCTGGCATGCTAACATTTCTGTCTGCTACCGCCTTAATAATGATGATGATAATAACAGTGATAATAAACAATTTGAAACACTGCTACAGATAGTACATAGATATACTACCAGAACTGATTGGATTGGATTAGAAAAAAGTTCCAAAGCAACCCTACCTTGAAAAAAGGAAAATTAATTAAAGACACTGATATCATGTTAGATAAAGATATAGAGATAAAAGGATTACACCATGCAGAGATTTACAAATACTTAGAAATTGATGAATGAGACAGAATATAATGTATACAAATGAAAGAAAATAGTTAGCAAGGAATATTAAAGATGCAATTAGATTAATACTTAAAGTGGAGCTAGATGCAAAAATAATAATAATAATAATAATAATAATAATAATAATATAATAATAATAATAATAATAATAAGGAAATAAGCTATCAGTACTCTAGTTATAGTTATAATATTCTCAATTGGATACTAAATGAAATTAGCTAGACTAAATAGATAAGCAAGAAAAATTATGGCTACAAATTAGAATATACCACTAAAACTCTGACATAAAAAGATTATTCATAGCCATGAATACTAAGAGGTAGAGGCCTAATGTAACCAGAAAACTATTATAAAATATCCACTGTAAGATTACAAAAATAGCTAACAAAGAAAAAAAGGGAAAATCAATAAAAATTAGCTACAAAATATGACCAAAAGAAGAAACTGTTTTCTAATTTCCAAGAACCAATAAATATAAAGTAGAAGTTGATAGACAGTTTTGAAGCGAAAAGGGAAAAAAAAAGAAATTCTGAGAAAAAAAAAAAATAATAAGATCTAAATTGAAATAGGACTGCAGATTGCAATGCTGAAAGAAAAGCCCCCAAGAGATACAACACTCAGAAAAGTTGAACTGGATGGAAATAGACAGGCGAAAATTTTTGCACTAGCTCAAAAGCACAGGACTTGAAATTAAAACTGAAAGATTCTTGATTTTTGTAGCACAGGATTAAAGCCCAGGAAGCATCACCAAGTGTATGTTATAAAGTAGAAATCCTTAATTAACTGCAGGATATTCAAAGGTTGATTATAGTGTCTCAGGTTGCTCAGCCTCAGCCAATAAAGAATAAATCTACAAGAACATCAGAGTTGGTGGGGGGATTTTCATATACTAGAAACTAGGACAGCATTAGGAAATACCAACTTGAAAGAGATGGTGTATATATATATATATATATATATATATACACACACACACACACCAGAAAAGGTGTTGGGGAATTACTCAGCAATTACATACCAGATTGCTCGCTAAATGAGATCAAGGATAATCAGTTGGATATTGTTATCATAGGCAGCATCTCCTAATTGAATTATCAGTCCCAACAGATAAAAAAAATGTATCCTTCAAAGATATGAAGAAAACATGTAAACATAAAAATTTTTGAATGGAGATAACCAAAATTGTGGTGGGATTAGAAACAAACAGTCCTTATATTAACAGGTGTTTTGAGAATGGATAAAAAAGAAACATGTAGACAAATGCATAACCAAAGCACCAGGACTTCAAATATTTACACCATACAAAGATAGAATTTCTAGGCCCTGTACATTCCAATTACATAGAACACAGAGCCAAAGGAAAACACTTCATATACCTAAGGCAGACAGAGCTGCACTCTAAGATGCAATGGAAAAAATAAGCAATTAAAGTAAGATTATTGAATGATGATGAAGATAAATAATAAATATTATCATTATTGCCACCCAATAATGTATCACAATTCATATTGCACATATCTTACACAATCATCATTCTATGCTATAACACACAACACAACACACAGCACATATTCTACAATTAATAAAATAATGCAGCACATACTCTTGCATAATCGATCCTCAATACTATAACACCATAAATCACATTGTAAACAGTTACCACCCATTAAATAACGCAACCCACTCAGCAGCACACACTGTACGCAATCACCATAGAAACACTAATACACACATAGCTGCCAATCACACAACATCACCCAAGAAAAGAAAATAACTCACATTGAGCAAGATGAAACTAATAATACCAGAAAATTAATATCAGAAATCTTAAAATAAAACCCACGACAAAACCAAACAGATGCAGCATAGGAACGTTATGCTCTTCTCTCAAAACAAAACAAAACATGCAGTGTTTCACACATGCACCCCATTAACATGGTATAACATGAACCAAGTTTATGATACCAATATATAATGAAATAATAATTCTGACGTTTTTCATTCCTTTTTGAAGATTTTCTTTCAGGTTTCTTTGCTTACTTTGTATCATATATTCGTAGGATTTTTTGTTTTAGGTTTTGTGTATTTATTTTTATATTTTTCATATACCTGGATGTTTATCATTTTTATATTCATTTATTTTATTTTATTTTATTCTATTCTATTTCCAGTTTTAGACCAGAAAATCAGAAACTACGAGTAAATATTGGAGACCGAGTAAATATCATCTGTCCGAACTACAAGTCATATTCTCATGAAAGTGAAATGGAATATTACTCAATATACATGGTAAGTTGCACCAACTTTTATATTTCTCAGACACAGTCAGTAAGGGATTAGTGTAACACCTCCTTCAAGGTGCTACTATTGAAGATGACGATGAGAGCAAATCTCGAAATATCTTTTGGTATTCTCTGTAATCCTATTTTCTGTCTTCTTTTTGAATGTTGCACAGCAAATGAAGGATGAGCCCCTAGTGATTAGCCTACGGTTCGTTTATCCCTTTCGTAAACTGCTGTTACATCATAATCTAGTTGTTAGTGTGTATGTGGTGGAATTTTAAGATAGTGGCTGAGCAGTGGATGGGTAAATCTAAAGATTTAAGCTCTGAAGAACATATGGAAGTAAACATGATGTGGATGAGGGTTAACGTAGCCAACATATTTTCCCCATTGTTGATAAGAAGGAAAGTTAAGTTCATTGCAATAGGTGCCACGGTAAGAATAAGAATATACACAGTAAGAATAAGAATAAATGCAAATCTAAGATAATCTTATGATAGATTAGAAGCTTAAGTTGTTCTGTGGGTGCACCTTATGCCGTAAACTATGGTTAAGTAAAAACTTTATTTAGAAAGCAACTTTTTGGGAGTTTCTCTGAAGTGGTCTGCCAATATTTTTATAGGAACTAAGAAGCTACTGTCTGTCAAAATTTAGAATCTGCCTCTTCTCTCCTAACAGAAAAACCTTGTTCTGTAGGTGCACCTTATGCCATAAACTATGTTTAACGAAAAACTTTATTTAGAAAACAACAATTTGGGAGTTTCTTTGAAGCTACCAATTTGAATGAAGTTCAACAAATCATGGTACTAAAATCATTTGTATAAGTCTTTGTAGTATTTAAGCACAAAGAATAAACAGTTGAAATTCAATCCTGCTAGATATTTAATCCAGCACTTTACTTTCCAACTTTCATTTCCCCCATTCTTTCTTCTTTGTGTGACATTTTATATGTGAATAACCTCACTAGAGGAGACACCTAGGGAAAATGCACCCAGTACACTCTGTACAGTTGCTGGTATTAGAAAAGGCATCCATCTACAGAAACTTTGCTAGATTTTAGGATGCCCATCATGTATGTGTGGGCACAAATATGCATAAATGTTGCCATCTTTTGTCTTCACTTGTACAAAGTAGTGACTCCTTGTTGACATTGTGACCAATTGCTCTGCACTATCAAAGACTTGCAAGCTAAAGTATCTCTTACTTGAGAAACAGGTAAATGTTGACAAGAGGACAAGCATCCATCTGTTAAAATCCTGCTTCAAATACATCCATATCCAACTGACCCTAACATATTCAAATGACCTTTTAAACAATTGAGTGAATTATGTTTACCTATAATTGCCTATTAATTGATATGTTCATATATATGGCCACAGCATTGTTGACTGGTTAAGAATTTCACTTTGCAAATATGTGGTCTCAGGTTCAATCCTACTATGCAAGTATCTTGAGCAAGTGATATTATATATATAATGAAATTATTGAATACACTGCTCAGGTGCACCACAACTTGTTAGAAAGTGCGTATAAAGTGTATGCAGTAATGTACAAATGTCTGGAAAGCGAACAATGTATGAGTCAGATACATGCTTGTGTGTGTATGGAGGGGAGGAAATCAGGTGTTGTGTTGGCGAATCTCAGAAAGCATGGAAGTTTTGAAGGATGCAGTGCTCCGACAACTAACAACCGATGCCGGCAGTTTGTTCCATGCTTCAGCAACTCTCAGTGTGGAAAAATGTTTCCTAAAGTCATGGGAGCTGTGCTGTTTTCTGACTTTGTAAATATGTCCACGGGTGTTAGACGGGTGGAGTTTGAAAAGGTGCTCAGAGTTATTGTTTGTAAGATAAACTAGAGCCGATGCAAACCTTGCAATTGAAAATAGGTTGATAGAAACTGTTTGGATGATGGTTAGATAGACTGTACTCATGATTCAAATTTCCAGCTTTGGTACACTGTGTCATGCTGACTCCATCTGAGAATTAGAATAAGGGTACAGGTGTCTGTTGAATATTCAGCCACTTATTTGAAAATCCAATGAAATGATAGTCAAGTTGACCAAACAACTGAGTCTACAGTGTCAAACCTGACAGAGAATTAGTGTATATATGTATGCATATAGTATGTATATATATAATCATGCATAAATAAATATATATGTGTGTGTGTACATACATACATATACACACATATAAACTGTCGGTTCACATGTATGTTTAATAAATAGTCTCTTTAAACCACCAAGCTCAATGTATATATATTGAACATACGTACGTAAACTTAGTCATTATTTATCCAGATATCACTGTCTCAGTACTTTACATTAGTTATATTTAATGTATACGTATATGTGTGTGTATATAAATGTGTGTATATAAATGTGTGAATCTATACATATATATATATGTATATATATATATATATATATTATATATATATATATATATATATATATATATATATATATATATATATATATATATATGTACGAATATTCGTATGAGTATTATTCCTGTAGTCTCTATGGCCTGGCTTCTCTGATGCTATATATTAATTCTATCAGTAAAATTTATTTATAAACCACTTACACTCCAGCAGTTTTACTCTCCCCACTTCGATCTTCAACAGAAGT
>NC_043009.1:49438911-49441411 GCF_006345805.1 Octopus sinensis | reverse complement strand
GATTAATACCAAACTAAAAATTATACCACATACTGTTATGTAAAAGATGTGGATTAGCAATTAAAGTTGCTAATTAAACTATAATTAGTTTGTTTAATTAGCAATTAAAGTTGCTAATTAAACAAACTGAATACCACTAAGCTAATATTGACGCGTAGCGTTCATCATGTAATCATCAGCAGCATTTTATATTTGCTTTTCTCTGCTGATATGAGTTGGACAGATTTTGTTTTTACTCACTTCTGCTTCTCAGGAACAAGATGTGCATTTTCTAAAACTAGGATACATGAGGTGTGTTGAACATATGTCACAAGGCTTCAAATTTTGAGGAAGGGGTATAGTTTTAACCTTGCTGAGGGAGAGCTATGGCTACTTTGGTAGAATTCTAACTTGGAACATAAAATAATGCAGTTAAATACCACAAGGTATTTTATCTGCCATCCATTGTATCTTAAACTAGACTAATATTCATCACTAATTTAACTTTGCTTTTCACTATTTGTGTATATATATGCTTGAATATATTTCTTTATGTCTATATACTGTAAGATTACCAGAGTATATATATTTCTTACTCCTTATCTCTCTTTGGAGAGGGATGCCATTTTGGGGCATGGTGGGGAGAAAGTTGATGTCAGTCAATAATAATGATGACAATAATAATAATGGTTTCTGAATTTTGAGGGGAGGAGTTAATTGATGCTTAATTTTATCAGTCCCAAAAAGTGGAATGGTAAAGTTAATTTTGGAAGGATTTAAGCTCAGAGCTTAGAGAGATGGAACAAATGCCATAAGGTATTGTTTTCTGAATGCTCTAACAATTCTACCAAAGCATAATAATGATAATTCTTTCTACTGCAGGCACTAGGCCTGAAATTTTGAGTGAGGGGCTAGTTGATTTCATCAACCCCAGTGTTTAACTAGCACTTATTTTATCAACCCACTAAAGCAGGGATGAGCAACTTACCATCAAATGAGAACCACATTGCACCATTTCTGAGGGGGAGAGGGTCGCATGATAAAACACATATACATGAAATATTACTTGCCCACTTTACACTGAATTTTTTGCAGTTCTTAATTATGTTTGTCTTAGTATGAAAGTTCACATTAAGCTGGCATCTCTTTCATTATTTCATAATGATAATAATGATGATTACTAGTGTGAATAGATTATAGTTTAAAATATTGAGGTAAAAAAAAAAAAAAAGAAAATTCATTGATCTTTTATTAAAGAACAAATTTCATTGTCTGTATCAATGAGATTTTTGCACATTCATTCTTTTCCATATTTTCAATATTATGTAGGAATTGAGATACTGCCACTCTTAGGTTATGCTGCAAATTAGTAACCTAGAAACTCGTCAAGGGCCACATGCAGCCCATGGGCCACAGGTTGCCTATGCATGCCCTAAAGGATGAAAGGCAAAGTCAACTTCTGCAGAATTTGAACTCTAAATGTAAAGCCACTAAGCATTATGTCCAATGTTCTAACAATTCTGCCATCATAATAATTTTAATTTCTAATATAGGTAGAACAACACTGTTCGGGGTAGGGTGGGGATAGAAGCCACTAATTAAATTAACCTCTAGACCAGTACCCAAATTACTGATTCTACTTTCAAGGATAAAATGTCGAGCTGATCGTGACAAGATTTTGAAATCAGAACCGAAAGGACAACTAAATACAAGGCATTTTTGTCTGATACTTTACACTTTCTGCCAATCTTCCACCATTTCGTCTGATATCATGCTACTGCTGTGTAGATGATGATGAGGATGCTCATAATAATAATAATAATGATAATTAATAACAACAGCAACAGCAATAATGTTGGGGAGGAGCAAATTGCAAGTCAAGAATCTGAAAATTCTATAATAATAAGTCTTGAATTATTAAAATGTTGATTAGCCCCGGGTTAACCCTAACAAAGCAGACAGGCCTATAATCAAAACCCAGTCTAGCCATGTATAGACTTTTCGTTTTCTCATGCACATTCTATGTCATCACCTTTTCTAAGGTGATATAGGGGAAATTTGGCTGCTATTTCTAGCAGATCAACTAACCATTTAGAAGCTTCCCTTTGTGCATATGTGCATAGAAAAGTGGGGTTTTTTTTATCAGTATTGTTAAGCATTTCTCTCCTTGTGTTCTCTTAATATAACCCACACCCACCCACAGACACATGCACATCTGCACTACACATAAATGCACGTGCACTGTGAGTGGACTTCTAAAAACTTCTGAGTGCTTTTTTTCTTTCTTCTCTGCCAGCTCCCTACAGGGTAGTTGGTGGGGCAGGCTAGAGGGGCATGTGTGTCTGGGCACAGTAAATGTGCCTAGACATTTTATTATTCCCTCTGGGGTAGGCGAGTAGGAGGAGCATTTATTTTATAGGGTTTCATTAGTGTTGCTGAACATGTTCAATTAACTCTCCCCTCCTGGCTTCTTCCCCTTAACTCTCCCCTCCTGGCTTCTTCCCCCTTCACACGCCATTGC
>NC_043009.1:49433911-49436411 GCF_006345805.1 Octopus sinensis | reverse complement strand
TTTATTTTTGACGGTTTTGTTGTCTTAGATGGTTTAATTTTGATCTGTGACATTTCTGCTCTCTTTTACTTCAATAACACCAGTTGTGTGTGTATGTGTATATATATTATATATATATATATATAATATATATATATATATATTATATATATATATATATATATATATATATATTGTGGCATTTTTCTCTTGGTAAATGTTTATAGTAAATGGTAATTAAATAATCTGTTTTCCGCTAGTGTGAAAACACCAAATTCTTAAGTTCTATTGTATTTATTACATTTTCCTTCTCCTTCTTTCCCCCACTTACTTCCACTTCTTTCTGTCTTCTTTCTTCTTATTTTTTGAAATATTTTTTTCTCTCTCTAATCAGGAACTCTATTTTTTTTGTTGCGTGTGTGTGTATGTGTGTTATTTTCATTTGTACATGTTTTGTTTGTGTTCTCTTCTTCAAATTGTTCATGTAAACTACAAAAATTATTATTCAACTTAGCAAACAATGTTTCTTGTCTTTATACAGATTATTGACCAAAAATCAAGCTTTTCAATAATAATAATAACAATGACAGGTTTAACGCAAAATATTCAAACACAAAGTAAAATAAAATGAAATAAAAATGACTAGCGCAAATTATAGTTGATCATATATAGAATATTAAGTAAAATCAATGAATTTTAAAAAAGAAATATAAAAAACAAACAAATAAATGAACTTTCATGTATTATTTTTTCCATTATATTTATATATTCATTTTTATCTTCTTTTTTTTCATAATTTCATTTTTTCTTTTATATTCAAACCATTTATTATCATTATTTCACCAATTTAAAAATAAAAGAAATCTTTATAAAATAAAATAAAAAATTAATTTTAATAAAAAAAAAATATGAGCAGTGGTATTTGTGGTGGTAGTGGTAGTGGTGGTGGTGTGGTGATTGCGATGATGGTTTGGGAGGGTAATAAGCAAAACAAGTAGAAAAAAGAAATCAAGAAAAAAAATAAAACAAGACAAAAAAATTACAAAGAAAGAGATCAACGTAAAACCAAATTGTCTTCCCCCTGATTAAAGAACTATCTTATCTTGCAACTATCAAAAGGAATCAATTTTCTATTAAGGCTTCTTCTCCTCAGACAGAAACATTAATCAACAGCAGAATTCCTATAGCCTACATCACCATTTATACTGTAGGCAAGAACTGGGGCTGGTGGTGGTGGTGGATGGGTTCTTTGTTTTTATTGTGCTTTTGTTTGTGCTTTTTTAAGTGTTTGTGTATGTATGTGTGTAATATATATTTTTTTAAAGCTGAACTATGAGGGCAAAAAAATATAGATGGTGGTGGTGGTGGTGGTGGTGGTGTGGTGGTGGTGGTGATGACGGGGAGAATAATTGTTAATGTTTCTCAATATCCTCAATATCCATTCTTGGTTGTTTATTATTTTTTTTTATAATGTTTACATATTTATTTTTGACGGTTTTGTTGTCTTAGATGGTTTAATTTTGATCTGTGACATTTCTGCTCTCTTTTACTTCAATAACACCAGTTGTGTGTGTATGTATATATATATATATATATATATATATATATATATATATATTTATACACATACAAATGTGTGTGTGTTGCATATATATACATATACACACATGTGTGTATTGTGTGTCTATAAGTATGCACATCCACCAATATTTATTTTATGATTCAGCAACAACAACAAAGGACATTATTTGACAGCAAATATATAAAATTTATCTTGTATTCAGCACTGAACTGCTATCTTCAACAGCAAATCTGTTCAAATAGTGACTTTGTAATGTTAGTTTAATACACTGAACGACTTCTTTATTGTGACTACCTAACATATGTAACAAATAAAACAACAGTTATAGAGCCAAATTAAGAGAGTTTATAAATCAAACGTTCACTGGAGCATTGGTCAGTGTACCTTTTTGTTTTTCTTTATTCAACCAGTTAGTCATTCTTTTGTTATAGGAGAGTTCTTGAAGAGTTTGGCAAGTACCATTGCTGTAAGGGTGATGAAGACAGAAAGTGGCTTAACATTCTGGCTTATCTCATGATATGTGAACTTGCTTTGAGACTCATCTATACACTTATTGTTGCCAACAGAGGCCATTACCGTTTCTGTTTTTGTAGTAGAGTCTTCTCTTGTTACTGTTGACCATGCCATCTGTACATATATGTGCAGGCCTAGGCAAGAGTTCTTTTTTTAAGATTAGCAGTTGGTCATGTGTATAAGTCTCAACTTTCTATACCATTGCTACTCACCCAAGCTCATACAGCTTGGAATCAGTGTCATTGCACATGTTACTGTCAGAACATAAGGACCCAAAACAGATAACGTAAGTTATCTCATCTGGCCTCTAACAGTTCTACCAGTCCACTGCTCTGGATTAGTCATTTCTTTTACTGACCATGAAAGGGTAAAAATCATAGTTGACCATAGTGGCATTTGAACTCAATGTGTAGTCAGATAAAACAC
>NC_043009.1:49413911-49428911 GCF_006345805.1 Octopus sinensis | reverse complement strand
CTGCCACCACCAACCAATATCAGCGCTAGCATCATCATCATCATCGTTATCATCACCACCACCACCACTTCTCCTGCTACCACCACCACTACCACCACCATGATGAATACCACTGCTACTGCAACCACTACTATCTTTGACAGTTGGCATGCATGCATGCAAGCATGTAGCAGGCAACAACGCCTGACTCATTGTCGCTTTGCCGCTCTTTCTCTCTCCCCACTCTCTCTCCCTCTCTTTCTATCACTCTATTTCTCTCTCTCTTTCTCTCTTCCTCTCTTTGTATCTCTTTCTCTCTCTCTCTCTCTCTCTTCTTCTCTTTGTATCTCTTTCTCTCTCTTTATACTTTTCATTCATAACACGTCTTACTTTCTAGCATGCATTCTCTACTGAGCCATTTTCCTTTGTGCAAACTGTCTCATGTGCACGCGCGCTCACACACACACACACACACACACATGCACATGCACACACACATACAGAGTATATGCAGATACTGCCATGCATCTTTCTAACATACAAATATGAGATTCTGCATACAGACACACAATTCTCATACAACACCAACAATCGTGCTAACCAATTACTCTCCTTGCCACACACACACACACACACACACATCATACACTTACATAGATGTCTGTAAATGAATGTCTTTTCAGCCTTCTATCCATCCATCCATTCATCCATCCATCTACCTACCTACCTACCTATCTATCTATCTATATTTTAGTTCTGCTACAGCCGACCACCTCCACCTTTCATTTTGAATGAGACATACCAACACTCCCTCCCTCCCTCCCTCCCTCCCTCCTTCTCACTCTTCTAAACTATGGCAGACAACTCAACCATTTTTCCTTGGTTAGTCTGACATCCTTTGCCATTCCATCCTTATCTCACACACAATCCAATCTTTCCAAACACACACACACACACATACACCTCAAGACTTGTATGTCATCAGCCTTGTTAGGTTACAGCTTCTTTTCTATCTATCTATCTATCATTCTTTCTTTCTCTAATAGTTTGTCTCTAGTTTTCTTATTTGCTTGCACTGACCCCAACTATATGCATTTATCCCCAGCCTCCTTCTTCTGTCTCTTCTATTTCTAAACCTTTAATCTAGCCCTCCCACAACATTCTCGGATTCTGTCTTTCATAAAGATATTTGTTTACTTGAAGATTGACACATCATTTAATGTTCTCTTCATATTCAATCATTGCATGTATGAGTTTTGGATGTATATCTAGCAGATTTTATTTATTTAAAGCTGAGGCTTAACACCATCACAACTCTGAAGTTTCCTGTTACAACACGAAACTCAGAGTAGTGACTGTCATGTCTTTATTTCTCATAACGGAATACCCACCTCTATACTCACAGATAAATAGATACATTGATAGACATAGATACATAGATTGATAGATAGATAGATAGATAGATAGATAGATAGATAGATAGATAGATAGATAGATAGATAGATAGATAGACAGACAAACAGATAGATAGATAGATAGATATAGATACATAGATAGATAGATAGACATAGATAGAAAGATAGATAGATAGACATAGATAGATAGATAGACATAGATACATAAATAGATAGATAGATACATAGATAGATACATAAATAGATAGATAGATACATAGATAGACATAGATATATAGATAGACATAGATATATAGATAGACATAGATACATAGATAGACATAGATACATAGATAGACATAGATACATAGATAGACATAGATACATAGATAGACATAGATACATAGATAGATAGATAGACATAGATACATAGATAGATAGATAGACATAGATACATAGATAGATAGATAGACATAGATACATAGATAGTCATAGATACATAGATAGATAGACATAGGTACATAGATAGATACATTGATAGACATAGATACATAGATAGATAGATAGATATACAGACAAATAAATAGATAATATATATTGGGGAAAAAATTTCCATTTTGAAGGAATGCCTAGAGAAAAACTTTACAGATGTTATTGCCTGAAGAATTTTATCAACATTATTGCCAGGAATGTGGTGTATATGAAAGCAAAAACCTTCATTTTCACTGACACAATACAGCACATGATAATAAAGATTTAAAAATCTATGCGGGAAGCCACAAAGTTTTGGCAATGTTAATAAAAATCAACTCCTAGTATTTGACCAAGAATTATGTTTTTTGCTTCAAAAGAATATAAGCAATGTCAGACTCGATTGGATTCAAAGTCAGAATGTAAAGCATCACAAGTAAATATTGCAATGCACTTTGCCCAACATTCTGTAGATTTTGAAAGTTGTCACCTTGTGACTCAATAATGATGATAATAATTTCTTACATTGGGACATAGTGCTATATTTCGTGGAGAAGGGAATAAAATAATAATATTTTGACCTTTGCAGATGAAAAATATTTCAGCATTTACTTTTACATTATGTTTCAAATAATTTGATCTTCGATTGTTGAGAGATATCATATTCCTTGGTTTTTTTTTTTTTTGGGGGGGGGGGGGGTTTGCTCATCCATCCCTGCAGATCCCTAATTCTCTGCACTGTTCACTATGTCTAGTTCTTTCTTCCTAGAATATCCTCTTTCTGGAATTTCCTCCATGCAGGTTTTTTCTGTTGGGTTTTCACATACAGAATTTCAAGAGGAACTTTAATAGAATGAATCTCACCAGTCTAGGAGATCCTTGCTTCTTCGTCTGGACCTGCAAGCTCACCCCCCCCCCCCGGCCATACCAAAACTCTTGGTGTGTTCATAGTAACTACCATGATTGTCATAGTGTGTTCTTGTTCTTATTTCTGCATGTGTACATAATTGTAGACTGGATTTAAACAAGGAAATCATCATTACTACAGTAATTTTTAACTTGAACATGATGAAAAATTTCTAGGGAACAGTTACAGCTGAATGAATTGACTCCAGTATATACCAAATATATATTCATGAAATGCATGCACATCCACACACACACACACACATCTAAGGGTTTGAACACGAGAAAAAAAAACTGTACAAGAGAGAGAGAGAGATGTTTGATTCATGCTCTCCACATATTTACTCTATTTTGTGCCTCAAATTTTCAGTTTTGATTCAGAGAGGAATATTACAAGCCCTCAATATGTTAAAAATAGCAGCCAATTCTGCTTCAAGTCATTCCTCGCTATTTTAAATATATATTTCTTTACTACCCACAAGGGGCCAAACACAGAGGGGACAAACAAGGACAGACAAAGAGATTAAGTCGATTACATCGACCCCAGTGCGTAACTGGTATTTAATATATCGACCCCGAAAGGATGAAAGACAAAGTCGACCTCGGCGGAACTTGAACTCGGAACGTAAGGACAGATGAAATACGGCTACGCATTTCGCCCAGTGTGCTAACGTTTCTGCCAGCTCGCCACCTTAGTTAAATATAGAGATAAAAAAACTCTGGATAGTGTAGTCATTTGTATACTAAAAGCTAGGGTGGTAAACATTTGGAACATCTTCATCCATAGGTCTGCTCCCTCCCATGACTGACTAAGATCTATAAACAACAATAATCCAGAAGTAAATAACTTCAGCCAGGTGGACTTAACTCTCCAAACACCATCTTTGTTGCCGACCCAATGACCTATAAAATGGTCATAATAGTGGCAATGGGCAAATACAAAATCTGGAAATCCACACACAATTGAAATGGAATTGTCCGACACCAGCCTGGCTATAGTAGCAGCAACAGCAGGCAGGGGTAAAAATTTCCATGGAATGGTACAGAATTGCATTAAAAAATTTGGCAGTATTAATTTTATTTCCTTTGTAAGTTCAAATTCTGTTACAATTTACCTTGTTTTTCACTATTTTGTGGTTGGTAAAGTAAGTAGCAGCAATTTAATACAACCGTTGATTCTGTTGTTTTATATTCCTTCCTTCCAAGTACCAGTAATACACTGTAACTGTTGTCTGTACTCCTTCACTTGTATTAATAACATGCTACAACAGTAGTATGATGATGAAGAAGAGGACAACAGCAACAACAACATTGTCGACACTACATGACTGTTTCAGGAATTATTGTTATTAATCATGATTTATAGAATTGGCAGAGCATCAGACAAAATAGCTTGTGGTGTATATCAACAGCCCTTTTTTATCTTTTAAGTTCAATTCCCACCAAGGTAAACTTCAGAATTCAGTCTTCCAAAGCTGAAACAATTAAGTACCTATCATCATCATCATCGTTTAATGTCCGTTTTCCATGCTAGCATGGGTTGGACGGTTCAACTGGGGTCTGGGAAGCCAGTAGGCTGCGCCAGGCCCAGTCTGATCTGGCAGTGTTTCTACAGTTGGATGCCCTTCCTAACGCCAACCACTCCGTGAGTGTAGTGGGTGCTTTTTACATGCCATCTGCACAGGTGCCAGACGAGACTGGCAAACGACCATGATCGGATGGTGCTTTTTATGTGCCACCGGCATGGGGCCAGACGAGGCTGGCAACGGCCACAATCAGATGGTGCATTTTATGTGCCACCGGCAGGGAGGTCAGTCGGGGCGGCGCTGGCAACGGCCACGTTCGGATGGTTCTCTTATGTGCCACCAGCACTGGTATCACAGCTACAATTTCCATTGATGTTGATCGATTTCGATCAGGTCAATAAAATACTGGGGCCTATAAAACAATGTACCATTCAATTACTACTTTTTCCTAACTCTAAATATGTGGCCCTTTGCTTAAATTGGAATTTAATATTATTATTATTTTCAATGTGTTTGATTGGTTAGAATCATAAGAACATTAAAAAAATGTCCTGTAGTGTTTCTCCTAGCTTGCCAGGGTCAACTTTACCCTTCATTCCTTTAGGGTTGATAAGATTAAGTACTGGACAAATACTTAAGATGATGTTGACTAAACCTTAATCTAAAAAATTGCTGGCTTTATGCCAAAATTTGAAACCAATATTATGATAATGATAATGATAATAATTATAATTATTATTTTTATTATTATTATTATCATCATCATTATAATGATAATTATTATTATTATTATTATTTTTACTATTATCATTATTATTATTAAGGCTGTAAGCTGGCAAAATGTTTAGTAAAATTTCGTCCGTCGCTACATTCAGAGTTCAAATTCTGCTGATATCGACTTTGCCTTTCATCCTTTCAGGGTCAGTAAAATAAGTAAGAACACTGGGTTCAATGTAATCAGTTAGTCCTCTTCCTTTGAATTGCTGGCCTTGTGCTAAAATTTTAAAGCATTATTATTAATATTATTATTGTTTATTATTATTATTATTATTATTATTATTATTATTAAGAATAATAGCAATAATAATAACAATAATAATAGCAATAACAATGATAATAAGAATCATTAGCACACTGGACAAAATGCTTAGCGGTATTTCGCCCATCTCTATATTCTGAGTTCAAGTTCTGCCAAGTTTGACTTTGCCTTTCATCCTTTCAAGGTCGATAAATTAAGTACCAGTGAAATACTGAGGTCGATGTAATCAACTCGTCCCCTCCTCCAAAATTGCTGCCCTTGTGGCTAAATTTAAGACCGTTATTATTATTATTATTATTATTATTATTATCATCATTATTATTATTATTATTATTGATGATGATGATTATCATCACCATCATCTAATGATAAAGTTGTGCATGTGTGAAGTAGTAAAGTGGCGGACATAATGCCTTTCAGTATTTGGTTATCCCATGATGCTCTTAGTTCAAATCCTGCTGAGGCTGCTGTTTGCCTTTCATTGTTCCAGGATCACTCATATACTTTTCATCCATTTGTCCATGCTAGCATGGCTTTGATGAATATGTTATTGCAACATTGTTTCCCACAGCTGGATACCCTTCCTGTCTCTTGCTCAAGGTGCCACACAGTGGGACTGAACCTGAAATCATTTAATTGAGAAGCAAACTTCTTAACCACACAGTCATGCCTGCACCTTTTGTGTGTGTGTGTGGTGTGTGTGTGTGTGTGTGTACGTGCATATGTATGTATATTGCTCTGTTCATACTTTCTGTTTCCAATACAATTGTATCAGAATCATATACCTCGCTCAAACCTTCTTGCTAATATATATATATATATGCATGTATGTATTATGCATGTGAGTATATTTATGTGTGTGTTTATATATATATATATATATATATATATATATATATATACATGCATACATACATACTTACATATATATATATTCTCTATTGTCTGGAACTGGACTTTCTCTCACAGAATATGTTATTTTCTACATAAAATCTACTAAAAATTTCTTGTTGATATTTGGAAGAATTATATTTTTGGTAATAATTTTGATTGCTTTTCTCACTTTCCAATTTGTAAGAGAGAGAGTGTGTGTGTGTACACATTCACACACTCATCCATGCAGAGAGAGGAGAGAAATCATTTGTGTTCATAGGTAAATACCTATTTGTATATATGTATCGATACACACAGAATAATGTGTGTGTAGTGTGTGTGTGTGTGTTTGTGCAATGAAACAATACAGTACTAATTCTAAACAGACTTAACACCATTCAACATGTGAAAACCAATTTTGCATTTTGACATAAGACTGTAGAAACAACAACAGTATACCAGCATCACCACCCACCACCAACGCCATCAGCATTGCTTGACAATGCAGTAGTTGCAGTGGCAGATGCAAAAATAGTCTAGATAAATAAACAAATTGCTGTAGTTATTGTTTCAAACAAAAGACTTTGAAAATATATAGCTTCGACTCTTTCTTTTCTTTCTTCTTTTATTAAATATTGTTTTCTCTTTCTTTATTTATTTGTTGTAGTTTCTGTGGAAGTTTTCTGAAGTGTTAATTTAGTACAAACAATAATTTACTCAGTTTCTGATGGCACTTCACAATTAATAATAATAATAATAATATAATAATAATAATAATAATAATAATAATAATAATAATAATGCCAATGATAATAAATGAATGGTGTTGTGTTTTTCTTTTTGGCAATAATGTTTCTTCACATTCCTTTTTTGTCTGTTGGTTTTGTTTGTTGTTTTATTTTGTTGTTTGCGTGTGTATGTGTGTGTGCTTTTTTAATAATAATTTTCTATTAATCTATTATTTTCATTGTTTGATTTTGTTATGTTTTTAGCAAAAATTGGCCAAATGAAAGGCAGTTTAATAGATGTTTGTTATTAGAAGCTATTGTCAATGATTCTCTTTCTCGTGAAAAGAACTGAAAACTTTGCTTTCCAATTCTAACCAATTTAAGGCTGTGTAAAGTTATCAATTCATTTCTTTCAATAACAATAATAATAATACCAAGAATAATGTGTGTTTTTTTTCTCTCTCTTTTCTCATTTCTCTTAACAGGTATCAAAAACTGAATATGAGGAATGCGTAATTTATGATCCCAAAAATGCAATTCGGTTACTGAGGTGCTTAAAGTCCAACGACACAACATTATTCACGCTTCATGTACGCGAGTTCCAGCCATTTCCCTTTGTTCCAGACTTTGAAGCTGGCAAGAGTTACTACATTGTCAGTAAGTAAAAACCTCAACCAAAAACGGGAAAAAAAATACGATATAAAATATTTATTGAGCCATATCAACATTTCTTAGTGAATACTTTTGTGGTAGAAGAAAAAAAAAAGAATAACGAGGAACACTGCTACAAACATAAATTATTCATTAGCAACATAAATATGGGTCTTGTCAGTTTTGTTAAATGTTCTTGTTGTTGCTGCTGCTGCTGTTGCTATTGTTATTGTTGCTTTTTACAAGCTCGTGTAATTTCATTTGTTTTATTATTGAAGCATCAGTTTGATTCCTAGTAATTTCTAGCCTTAATTTGCCAATCTTAAATTTGCTTAAATTCGTTACAAAAATAAAAAATAAAAAATAAAAAATAAATACTCAGCAACATAAGGCAACAAACAGAAAAATAACCCAACAACTACAGCTACAACAACAAAGAGAGAAAGAATTTCGAGTGACAAAATTATCACTGAATTTATGGTTGGGTTGTTTAAGGTCCTTCGTAATGAAGAGAAATGTATGTAGTAAATTAATAATGAAACCCATATCACACATAGTCAATGTCTTTATTAGATTTGTGTGCAGATACAGAATCAGTAAAAAGTGTATAAACATGAGATAGAAAAGGTACAGTTTCTACTTTTAGATTCTCTACCTCATCCCTGTCAAAGCAGGAGCTGGTGTGACTTTGATTGGTGCTTTCTGTATATTTTCTTTTTCTATTTGTTTTTACTGTATATATTTTTTTGATTTTAAGTTTTTATTTTAAATGGCTGTGACTTCATTCTTCAAAGAAATTACCAGAGTGATAAATGTTGTACTTACTATTTTGATTACCTTCAATCCACCCTAATATAGCAAAAATCTGTTCCTCCCACCTGGTACCAATTATTAGCAGTCAAAGAATATTATTTATATATATAGATATGTGTGTGTGTGTGTGTGTGTGTGAGGAGAGATAATTAAGTTTTATTGATTTTGTCACCTAGAAGTTCTTACATGTCCTTACAGTTAATTGTAGACAAAAAAATGTCGAAGGAATTAAGTTAGGCCATAATAAAAACTAGCAGCATGAAGGAGTGGAGTTTTAAATATTTTCAATTCAATTATGGTATAAAGTGTCATTGGTGTAGATCCTGTCTTTGCAGTGCTCTGATTTTGTTGCTTTCTACTGCTTTACTACTAGATATGGACAAAGACACTGCTTGCTGAATAGTTAAGAAGTTCACTTTGCGATCATAAGATCTTCTTAGATGTTGTCTTCCGTAATTTCAGGTTAACTCAAGTTTCATACATGGAATTTAGTTGATCTTTTTTTCTTTTCTATGTTTTTTTTCATCTTTTACTTGTTTCAGTCATTGGATTGTAGTAGCATTGCTGGAGCACCACCTTACAAGCTTTAATCAGATAAATCAACCCCAGTTCTTTATTTAAAGTCTGGTGCTCATTTTATCAGCTATTTTTGCCAAACCCCTAAATTCTGGTCTTGTAAACAAACCAGCACTGGTTGTCAAGCAGTGGTGAGAGCAAACCACACACACACACAAATATATATGATGGTCTTCCACTCAATTTCACTGTACCAAATTCACTCAGAGATATATATAAATATACATATATATAAAATGGGCTTCTTTCAGTTTCCATGGGTATCAGCTTGGCTGACATGGTTAAGCTCTTTATTTTGCACTTATTACATCTCGAGTTCAATCCTACTACACAGTGTCTTGGGCTAGTATCATTTACCATAGATTTACCATATCATGATTTCTTAAGATTTGCAAGTGACACTGAGTAGATGGAAACTGTAGAAACTTGTGAGATGGTTTAAATCAGCAATGTGAATATGGCCAGTCTTGTCATCCTCTGTGTAGTATTGACTTTACTAGAGGATTTCATAGGGTTACAAGTGTCTGTGAAAGACTCTTACTATTTGTGCCATAGTACAAGATAAACTGTGTTCAAAGGGCTTGTCTCGTGACACACTATCAAGTCAATTCTGTCCTAGGATTGTATATGGCTATAAAGTGTCTTTATAATACACTTTGTCAAAACTGATGCAATATCTATTTATTTATTATGACCATTGAAGGTTTCAGAGATCTGATAAATATAGGAATTTGAAAATCTCATGGGGAGAATTGTAGATACGCACCAACTTCAATGTGGGACTTGGATTCAGAATTACATTCAGGATTTTTTAATCTGTGCTTTTGCATCCTAAGTTTAAATATTGCTCAGATTGATTTTAACAAGCCTTCATTCTAGGGTCTATAAAATAAGTTCCTGTAAAATATTAAAGTTAATGCCCATGACTGATATATGTATATCCCATATTTTCTAAAAAAAACAACAAACAAACCAAACTTGGTTCTTTTGAGGAAGAAATTTATTGACCCTTTAGCACTCAGATAACTCTGTCAAATGTAATGTTTATTCATTGACATTGTTCTGAATTAATCTTCCATTATCTTGTAACTTCAAGACTTGTTTAATTTTAGAATGATATTTAGGGTAGGTGTGAGAGGACAGAACCAATTAGCTTGACCATAAAACTAACCAACTATTTGGGCCGGATATGGCTGGTTTAAATACTAAAGGGTTAATATTCAATGCAGACACTCTTTGCAATAGTATGCTCTACATTATGTTGGTACTAAATTGCAGCAAAAAGTATTTATCTTTCTGGAATAGGTTCAGTGAAGCATTTTTTAGCTGTAGATCCATGTGGCTATAACATTTTGCTGCTAAGCACAACCTAAACCATTTTCGTTTCTTCTTCAGCAACATCTGAAGGTACATATAGCGGCCTCGACAATCAGTGGGGTGGTGCATGCAAACACAAAGGAATGCGTTTGAAACTGGACATCTGCTGCTCTTCTACTACGGCATCTCCAGGAGGCAAAACCCATACGAAATCTTCGAGGAGACATACAACAGGTGAGTTTCTATCTTGAGATATTCTGTAAATATTAAATTCACATACAGACAACTTTAAAGGAGTTTCAGATATATGCAGAGAAGAAAAAAATGGGATTTTTTTTTCTTTTTTATTGCTTAGAAGAAGAGCTGTGACGGTAATGGCCTGCTTTGAGGGATAATGGGAAAAGCTCTTTATATCCACAGGTTGGAAACCCGACCTCAAAGTTTGCAACAAAGTGGTTTCCACTAAAGGCTCCAAAGGTCCAAGTTGACCTCAGCAGGATTTGAGCTCAGAACATAAAAAGCCCAGAAGAAATACTGCATGGCATTTTGGCCAATGCTTTCATGATTCTGCTCATCCATTATCCTATGATAATGGTTCCGGATTTGGCTTAGCCGATGGTTTTGAGAAGAGCAGTTAGTCGATTATATTGAGCTCAGTACTTTACTGGTACTTTAATTTATTGCCTCCTTCTCCCCATAAAAGAGGGGTGAAAATCAAAATTGACCTCAGCAGGAGTTGAAACCAGAGTGTAAAGAGCCAAAAGAAATACTGCAAGATGCTTTAATAATTCTGCCAATCCACTGCCTTATAGTTGTAGTAATTGTAATAATAGTAATAATAACAAATATTGTTTTCTTTGCCTCATCAGTCATCAGAAATTACCCCTTGTCCTCTCTCTACTCTTCAGTGATGCCGGTGAGTTATACAAAGCGAACTACTTCAACTCTGAGGAGAATAAAGACGACCACCACACCGATTATTTCCACCACCACCACCACAACGAAACTTCCTATTAGTACAACCACTGTCTACAGGAAAACAATTCATAGCTATGACACAAAAATCATTGGTGAGTATGTCTACATACTTTTTTTTTTTTTACTTTGTATTGTTATTTTTATTATTTTTCATCTATCATCTATGTTTCCTCCCAGAACTATTGACAGTTAACTTAGTAGATTATGAAACAATCTGTTGAGAGTTTGGGAATTCAGAAAAATAAAATAGCTTCTTTTTTTTTTTTTTTTGTTAGTATAGAAACATCAGCAGTTTGTCTCCACAGAGTTAAACTGGAAGATAATAGATTTGCCAAAGCCATATCTTCCAAGCTGTTGGTATCAAGAGTAGAAAACTTCTTTTCTTAAACCTTTGAAAGTAATCATTATAGAGTATGTTTATTCAAAACTTTTAGGTAGGTGTTGTTAGTCATTCAATGTGGAACAATTACAAAGACAAATTAAAGAAACCAAATATTTTTTGCCAGAATGGCTCTCCAAAGTTGTTCTTCCAAAAGAATCTATTTAGCTAATTTTATACAGATAATTTCTGAAGTAACAGCATCAAGAATAACAGAAAATCCAAGCTAACAGCACGTTTGAAAATTGCCATAAAGTTAAGAAAACTGCTGCAATGCATTAGTTTGTTTACAGCCCCTTCTGCCATTTTGAAAATGCTTTTAGTTAATTTTAAAATGTCATTTTTCCTCACCCAAATTGTCTACTCTACTTTTAGTAGTTAGTTAAGTTGTATTCCTTCTATTGTATCTCTGTTTCTTATATATGTATATATATATATATATATATATATATATTTATATATATTGTAGCCACTTCATTTACATAATAATTGTATTTAAAAATATTTCTTATAAATAGAAAATTCACAATAACAACATCCTAAATCCTTATGGTTGCTGGTATTTGAGATGTTTACTATAAAATCAGTTCAGTGGAGTATATTTTTAAACTCAAGATTTTGTCTTGGGTTAGAAGTATTTCCAAGAGAGGTGAGATATACCAGAAGCTGTTGTTCCCCCCTCGTTGCCTCATTCTATGGGCCAATAATTTAAACACGTCATTATAATAAACTGGTGAGAGACACTCGTCAAATTAAGCAGTGCCACATCTGGTATCTATTTACAGCTATGTGAACTGAGCCATTCATATTTAATGTCTGTCACCTCAGATACACTGTGCAGTTAATGACACATACAAACTAATGACCTTTCAGCTAGTTGGATGGCTTCCTGTCAACACCATCAGTTGTGGTTCTTCACAGCATCACCCCAAAATATGTTGGTGTTGTTGTTGCTGTGTAGCTCTAGGGCATCTCTGATCAAGCTGGCCTATGATTAACCCTTTAGCATTTAAACCAGGCTTATCTTACTCAAATATTCAACCAGTTTCATGTTCAAATTGACTAGATCTGACCTCTTACACTTAGACTACAATGTCATTCTAAAAATAAACAATAGGCGCAGGAGTGGCTGTGTGGTAAGTAGCTTGCTAACCAACCACATGGTTCCGGGTTCAGTCCCACTGCGTGGCATCTTGGGCAAGTGTCTTCTGCTATAGCCTCGGGCCGACCAAAGCCTTGTGAGTGGATTTGGTAGACGGAAACTGAAAGAAGCCTGTCGTATATATGTATATATATATGTATGTGTGTGTCTGTGTTTGTCCTTCTAGCATTGCTTGACAACCGATGCTGGTGTGTTTACGTCCACGTCACTTAGCGGTTCAGCAAAAGAGACTGATAGAATAAGTACTGGGCTTACAAAGAATAAGTCCCGGAGTCGATTTGCTCGACTAAAGGTGGTGCTCCAGCATGACCGCAGTCAAATGACTGAAACAAGTAAAAGAGAGAGAGTAATCACTTCATTGAAATCTCAAAGCTATGAAATAACAGATGATTAATTCAAAACAATGTGAACAAATAAACATTACATTTGACAGAATAATCTGTATGCTAAAGGGTTAAAACATCCCAGCTATGATCAATCCATCTTATTTTCATGAATTTTTATCAAGGATCACCCTGTTCCAATGTGTTATGGGAATTTGGCTAGTTTTTTAGCAGGTCAAGTATCTATGTTGAAACTCCTTTTCTGGCATGTATTCATGTAGATGTGTATGGTATAGTTTTTAACATTCACTTGTTTCTTTTACATCTGTTTTTCTATGTGAGTATTGGCTAGACGAAGACTTATAGATTTGTGTTAATATGTATCTATATGTAGCTGTAGTATTAATATAACTTGTTTTTATTTTGTCTTTTACAGAAGCAGACTTCGACAAGCAGAGCCCTGGCATAACCAAACAGAATTCTGAAATTAATGCGACTGGCCCTAAGAATATGGGACTTATAAACAGTTCTGATTTTCCACGCTGCTCTTGGACTCTGTTGTTCGCACTTATCCATGTCTGCCAATGGGTGCTTCTATCACGATAGTCCCCTGCTTAGGAACTGGTTTCTTACAAGTGTCAAAAGGCACTTTCCAAAATAATAAATACATACATACATGCATACGTACATACATATAAACACACATGTATATGTATTCATACATGCACACCTTACCACAATTGCTGAGAAAAAATGAAAAAATTTTTTTTTCCCATCCTTTCCACTCCACCCCATCCCCCCACATGCAAGGAAGCTGCTGCTGCTGCAATGTACACCTGCTGCCGCTGCCGCTGTTGCTGCTAACTTTTATTCCCTTAACATGTCTTATGACTTCTTTGACACTGCATGGATGCATGCACAGACGGATGCATGCACGACTGGATGGAGGGATGGATGGATGGACGGATGGACGGATGGATGGATGCCTGGTTTAAAAAAAAAAAGAAGAAAAATGAAACTAAAAATAACAACAACAACAAATAAATAAATAAATAAACAAACAAACCAACAAAGAAACAAACCAGAAAAAAGATGGACTGATGAATGCATGGACGTATGATGTATGGATGTATGTCACTGCTTCCTATTCTTGCCAAGAAAATAGTAAAAATAAAATAACAAAAAATCAACCAAAAAAATACAACAAACTTGAAAAGTTTAAATGTATATATAAATTTACATGTATATTTATATGTATATGGATAAAAAAGGACTGTTCTCCTTCTTTCTCCTAAGACACCCGACCCCCACCTTTTGTTCCATACACGCATGTACAACACACACACACACACACACACACACACATACATGCATACCTGCATACACACAAAAGCGTACGTAACACAAAACATAATTAAATGCACATATGTGAATGTAAAATATGAAACATTTATAAAAATGAAGTGAAGGTGCTTCTCTTTAAAAACAAAACAAAAAAAAAATAATAAATATATATATATGAAAATTTAATCACTTAATTAATTAAAAAAAGAAATTAACCTTTTCCCACTCCCCCCTACACTCACAGAAAAGGCCTACAGAGCTGCAGTGATTGGGAAGGTGTAGACAATTAACAAATTACGACGATGACCATGATAATAATGTTTTTATTTTTTTCAGTGAAGGGGTGAGAGAGTTTTTTTTAATTATATATTCATTATGTGTGTGTGTATGTGTGTGTATATACACACACATTTAAGCTTATACACGTATGTATATGCCATATATATGTATATATACACACATACATATGTACACATATATACATATGCACACACATGTTCACGTATACATACATATATATATGCTCATGTTTGTGTATACG
>NC_043009.1:49383911-49408911 GCF_006345805.1 Octopus sinensis | reverse complement strand
TTTGTACCAAAATCAGAAACCATTATTAACCCTTTCATTACTGTATTTATTTTGAGATGCTCTGTGTTTCTTTCAATTATTTTAAAATATAACAAAGAATTAAGTAAAATAACTTAGTTATCAGTAAGCTAGTGTTAGGAACATAAATTGTGACTACGGTTTGGTGGAAGATTTTAATTCAAAGCTTATGAAAACAAGATATTTGTACTACAGAGCCAGAGCCAGTTTTGGCTGGGTTGGTATCAAAAGCGTTAAGGGCAACAAGCTGGCAAAATTATTAGTATGTCAGACAAGATATTTAGTGTAATTTCTTCCAGATTTACATTCTGAATTCAAATTCCTCTGATGTCAACTTTGCCTTTCATCTTTTCAGGGTCGATGATATAAGTACCAGGCATGCACTAAGGTCAATGTAATTGACTAACCTTTCCTTTAAAATTTCAAGCCTTATGCCTATAGTAGAAACATTATTATTATTATTATTATTTACAGTAAACACTGTAGACTAGGAGATATTTTTCAAGAAACCAAATCTGCAACAAAGTTTTATTTCCTAGTTAAAACCTTCTTAGTTCCATGTCTGTTTTTTAAAGAGGCATGTGCATCACCACTTGTCATTTCACACTCATCCCTCTGTAAGAAACAAGAATTTTTTTTTCTTTATCATCATCATCATTATCATCATTGTAGTAAATGCTGTAATGTGATTTGTTCTTTTAAACAGTATCATTGACATTCCTTTAAGAATGTATGAACATCTCATATTCTTGGTCTTCAATTCCCTTCTAAATAATTCTAAATAATTAAGTATTGATAATTTTTTTTTTTTTTAAGGGTGGAATTAGAAAAATATTTTATTAGTATAGAATACCATAATTATAAATTTCCTAATTCTAAGATTTGAAATTCTCATTAATAATAATTACATGGATCTCTTTATAAATGGTAATTTTAAATAATAGAAGAAAATACATGCTTGTATTAATCTGTTGTAATAAAATATTTTAAAATAATTCTAATTATTACTTTGTACATTATAAGAGTGGGGTGGAGCGATGTGTATTTTAACAGCCTGAATTGAAAAACTACTGGAAGGGGTGGTGGAGTACTTTACCATTGCCATCCCCACAGACAGTAAAATAAATAGAAATCACCTGATGACTACATGGCTCTCCCTTTCCAAATTTGTGACCGTGTGCCAATTTATATTAACAATAATAATAGCTTGAAAATATTTTATTGTATCTGATTAATATAATATTTTCTTCTTTTAATGTTTAAAAAGTCACCATAATAATAATAATAATATTACGAATTACTCTTTCTCTCTTTTACTTGTTTCAGTCATTTGACTGCGGCCATGCTGGAGCACTGCCTTTAGTCGAGCAAATCGACCCCGGGACTTATTCTTTGTAAGCCCAGTACTTATTCTATCGGTCTCTTTTGCCGAACCGCTAAGTGACGGGGGACGTAAACACACCAGCATCGGTTGTCAAGCAATGCTAGGGGGACAAACACAGACACACACACACACACACACATATATATATATATATACATGAATAATTTTTTTTTAAATTCTAAAATGAAATAATTGCAGTGTGTATGTATATGTTTAGTTTGTGAGATGAGAATGTCATTGTGAAAGTGCAGCCATAAGCAAAAGATTTAATAGACTAGAACATTCCATATAAACACTATACATTTTGCGTATTCATTCAACAGCTGGCTGTAAATTATTATCATTAGTATCGTTTTGTATTTGCTTAGTCTGGGGAAAATGGTCCTGTATTAATGACCTTCGCAAACCCTCCGAGACCGGTGAGACTGATGCTGTTAATGTTTCGGTTAAACTGTAGCAAGTTAACAGCTGAAGGGAAAAACATGTACAGGTGTGATTTCCACTGGGCCAACAATTCTAAGATGAGAAAAGGCTGGGCATAATGGTTAGTGCGGAGCCTGGGAAAGATGGGTGTGTGGGGACACAGTATGAGCGACAAAGACAATTTGCATGCACTTCAAGTAGACAAACTGACAGAAAATCAGTTTGATGTTGGATTGGGTACTTCATGGTATTCATTTATATCCCTTTACATCGATTTGAGTTCAAATCCTACCAAGGTTGACTTTGACTTCCTTCTTTCTGGGGTCGATAAAATAAGTACCAACCCAGTACTGAAATTATGCAATTAAATATTCTTCCAAGAGTTGACTATGTTTAATGCACACAAAGTTCAGGTGATGGCATCAAATCAGGCTTTACTTTCCAATAACAGGTACAGTCTATCTCACCATCTTCTGGACAGATTTCAGTGACCCTATTTCATTCACAAGGGTTGAATTGGCTCAAGTCTATTGTAGAAAGCACTTAACAAACTATAGCATATTATTACCAAACTCATAACTACATGATTGCAAAGTAAACTTCTTAACCATACTACCTTACCTAAATAAATAGCTTCTTTTTTTTTTTAATGTCAGAATATTGCATACCTTTATCTTTCCTCTTCAGCTTTATTAAGTGACAATCAGTATTGGATATACTTTATACACTTATAGGACAAATTCATACATATATGACCATCATGAATAATCTGTGGTTCATATAAGTTATTGGGCAAATTTACACAAATATCTGACATTAAGTAGCTATTGTCAATTGCCACTGGTAGGACAAAGATATATATGTGAGATTAACGGGCTGCCATCAGTTTCTTATAAATCATATTTATAGGACAAATCGGGTAAAAATTATGTTCTAAAATATACTTAATCATTATTTAGCAATACAGTATTCATCGGGAAACTAATATTTACAGATTATTTCTCAGAATTAATTTCTTGACATTAATTAATACATGTTGTTTGAAGCAACTACACCCAAATACTGATGCATATTCACACACAAAAACTAAGAATTTATCATTCATTTTTGATTCACTATATTATTCATTTATAAAATTATTAAGAAGTTGCTTTTCACAAATTTCTATTCCCAGGCAGTGAGATGTAGCAAGATTTTCATGATGATGATGATGATGATGATAATTGAAATAGTAATAAAATTTGAAGATAACAATTTACTAACATTAAATATTGATTTGTCACTCACACACTCACATATGTATGTGTATATATATATATATATACATACATACACACAATGGGTATAAACTAATAATAATATCAATAGTAATGATAATGATAGCAAAGTATCTGAATTTGGTTGAGAACTAATGATGGCTTATGACATGCTAGTGTAAATTTTTTCCCTATTATAGATGGTTAAAGCTACAATTGGAAACTTGTTATAGATAGTTAAAGCTACAATTGCAGACTTGTGGTTCCCAAAATCTCATGACCTTAAATCTATTCACGTTGAACACAAGTCCTCCTTACAAGAACAACAATAGTTATAATTACAATGATAATTTCTAAATTTAACCATGTATTTTTTCATTTATTTTCACCTGGAGAATGAAAAGCAAAGTTGTTAACCTTGATGTGATTTTAATCCAGAATCCAAAATGACATAACTAAATGTCCTAAATCTAGGTTCTATCTAGTTCTTCCACCACCACCAACTACTCAATGGAACTTTTGCTGGTTTGAGCAAAAAAAATGTTTTAAATTCAAATCCAGTGTGCAGCCTTCAAACTTTCATGCAGATTGTCAAACTCATTTGTAAATTAAAATGGGTGACAACCTTTTTATATGCATGACGCCAATGCATTGCTTGCAAGGCTGTGCTGCTAAGAGGGAACACTACACTAAACCATTTTAATCTGTCACTTTAGCATTTCTGGTAATCATTTCTCACCTGAAAATAATAATACTAAGAAGAAGAATGTTTTAATAGTTATAACATGCTCACCTGTATGACAATGATGAAGTATTACTCATGTCCTCTTTTACTCAGTTGACCTTTCTAGCAAGAGTCTTTTACATATTCTCCTTTCAATCTTCTCTCTCTTTCTCTCCCTCTCTTCATTTTTTTTCTCTCTCCTTCCTTCTTGTTGCCAAAACTACTATACTTAATCAATAAAAATAAAAGAAAGCTAGATCAGTTAGCATATATTCCAAGGTATGTGTGCATCTATGTGTGGGAGTAAGAGAGAAAGAGAGAGTATTACATTTGTTCTATTTCAGTTGCTACTAAACTCCATTTAGATGTAAAATAGATGTAAAACTAACACAACAAAAAAAATACAAAACTTTGTTACCAACCCATCTAAAAACAAAAAAAAAATAGAGAAATCACTTCTATACATCCTCTTCTCACTTGCACACCACCTCTTCCCTTCTCTCACCCCATCCTTTTCAGTGCACTCCTACCAACACTGCAAGAACTAGGACAGGGACCTTGCACTGCAGCTCTGATGTACATCCTTGGTGAATGGAAACGGGTCATTTTTGTTTTTGTACTTTTTAAACTGCTCCCCAATTTTTTTTTTTTGTAATTTTTTTTTTTGCTCTAATTTTCAATTTTGCTTCTTCGCTGCTATTACTGTTGCTGAATTGTTTTCTTATACATGTATGTGTGTACTATAAGTGATATATAATATGTATACATATATATATGTGTGTATATGTGTATATATGTGTGTATATATGTATGTATGCATATATATATATATATATATGTATGCATTTTTACACATATATACACACATGTATATATGTGTATCTGTGTGTAAGTGGGTATATATATTTGTGTGTGTGTGTGTATATATATATATATATATATATATATATATGTAAATACACACATATGTATTTATATATAGACATATCTATGAACACACATTTATGAATATATACATGTGCAAGCACATGTATATATATATAACGCATACACAAGTGTGTTTGTGTGTATACATGTATGGTGTGTTTGTGTGTGTATATATATATATACATATATATGTGTATAGATACATACATATGTACACACATTCTTTTGCACTTTATTTTTAACGGGTAGCCAAGAGAAAAGGGCGGGGAGACAACAATTTGTGTGTGTGTGTGTATGAGAGAGAGAGAGGGAGAGAAAGTGAGAGAGCAACAGACAGACAGAGTGGGAAAGAGAGAGTTATTCATTCATAGACGTCCAATCTCTTCCTTCTCATACATATATATATATATATTATTGCTATTTTTGTCTTTGGGGTTTTTTGTTTATATATTTTGTTGTGCATTTTTGTTGCCACTTCTCTGTCTACCCATTTCTTTTGAACTTAGCCAGCTTCCTCCTTTTACTTTGTCCACTCATACTAAATCTACCCAGATATCAAACTCCACACTTTTCATTGCAACCCTATACATACATACACACGTACACACACAGGATTTTTATTTATTAATATATATATATATATATGTATGTTATATGTATATTTTATATGCATATAATATATTTTACAATATATTTATATAATATTTATAAATAATAGATATACATAATATATACAGTATAAATATTTACAATATGACTATATATATATATATATATATATATCTTAATAATAAAGATTTATCAAAAGTTATGAGGGTATTGTTTATTGAATATTTTTAGTTTGCAAGATTCTGGATTTATATTCAGAGATCAAATTCTTCTGAGGTCAACTTTGCCTTTCATTCTTTCAGGGTCAATAAAATAAGTACCAGTAACGTATTAGTGTTGATGAGGTTGACTTGCCACTTCCTCCAAAATTTTTATGTCTTGTGCCTATAGTAGAAATAATAATTATTATAATTAGAGCTATGGATTTGCTTAATTATTGCAGTGTTAGAGAAATGCTTCAATGGTATTTCATCCCGCACTTCACATTCTGAGTTCAAATCCTAAGACAACTTTGTCTTTCAATATTTTGGTATCAATAAAATAAAGTACTAGTCAAGTACTGAAGACAATGATATCGACTAATTTTCCTTCCTTCTAAATTGCTGGCCTTGTCCTAAATCAGAAACAAATATCAGTGTCATGATTAGGGCGATAGATTGGTATAATTATTAAAGCATTGGAAAAATGTTTTTTTGTATTTGTTTTGGCTCTTTACATTCTGAGTTCAAATCGTACTATAGCCAATTGACATTATTGATTAACCAACACGCCTACAAAATTGCTGGCCTTTTGCCTAAATTAGAAACCGTTATTAAAGTGGTTGATATGATGACTTGTTAGAGTGATGGACAAAAAGCCTGAGGGATTTCTTTCACTTTGTTAAAAAAAAAAAAACGGTCTGAGTCAGAAACTATCTTTACTTTACAAGATCTAATTGCAGTCAAATAAAAAAAGTCCATTGTAATTCAATAGAGAATATTTGTCAGGAACATAACACTGAAGATTTTTGATGATGTGAAAAATAATAATAATAAAAAAACACCCCACAAAAACTACGCCATTAACGATTGTATTCAGTTCATTAGTGCTTACTTCTCATTATAGGTTAATGTACCTAACTCCAATCTGATCTATAATTTTAAAAAAAGAAGCAAAAATAAAACTCTGACCCTTGGCATTTTTTGTGATAACTTATATATGATATAGATCAGAACAAGAAATTTAGAGGTTTTCCTAGACTGTTTGTAAATAATTCATAGTTTTTATCTTGTTCCTCATAGACACATATATATATATACATACACCATACATACATACACAGAAACTCTCATACCTGGGTTGGTTAGTTTATGTGGAGGATATATTTTCCCCATTTCCTTTCTTTTGGTGAGGCTAGGTTATGATGTGTAGAAGTATCTGGGAGCTTTCTGCATTTGTGACCGCATATTTTTTTTTTTTTGCATTTTTATTTTATTTATTTTAATTTTACTTTTGGAGGTCTTCAAATAATTTGTTAGTGTTTCAACTTTTTTTTTTGTATTTTATCTTTTTGTTGCTTTCTTCGCAAAAAGACTGTCCTCTCAACCCCCCCAATTTTTTTATTTAATTTTTTTTTTTGGTCATTGCTATATTTCATCTAATTTTCTTCTCTCACTATTTGTCATTGTGATAAACTGATAAACTTTCTTACCTCATGCAAAGTCTTTGAAAAAGAAAGAAATAAAAAACACAAACAAAACAGCAAAGCTTAAATTTATTTCAAGTTTCAGCATTGTAAATGAAAGAGAAAAAAAAAAATCATTCTTCGACCCATTCCTTCCAAAGAGTTAAGGTGCAGTTTAATTACCAATTTTTTTTTTTGTAAATTTCATTATTGTTAATTTTTGTATTTTTTTTTTTGTTTGTCCTTTTTTTTTTAAACAAGAAAAAAAAAACATTTTATTTATTGCTAGAGTTTATCTGTAACTATTATTGCACTGAAAAACATCTTCAAGTTGAAGTGGAAAAAAAAAATTTTAATGAGTTCTAGATATAATAATAATAATAATAATAATAATAATAATCATAAAATAGAAATTGGATGTTATATGTTAGTTGAAAGTTGATGATAATTGTTTTTTATGGGATAACTAGGGAAGGTTGCACCTTAGCCCAATCACTGCATCACATATTCATAGCTTATCAAACCTACTGATAATATTTTAGCTCTTAGAAATTACAAATCACCACAACCACCTCAGCAACAACAACAACAAAATAAAAATATGTATTTGATTAATTGGAAAATAAGGAACATTTTATAAAATTGTAAGCCTATGTTTTACTAATTACTGCTGAGCTGAAAACAAGGAATTTGTTTGTTATGGATCTTACCCCATCCCCATTCATACCTAGTTCTCTACTGTGACTATGATGACCACCACCCCTTCCAGTATCAAATATTAAACAAAAACAAAAAAATTTAAATACATGTATACAAATATCAAAACAATTAAATTGCAATTTCTTTCCTGCCAAAATTATTTGTCTTTTCTTTTCCATTTTCCATTTTTTTTTTTTTTTGCTTTTTTGGTTAATAATAATCATATAAAATGGTTAAAAGAGATATAAATTTAAAGTAAATTTTTTTAAAAAAGATCTAGAAATGTTAGACTATTATATTTATATATGTGTGTGTGAGTGAGTGTTTGTGTTTGAATGTGCAAAAGTTGAAGTACTCAATATGTGGTTTGAGTACCCTTTATTTATTTGAAGTTGGATGTTTAACTCCGTTGTTGCTCGGTTGTTTCATGTATAAAGAAAGGGGACCAGCACACTGGTGCCACCTACAAGAAGATAAAAACAATGAAAAAAAAAGAGGAAAACTCTGAGTTGCAAAAGAATTAATCATCAGCTTGAAACATAAATAAATAGTTAGATTTTTAAAAGTAATTTTTCCCACTGTGTACATATATGTAAATCATCAGTAAATCATAAATCTGAAAAAGAAGCACACTCTACATTATAGAGCAGTAGAGTATATAAAGATAGAAAAGGCCGGTCTAGGGGGTTACCCTGGGTCTCATGTCCATAAAGCTAAGTGATTTATGGATGTGAAACCCAGGGTGACCCCATAGACCAACCATATCTATCTTCATCTATTTATATATCTAATGTATGTATATATGTATACATATGCATATATATATATATATATATATAAAATTTATGATTTTTCAATTACACACAAAATAAGGTCTTTGTGACAAATGAAATTTATAGTGTATTGAGAAAATATTAATAAGGAATTGGTATTTGATGAAGGCAAAGGAGGGGATGTATTAAACTAGAAGTATTGACCAGAAATAATTATTAAACTCATATTTGGTGTCAAAAAATTCCACATAACAGAAAACTCAACAGTATTATTATTGTTGTTATTATTATTATCGGGGACTCTTTCAGCTGTATTTTATTTCCATGACTGTTGAAGATAAATGAATTACAACAACAGCAACAATATACAACAAACAGAAAAACAATCCAAAACCTTGTATGTTATATTATTAGATTTTTTTTTATCATTTTAGTAAAATATATTAGAATGGAAGATTTTTTGGAGCATTGCTAATGTTGGTTGTGGATACACACATGCATATATATATATATACACATGTCTATGTATATATATATATATATATATACACACATGTATGTATATGTAGATATATACACATGTATGTACATATATATACATACACATGTATTTATATGTGCATATGCATATATATATGTGTGTGTGTAAGTATGTATATATGCCTGTAAATATGTATGTTTATGTACATATATATATATGTATGTATTTATATACATATATATTTGTGTATATACATGTATGTGTGAATGTATGTGTGTTTTGTAAATCATGGTTATTAAGAAAGCAAAAATAATCTTTGCTATGGAAATCTTCCAAAAAAAAAATAAATAAAAAGAATAGTGATTTTTTTATGACAAAAAAGCAAAAAAACAAGGAAAAAAACATGTAAATAGTCGTGGGATTTTTGTTGTTAATTTTCATTTAAAACAATTTTTTTTTCATATAAGTATATTGTACATATGCAAGTATGTATGTGTATCAGAGTATGGGATGTATGTGTATTATATTCATGGAAAAAAAAAGTAACAACTTCATAATTATTGTTTATTTTACTTTTTATTTTTATTATTATAATTATTTTTTTGCTTTGTCTTTTCACACATATTTTTTTCCTCCATATTGGGGAGAGAGAAATAATAACAACAACAACAACAACAACAACAACAAAACAAAGAAACAAAATTTGAGAAACAAAAAATATGAGCCATTTTTGTTTGTTTTTAGTTTTGCTGTTTAAATTTAATTTGCACATTAAAGAAAAAAAAACATGCGCAAATTAAAAATTAAATATTATGAATGAATTAATTAATTAATTAAAAAAAAAAAGGAGTTTACTGCTGTCAATGTTTAGAGCCATGGATGTTTATAATTAAATTGTGTGTGCATGTGTGTGTGTGCATGATTGTATGTATGTATGTATGTATGTACATTGTGTACACACTTAAAACAAAAATAAAATAAAAACCTCTTTGGAAGAAGTATTGTCATCCCATAAGCATATTTTGCCCTGTTGACCCTTAATCCTACCGACCTACCTACCTATCTATCTCCCTACCTAACACATACAAACTGTATGCATGTACATATTAACACAAATAGATAAATATGAAGACTCAAAGAAGATGAAAATGAAGAAGTAGGAGAACCAACACCTTGCCAAATTAAAATAATCTGTTTTCTTTTATTAACGTTAATTTTCTACTGTTGTTTCATTTTTGTGTGTGTGTTTATTTAATTTTTTTCAAACAACCTACAAATACACCGTGTATGTATGCATGTATAAGTAAGCATATATATATATTTATATATGTGTGTGTGTTGTGTGTATTTTGCCTATCTATACACATGCCAGATATGAGTGCATAATATATATTTATGCATGCATCCTCACCATTTTTTCCATGCTTGCATGAGACAAATGGAATTCACTGATGCAGATTTTCTACTGCCAGATATCCTGCCTTTCACCACTGTACACCTGTTTCCAAGCAAGATAATAATATAATATGGCTAGACATAATTTTTATAATGAGTGGAAATTAACAACTCTGCTTGTACGACAGAGATGCTTGTTTACAACTTTGCATGATATTACGACATGGAGACACACACATGCATATACATATTTTTTGTATATGTGAGTGTACATTTGTATTTGTGTCTCCTTGACTTGACCTGATATTGCAAGATATATGTAAATGAGTGTCACTGTCATATAAGCGGTGTTGTTTCCTATCTTTCATGAAAATATGTCTGGCCATGAGTAAATATTACCTTGCTAGGAAACAGGTGATAGCAATAGGAAGGACATCCATTCATAGAAAATTTGCTTTGATGAATTCCATTTGGCCCATGGAAAAGTGGGTGTTGAATTGATGATCATACATGTAAATATGTATTCGTGTATGTATGTATATATGTATATATACATACATATATATATATATGCGTGCACACACACACACACACATATAATTTACACATATACATATTTATATCATACATACACACACACACACACATTTTATATTTAAATACACACACATGTACAAAATTATCTTTGTGACAATTTTGTGTCCTTTTAAAACATTTCCATTTTTAAAAAAAAAAACGTTTTTTTTTTACATATTTGCTTTTTTGTAAGCAAAAAAAAATGATAAATTGAAATTAAATAATGAAAAAAAAGTCTGTGAAATATATAAGTAAATAAATATAATAATAACTTTAAGGCAAAAGAAAATACACAAAAAAGAAAAAAATGGCAAACCTACCAACTAAAAAAAGCGCTTCCTATATAGAGGCAAATATAAGCCGAAAAATGATGAAATTATTGACTAAGATAGCCAGGAAAATTAGAACTTTGTTTGGATCACACATATATACACAGAAATGTTATTGTAACCTATTTTAGAATGTTTATTTATTTCCTTTATGTTATTATTATTGTTATTCTGAATTGGTGGCAGTTTTAGTAGAGCAGCAGATAAAATAGTTGGCAGTATGGTATGTGGCAGCGTCCTTTTATGTCCCTAGTTAAAAATATCTACCAGGGGGTCGATTTGATCTTTTACTCCTTCTATGGTGATTTATTAAAAAAAATTGCACCTGTCAAATATAGGTGTCAATCTAATCAACTTTCTTTCCTTCTCTTTAAAGTTTTGAGACCTCATGCCCATCTTAGAAATCTTGATTATTGTCCATTTTGTGGATTAGCAGAATCATTAGAATGTCAGATATAATGCTTTGAAGGCAGTGAGCTGGTAGAAATGTTAGCATACCAGGCGAAATACTTAGCGATATTTCATCTCTCTTTACATTCTGAGTTCAAATTCCGCCGAGGTTGACTTTGCCTTTCATCTTTTCGGGGTCAATAAATTAAGTACCAGTTGTGTACTGGGGTCGATCTAATTGACTGACCCCCGCGCCCAAAATTTCGTGTTTTGTGCCTCTAGAGTAGAAAAGATATAATGCTTTGAGATGTTTCGTCTGGCTCTAAGTTTTGAGTTGAAATCCAGACAAGGTCACCTTTGCTTTTTGTCCTTTCAGTGTTAACAAAATAAAGTAACAGAGTACTTAGTACAGAGACTAATGGTACTGACTAACATTCTCTCCCCAAATCATTACTTTTATTATTAATTAGGAGAGTGGTGGATGACAAAAATCATTAGGGTGTTGATAAAATGCTTTGTGGAATATACCTTATGGCCCTTCAGTTTTGAATTCAAATCCTGCCATCGTCAACTTTGTACTTCATTCTAGGGATCAGTAAAATACTGGGATCCATAAATCAACTCTATGCTTCCTTCACCATTCCACCATCATCTCACCTTCACACTAAAATTTGCTAGTTTCATAGATTTTGCTAATGAGGGCTATAACTGATGGGAATATTATCAAGTTAAATTTGATAGCAAACAATAAATAGATACACACAGAAACATACACATATGGATGTATGTGAGTGTTTATATATGTATGTACAGACACATACATGGGTATGTATGTGTGTATGTGTATGTGTGTATATATATATATATATATATATATAATATATATATATATATATATATATATACATACATACATACATGTAGGTATGTGTATATATACATGTGCGTATATGTATATATATATGAGAGGAGTGTGTTTTTGAAAAGCTATGTAAATCAACATCTGCAGTTTAGATAAATGTATACATACATATATTTATGTGTATCTGTTTGTATGTATGTGTGTATATATGTATGTATATATATATATTTATATATATATATATGTATGTGTGTATATATGTATGTATGTATGTATGTGTATATATATTTATATATATATATGTATGTGCATATATGTATGTGTGTGTGTATGGATATACATATGCATACATGTTTATAGATATGAATGTTTATATTTGCATATACATACAAATAGATAGAGTTATGATATTATTTTTTTATATAATTTAAAACCATCTCAACTCAGTTAAATATCAAAATATTCAGTGTATCTTGATGTATTATTAGTGATACAGCCATCAAAGGTTCAAACCAACAAAAAGTAAAATAGGAAAAAAAACTCATTCCAAGAATTTTTAAAATGTCATTGTTTTTTTTAACCACACTTACATTTTTTTTTTGTGAGGGTGGGCATCATTTTGGCATTTCTCTATACCCTTGCTGAACCATTCCTACCATTTCTAAGCAAAAAATTCACTTAAAATACAAATGATTTCATGTAAGTTATAGATCATGTTACATCAGTTCAGTAGCATCTTTATTTCTGCAGGTTATCGCTTACATACATAAACACACGTAGCCATGTATATATATATATATATTCATACATATGCATACACACACACACATAGTTGATTCAAATACTACAAATATTGACTGAATAATGACCTTGTATGTGAAGATTTGTTAATATTGGTCTTGATTGGGACTTCAAAGTTTTGATAATGTTGCCTCATCATACTTTATATACATATGCGTGTGTGTGTGTGGAGTATGTGATACATATACAGGTAAAAAATTCAAATTCTATCAGTTATGTCTCCATGGATCTCATTGGCCTTGCCTACAATAAAATGACAGAAACACATGACAGAATAAGCCACTTCACCCTGAAGTTGAGACCGTGAAAATCTAGAAATATTGACGATAGTTTTGAAAATACTGATATAGAAAAGAAACTTGCAAGAAACAAAAATGTGAAGAAGAAATAGCAATTGTTTAAAATAGAGAGATCTAGAACGGTCTGGTTTTTAATACATCCAAAAGAATAATTGTTTTCTTACACAGAAATATATATATTCATATATATATATATATATATACACACACACACACACACACACACACAGAAATACAGTGACACACACATAGATATTGTCCATAATTTCAGTGTTTATTTTGCTTTTTTCTCCTCCAAATCTGACCACCTCCACTACCTCCCCTGCCTCTTGTTTTTTTTTTTTGTTTGGTTTCATCTGATCATTAGAGGGACAAGATGATGAAATCTAAAAAAAAATATATAAAATATAAAATAAGCTCTTTTTTTGTTTATATATTTTTTTTCTGTAAATCTGTAAATGTAATTAACAATGTAATTTCTTGTACAACTGCTGCTGCTACTACAACTACTGCTACTACTATTGTATAATAAAACAACAACAACAAAATCAGTGAACCACCTGAGGGATGTGACAGGTGTGTCTCTTACCTTTTTACCTCCTTCCTGGCAGTCTTTAGTAACGATGGTGATGATGATGATGTCACTGGTGACGTTGTTGTTATCGTGCCATTGCCTAACTTCAGCCTCACCTTCCTCTACTTGACCATGCTACAAACACCCCTTTGGCCCACCCATTCCCCACCTACCCCTGCTGTGTATTATCTTTCCTTGCCCACCACCCATCCAGAAATCCACTTCCACACACAAATGCCAACTTTACTTTCATTCTGGTCTGTTGGCAATGCATAAAAACTGAAATTATTATTATCATTATTTTTTTTATATTATTATTATTATTATATTATTATTATTATTATTATTATTATTAATATTATTATTTTCCAAACCATGTTCTAAAGCTGTCTGGTTCTCTCTTTTATTTCCCCCACCCCCTGAAATGATCAACAATAAATAGTTTCTTTCACAAAAACTGTTATTTTTTTTTCATTTCTCTTTTTTTCTATATTTCTGAATAAATATTAAAGAAAAATGTGTTTCATTTCCTATTTGACTTTCACACTGTTGGCTGGTTCACTTTCATACCACCACCACCATCATGTGGCTATAGGGTGTCTTTAACAGAGTCCACACTCTGACAAGTATTTCATCCATGTCTCAGATCTAAGGATCATTTTCCGTCTTTCCTGCCTCCCCTTACCCAGGGACCTTGTAAATTATCACAGATACTACTCTTCCTTAATTGAATAAGTATTGAAAAAACACATATACGGATATGAACACACCTACACACTCACACACATGTGTATCAGTTTATGTAGATTGTAATATAATTAGTTTATGTTCTTAGTTCAAATCTTGCCAAGGTCAGCATTGGGCTTTACATTCTATTGGTGTGGAGAGTCAACTGATAAAATACATACATATGTATTTTAAATCAGTTATACTCTTTTTGTAACAAAAATATCTATCAAAGATAGGAGCTGTATTTTAACAGGGTTGACTTTTCCCGGGATGTGGTCAGGGCTAGGGGGCAATAAATTAAAGTATTAGTCAAGTCCTGGGGTTGACTTAATATTCTAACACTCAACTTTTGACAGATTTTTGGCCTCGTACCTATGACATATTATTATACTGAGTTCAAATTCTGTTGGGTTTGACTTTGCCTTTCATCTTTCCAAGGTCAGTAAAATAAGTACTAGTTATGTACAGGGGTGGAGCATTGTAATCAATTCCCCCACCCCTTCCCTCAAAATTTCAGGCCTTGTACCTATAGTTGAGAGGATTATTATTATTAAATATTTCAATCTTCTTAGTAATTTGAATTTTGGTATTTCTTCCCTGTCAATTCAAATTATTGTCATGTCTTTGATTTAAAGAAATTAATGTGTTCTAAGGATTTCTCTACTACTACTGCCTCTCAACCTTACCTTACCCCCACACACCCCCAAAAGCCCCACTTTGATTATCACTGCTGCTATGTTACATAATCCTTGAAATACTAAGACCTTTTTTCGATGACTTTGACCACCAAATAGCTTTGTTGATTGATATGTGTGTATATATAAATCTATATATATGTATACATATATATATATATTTGTGTACACACACAAACATAGCTTTCTAAAGTTGTAAATTTTAACCTGACCCACACTGTTCTGTTAGTTCTTCCCACACACACACACCTTAGTGAAGGAAATCTATCTACATATATATATATATATATATCAATACCAGCTCCCTTACCTGTGAAGTCAGCCAAGCAAGTATATTATTTATGCATCCCTGCCACCACATCACAATTTGGGAATATTTTGGAATTATTTTTATACCAAAAGTTTAAAAAATAATTAGAAAAAAAAAATTAATATTGTATTTCTTTCTATTTACAAATGATGTAAAATTGAAATAGTTTACACATATGACACTCACATACACACACATGCACACACACACACATATGTAAAGGTGTATGTACTTAGAAGCATACACACACAATATAAAGGTATAAGTACTTAGATACATACATACAACACACACCTATATATAAAAAACATGCATGTATTTATGTATGTACATATATATATATATATTGATATGTATGTGTGTGTGGGTATTTATATACACATAAGCTGTTTCAAATCCTAACCATTTCCACATCACACCCAAACTACGTGTTTTTTATTGTTTTTGTTTTTATCATACTTATTATTTTATTTTATCTTAATTTTTACCTTATTCATGTTTTTATTGATATTTTTGTGAAGAAGTTGTTATTTTTTATTTTATTTTATTTTTCTTCTGTTTGTTTATTTCTTCTGGTGTTGCCTAATAACAATAATTAACATTATCAATTAATAATTATATTAACAACAACAACAACAACTACAAAAAAAAACAAATCTACTAAAACAACTAACAAAAATACAATATACCTTGCCCTAACATTTTCCCTCCCTTTGTAAAAAAAAAACCCTACAAAACAACCGCAATATACAAAAATAACAAGCTAATGAGAGAGCATCATTGTGGTCACATGAACTGCTCGAAATAGCAGCCACATCTTCCTCAAAACACCCCCTGCCGTCTTAAGTAAGGACGCAATGGATAGTGTAGTCCAGAGTACACTATAAATGAAATATATAAAAAAAATTAAAAAGACGGATTGGTCATTGCTGGAATGCTTCTGACCATAAGTCAACTCAATCAGGGCTGACTCGGGGTTAAGCAACAACACAACAACAACAAAATCTTCTAATCCAAAAGTTGACATTTTAATTTTTGCTTGCAACCATTATTTAGTTTGTTCAGTTATTCTTGTTTTGTTTTATTTGTCTTTTTAATTAATTAATAAAAAAAAATATTGTTTTATTTTCGTGTTTTTTTGTTTTAATTTTGGTTTTACTTATATCAGTGTTTTCATTGTCGTATGTGTATTTGTGTGCTACTAGGTTATATGTATGCATGTGTGTGTGTGTGTGTGTGTATCAAGGCTACCATTAGTTTCATGCTAATAAAAGTATCTTAATGCCTTAACAATTTTTCAAGCCAATATTAAGATATTTTTCTTAACATGAAACCAATGGTAGCCTTAATACAAAGAAATTTTATCCACTAATGCAGCGTTGAGCACTCATTCTTGGTGTTCAACATTTATATATATATATATATATATATATATATATATACAGAATGCGTAAGATATTTGAGGACAGATTTATATTTATAAAAAAAAAACAGATATTTAATAACAGATGACTTTATTTATCAAAAAATGCTGAGGATAAAAATAAACCTTCTTTTCTATAATGTTATTCAATAAAGCTACCTTCAGCTTCAACAACTCCAAATCATGTACATGCTCAAATCAAGTGGTCCTGGTTCATTTTACACTGACTATGGCAGCTTTCATAGAATCTTTGGTGCTATGGGCGTGTTCATTGACCTCTCTCTCAAAAACGCTCCACATGTAATAGTCCAATGGATTGAGATCTGGGGAATTAAAAGGCCATATGTTAGGGGTGTTGTGATCATAAAAATCTTCAGCCATCCATTCCTGTGTTACTAGAGCCATGTGTGATAGTGCAGAGTCTTACCGAAACACACATGGCCTGCCATTGCATACACTGTCTATCCAGGGCTTAACAATTATTTCTAGGACCTCAATGTAGGTGGCAGAGTTAACTCTAAAGCCTTGTGGAAAGAAGTCAGGAGACATCACATGTCTTTCATTGCTGACAACCTCTAAAACCATGATAGTTGCAGGAAATTTTGTATGCATAATACTTGGAACTTCAGAAGAATCTGCACATAACCATCTGTCATTTCTTCTGTTGACTTTTTGATCTTGGTCGAAGTTTTTCTTGTTTAAGAAAAACCAAATCAAATCTTCTGCTGGATTTTTCAGTTTGTTTAAGAGCCTTTTAGATCTGATGTAGTGATTTTCTTTTGCTTTTTCTAACAAATTGACTTTTTCTCATCATATAAGACTTATATCTGATGTCTTAGTGGACAACATTTCTGACTGTTTCTTCAGACACATGGAGATCTTTTGCAATTGACCTCATGGATTTTTCTGGGATTGTAATCAACGGTCTGTTGAACTTGCTGGATTCTGATGATTTCAGAGCATTTAGAATACTCTTTATGCTTTGATAATGGTGACACGTTTCCATCTACAGTCTCCAGTTCCTTACAAACTTTGTAGACAAAAAGATCTGATAGCTTGTAAAAATCGAGATATTTCTTCTCAGCCTTTATAACCACAATAACAGCATGCCTCTTCATATCTTGAGTAAGCTGAGGGTCTGCCATTATTATTTTCTGAAGCAAAGATTATACAGTATTAGCAAAAAGTACAGCAATGACCCCAAAAAAGGTATGTCCTCAAATAACTTACACACACACACACACATTTACATGAATGTACACTAATGTGTATTTGAAGCTGAGTCTAATGTGTTCCCATTATTCAGATGACTGACAAGTTAAATGAGAAAGTCTGAGTATCAACTGACTAAGACTCAGTTTTAAAAATATTTCTTTCTGCTATAACTGTAGCAAGATGTGGGGAGCAGAGCTTTCTTTTATTTCATTTTACATTACACCTGTACAGTAACACTTGTCATATATGTATGTATGTATACGCACATATGTATGTGTCAGAAACCTTCTTAACTAACAAGAGCCTAATTAATGGGTAATAATTTTAAGAATTAAGTATCATAATGATATATATATATATATGTAAAAGGTTGCATATTCTAACCACTCATCACCTGACACAAAGCCACCTCCCTAAATACCACCACCACCCTCTCAGTTGAGGGTCTTGCAAGTTACTTGGGGACCTCATTGGTGTGGTGCCACATAAAAAGCACCCAGTTCCCTCTCAGTGGTTGATGTTAGGAAGGGCACCATGTCATAAAAACTATGCCAAAGCAGACAGCAGAGCTTGTCATAGTCCTCTGGTTTACCAGCTCTTCTCAAATTGCTGCCCCCCCCCCATACCAGCATAGAAGACAGACATTAAGTGATGATGATGGTGATAATAATAATGATATACATACATGCATGCATATACAAATATTCATATACATGGCAGTATGCATATGTATGTGTGTATGAATATATATGCATACTCACAACATAAATATACAATATAGCATATCTGTTGTTGTAATAGAAATTGTAGCTGGCACTTCATAAGTAGTCAATTTAACCCTTTCGTTATTGCATTTATTTTGAGATGCTCTGTGTTTCTTTCAATTACTTTAGATATAACAAAGAATTTAGTAAAATAACTTAGTTATCATTCAGCTAATGTTAGGAACATAAATTGTGACTAAGGTTAGGTGGAAGATTTTAATTCAAAACAAGACATTTGTACTCAGAGCCAGAGCCAGTTTCAGCTGGGTTGGTAATGAAAGGGTTAATGGACAAGTATAAACAAATGTGTAAGCACTCTACTTGGATAGAAAATCAGTGATCTATCCGATTGGTTTTGATCCCATTTCAGACAGCTCATAAGAGATTATCTATTCACCTGTCCTCCATAGATTCTTAGAGAAATTTCATGCATGCATACATATAAGGACACATATACAAAAGAGTGTTTGTGTGAATATTTTTGTATATATATATATATATATATGGCATGGCTTGGCACAAGCATGGCTTTAGTGATACAAAGTTCACTTTGCAAGCATTTGATTTTGAGTACTATGTTGCCAGTAAGTTCCTTCTCCTAAAGTCCTAAACTGATCAGTGTCTTTTGAGTGGAACTGGTCAACAAAAACTGCATGAAAGAACATCATGTGTGTGTGTGTAAATATATATATATATATATATATATATATATATATATATATATATATATATATATATATATTAATGATTACTTACACTTGCCATCTTTGCACGAAACCACTCAAGCTAAATTTGTGATGTTATGTTGACATTCCCTATTAACAAATTGCTTTATATCTCTACACTCTCAGTACCAAAGTTAGAATATATAATCCATATATAATCCCTAATTGAAAAGACAAATAAAGGTTAGCAACAGGTTAAGCATGTGGCTTTGAAATACTTTTTTTTTTACTACCCACAAGGGGCTAAACACAGAGGAGACAAACAAGGACAGACAAACGGATTAAGTCGATTATATCGACCCCAGTGCGTAACTGGTACTTAATTTATCGACCCCAAAAGGATGAAAGCCTAAGTCGACCTCAGCGGAATTTGAACTCAGAACGTAACGGCAGACGAAATACTGCTCGGCATTTCGCCCGACGTGCTAACAATTCTGCCAACAAACCTGTGTTGGAAAAGAAGATGGATGTACAGCATAGAAATATGCATATTTGTTGCTTCTTCATGCACTAATGGATGATGGTAGGGCCTTGACAGACTGTATCTGATATTCACTTGAGTCTTTTCATTCTTGTTAATTTCTTAACTAGCAATCTCTCTTTAATTTCAATAGCTTGCAGAAGAAAAATGTAGAGATGCATGTCTCATTGCCTTACCACTCATGGTGATGATCTAGTGGTATTAAACAGAGACATATATGTATATATATATATATACATCCACACACATATGTACATATACATATATCTACATATATATATATATATAGCTAGACAGATAGTACTTTACTGAAACTGAAAAGACTTCACAAACCGGTAACAAGAGTCCCTCATGACTGCCTGATGAACAGTTATGTGAAACTCTGGATAACAATTTGTTGAAGTATTTTCAGCCTCAATAGAATACAATCTTCCTCCTACCTAACTTTACTATTCGACTATCATTTTATCAGTTTTTAACACCTCGTTTTGCACTTATGTGTTCACATGTGTGAAAGTGATATACATATGTATATATTTATGAAGAGTTTTTGTTACTTTTGTGGAGGTTTTTTTGGTGTGGGGGTTGCTACAGTTTTCTTTTGAATCACATTATAATTAAATTCACACAAGGAATAAAATTGTCTTTATTCTCTCAATACCAATCACAATCATTAAAAACAGAACAGAGAGGATTTTCTTCTTTTTTGTCAAGATGGAAGTCGTAAATCCAGTGTTCACATCCGTTGTACAGAAAATTTTAATTTCATTTTAGGTTTTGAACATAAGTTCATACTTAGGTGTGTGGTTAAAAATTTGTTTGACGACCGAATACTGCTAGGTTCCCACCACAGAGTACCCTGGGCAAGTGTCTTCTATTATAGTCTTGAGCTGACCAACACCTCGTGAGTAACATGGGAGATGAAAGTTGTTTAGGATTCTAGTATGTGTGTGTGTATGTGTGTATGAACATCAGCCTTATCATCTTTTAACACTCACTTTTACTTGCTCCTATGGGTCAGATGGAATTTCTGCAGTTGGATGCTCTTCCTGTTGCCGACCCTCACCTGTTTCCAAGTAAGTTAATATTTCCACATGACCAGACATGTTTTCGTGGAAGATTGAAAACAAAGGACACTGCTTGCATGGTTATGACACTAAGTCTTTCACTCTTTTACTTGTTTCAGTCTTCTGACTGCGACCATACTGGAGCACCATATTGAAGGGTTTTAAGTCACACAAATCAACCCCAGGACTTATTCTTTGTAAGCCTGCTACTTATTCTATTGGTCTCTTTTGCCAAACTGGTAAGGTATGGGGTCATATGCACACCAACATCAGTTGTCAAGCAATGGTGGGGGAACAAACACAAACCCCATGACACACACACAAATATAAATATATACAACAGGTTTCTTTCAGTTTCCATCTACCAAATCCACCTACAAGGCTTTGGTCAGCCTGAGGCTATAGTAGAAGATACTTTCCCAAGGAGCCACACTGTGGGACTGAACTCAGAACCATGTAGTTGAGAAGCAGGCTTCTTAACACAGCCATGCTTGAGTTACAACTATATAATGTCAAACCAAGGTGATACTAAAACATATATATATATGTATATATGTATATATATATGTATATATATATATATATATATATATATATATATTAGCTCACCTCATGCAAGTATATATAAAGGATGAGAAAGATTAGGATATGTATATATATGAGTGGGTAAACTGGCTTAAAACAATGTATAGTGTTCTGTCCCTTTTCATCAAAAGATCAATGATTGATATACTAAGGGCCAAACTGAAATGTACTGGGTTTGATATGATCAACTAAAATCCCTTGAAAATGTTACCCCCAGTAGTACTAGTTTGGCCTGTGAATCAATGATTGAATCTAGTAAAAATATTGAAATGTACTTGGTATCTCCAAAAGAAACAGTTATTAAACGGTAAATTTACTTCCTTTGTCTTAGAGCAGTTCTTGTTCAGCTTTCTTAAAATTTTGAATGGACTAAAAAAAATCTCTTAATTATAATGTTCATTATAATGTTCACTTTAATGTCCATTATAACGTCCATTATCATGCTCATTATGATGTTTAATATAATGTTCATAACAATACTCATTAGAGATACCGCTGATACATTGAAATCACTTATATATTTTTTTTTTTTCCATGTGTGTATGTGTGTGTTTTTTTAAAAATTTATTTCTCTATACCGTTTGATGTGTGACCACATTAGATTACTTTTACTAACTTACTTAATTTCCATAGCTCACTCACTCTACTGGGACACCATTGAGAACTTCACATCCATGTTGTGTAAGAAGAACAAGTCAATCTGACAATGCCTGTTAGACCATAATCTCTCTCTTGCACATTTTTTCAACTGTTGTGTTTAAAATACTAAGTATATATTTTCACATAGAAAATTAGAAACAGTTTGTGATAAAGACAACATATATATTTATCTGGAGGATATATTTAGAAGATACACTCACACACACACACACACATGTATAATACACACACACACACACATGTATACACACACGTATATATACACACACAAATGTATACACACACACATGTATATATATATATGCACACACATGTATATATATATATATATATACATGCATGTATATATACACACACATGTATATATACACACATACATGTATAAACACACACACATGCGCACATAAGTGTAGGCATAGCTGTGTGGTTCAGATGTTTGGTTACCATTCATGTGGTTTTGAGTTCAGTCCCATTGTGTGGCATTTTGGACAAGTATCTTCTCGTGTGTGTGTGTGTATGTGTTTGTGCATCAACATCAGCCTCATCATCTTTTAACACTCACTTTTACATGGTCCCATGGGTCAGATGGAATTTGTTGTGGCAGATTTTCTACAGTTGGATGACCTTCCTGTTGCCAACCCTCACCTGTTTCCAAGTTGACTAGATGCTGACTAAAGCTTTGTGTATGGATTTGCTGGACAGAAACTGAAAGAAGCTCATCAAATGTGTGTGTGTCCCCAAACAAATATAACCATCAAGCACAACAGTGTCCTTCATTTCCAATCTTCGTTGAAAACATATCAGGTCGTGAGGTTTAGTTGAGGGTTAGTAACAGGAAGAGCATCCTGTGTAGAAAATCTGTCCAGATGAATTCCCTCCCACTAATGCAAACATGACAAAATCATCATCATCATCATCATCATCGTTTAACGTCCACTTTCCATGCTAGCATGGGTTGGACGATTTTGACTGAGGGCTGGCAAACCAGATGGCTGCACCAGGCTCTAATCTTGATCTGGCAGAGTTTCTACAGCTAGATGCCCTTCCTAACACCAACTGCTCTGAGAGTGTAGTGGGTGCTTTTTATGTGCAACCAGCATGGGGCCAGTCAGGCAGTACTGGTAACGACCTCACTTAAATCTTTTTACATGTGCCAGTAAGGCAATGCTGGAAACAATCACGCTCGAATGGTGCCTTTTACGTGCCAATATTAAAACAATGATGATGGTGAAGACACTCAACACAGCATTAGTCACATTAGATATTCAAACTTATTTGAAACTTGAAAACATAATGGTAATTTTTATAGTATTTACAAATCCAACCTAATTTTGGCAGCAAAATTTGATTGCTTTAAACTAGCTCAACTGAACCCAATTTTTCCTACACTAGATACTAACAATATCACCACAGTGTGCCCTGCAAACAAAAGCTTCAAATATTCAATTATTAATTACACAGGGTTTTGTTTTCTGTTATGAATATGGGCTCCCAAGTGTTTGTATATTTACTAGAGAAAATGAAACCTTATTCCTGTGTGTTTAAGATCCTGAATTGTATGGAAAATATGGTGATGTGTTCAGACCTTAGGCATGAGTGACAGGTAATATATCTAGCTCTGCTTTCCTCGGTTTAACTGACTTCATATATTTTACATTTCGTTTTTGGATTTGGTTTGCAAGAATCTTTATATGAGTTCGTGTGTTGAAGCATATTCTGTTGCGTCTGGGGAGAGTCATTTTCTTTTTGTGCCTTATAATTTAACACACTCACCGGTAAAATTTCCACTTATTTCTTATTTTTATTTTCCTAAAATTTTCGTTGCATCTTGCAACCTTTTCGATAGTCAAGACTTTTATGTGTGTGTATATGTATATGTATATATGAGTGAGTATATGTATATATATATTGCAACGTTTCCAGTAGTCAAGACTAGTGAAAAGGTTGCAAGACGCGACGAAAATTTTAGGAAAATAAAAATAAGTGGAAATTTTACCGGTGAGCGTGTTAAGTTATAAGGCACAAAAAGAAAATTACCCTCCCCAGACACAACAGAATATATTTTATAGTTAAGTTGGATTTTGATGTAAAAATAATTATTTTATACACACACATGTGAACCCCACCACATACTCACGAAGAGCAAATATCAAACAAATAGGA
>NC_043009.1:49348911-49378911 GCF_006345805.1 Octopus sinensis | reverse complement strand
ACCCAGGCCCTTGTGATTGCAAAGTGAACTTAGATAACTATCTGGTTATGTCTGCATCCATATAGGTATATGTTTCTTCAAAATACCACAAGCATCTTTCAAACTCTGAGTTATGTAACTGCAGATATGGATGTGTGGCTAAGGAGTTTGTTTTGCACCCTGTGGTTTCAGGTTCAGTCCCACTAAGTGACACCTTGGGCAAGTGTCTTCTATAATCCTTGGTTGATCAATGCCTTGTGAGAGAATTTGGTAAATGGAGACTATATGGAAACCATTGTATATGTATGTGCATATGTATGTGTGAGTGTATGTGCGTATTTGTCACCCCCAAAGCATCTCTTCACAACCAGTGTTAGTTTGTTTACAACCCTGTAATTAAGCTATTCAGCAAATGAGACTGATAAAATAAGTATCACTTTAAAGAAAATAAGTTGAAGCTGTGCTCCAGTCTGGCCACAGTCTAATGACCAAAACAAATAAAAGATGAAAGCGTTATCTCTACTGATTTGTACAAATATTTGCTTTCTCTCTTGTTTACCCTTCATTCTGTCTGTGTGTCACATAAAGCAATTATTAATACTGATGTTATTTAAACCCCAGGTCTGTCTTGATCAAGTCGACCTGTCACCAGAGGTGTCCCAACCATGACCATTCTTTCATGGCTCATAACAGTGTCTACATTATGCCATGTCTATATTAGCATATTGAGAACTACGTTACCCAATTCATCCTCTTGTTTTGGGGGGATTTTTTTCAAGATGGGACAAGCTGAAGTTAACACATAGAATAAGGCTGGGAATAATTTTATATTTCTCACTTTGCCTGTCCCAGTTATTATACATGATACACAACATATTTCCTTCGCATCCGTGCATCATATATGATAATACACATTCCCTAACTTTTTCCAGCCACCAAAGTAACTTGGAACTTTTGAAAGAAAAACTTTTATAGTACTAAGAACATATGAAACAAGGATTGACTAAAAGTCCGAAAACAAACATAATTGTTTAGGACAAATTTAAGAAAGTACTTAGGACAAAGAATCCATGATGCAAGAGTGGTTGTGTGGTAAGAAGCTTGCTTCCCGACCAAATGGTTCCAGGTTTAGACCCACTGCGTGGCATGCGTGGCACCTTGGGCAAGTGTCTTCTACCATAGCCTCGGGTCAACCAAAGCCTTGTGAGTGGATTTGGTAGATGGAAACTGAAAGAAGCCCATCGTATATATATATATATATATATATATATATGTATCATCATCATCATCATCATCGTTTAACGTCCGTTTTCCATGCTAGCATGGGTTGGACGGTTCAACTGGGATCTGAGAAGCCAGAAGGCTGCACCAGGCCCAGTCTGATCAGGCAGTGTTTCTACGGCTGGATACCCTTCCTAACGCCAACCACTCCGTGAGTGTAGTGAGTGCTTTTTACGTGCCACCGGCACAGGTGCCTGACGAGGCTGGCAATGGCCATAATCGGATGGTGCTTTTTATGTGCCACCGGCATGGAAGCTAGTCAGGGCGTCACTGGCAATGGCCACGTTTGGATGGTTCTCTTGTGTGCCACCGGCACTGGTATCACAGCTACAATTTCCATTGATGTTGATCGATTTAGCTTTTGATTTCACTTGCCTCAACAGGTCTTCACAAGTAGAGTTTTGTGTCCCAAGAAGGAAAGGTATGCATAGGTGGACTGAAGCCATGGTTTATCGTCTCACTTGTCCTGCCGGGTCTTCTCATGCACAGCATACTTCCAAAGGTCTCGGTCTCTAATCATTTCCTCGGTGAGACCTAAGTAGAGTAAAATTCTGTTTTGAGTCCTAACACTCATTAGGCTGGTTACTCAGTCTTCATGGCTTAAAGTGACTTATATCACAATCCTCCTTTGAACAGGTCACTGGTCCCTCACGAGTGAAGGAACATGGCTTACTGATAAGGAGTATTCGACTCACAATTGCAAAATTGTGAATTCAATTCCTTGCAATGCATCATGTCCTTAAGCAAGACACTTTATTTCACACTGCTCCAGTCCACTCTGCTGGTGAAAACAAGTAGGACCTGTATTTCAAAGGGCCCACCTTGTCACATTTTGTGTCATGCTGAATCTCCTTGAGAACGACATTAACCCTTTCGATACAAACCTGACTGAAACTAGATCTGGCTCTGTAGTACAAATGTCTTGTTTACAAAAGTTCTGAATTAAAATCTTTCACCAAACCATAGTCACAATTTGTGTTCCTAACACTAGTTTGATAACAACTAAGTTAATTTACTAAATTCCGTGTTATATTTAAAATTAATTGACAGGAACACATAGCATCTCAAAGTAAATATGGTAACGAAAGGGTTATGGTCACACATGTCTGTGAAGCACTCAGCCACTTGCATGTTAATTTCACAAGCAAGCTTTTCCATTCATCAGATCAACTGGACTACTCATCATCATAACTTGCAGAGTGCCATTTTATTTTATTTTATTTATCTACTGCTAAGTGAAGGTACATGGCTCAGTGGTTAGAGCATCGAGCTTACAATTGTGAGGTTGTGAGTTCGATTTCCGGACTGGGCTGTGTATTGTGTTCTTGAGCAAGACACTTTATTTCATTTTAGAAATGAGTTGTGACATCACTGGTGCCAAGCTGAATCGGCTTTTGCCTTTCCCTTGGATAACATTGGTGGCATGGAGAGGGGAGGCCGGTATGCATGGGTGACTGCTGGTCTTCCATAAACAACCTTGTCCGGACTTGTGCCTCGGAGGATAACTTTCAAGGTGCAATCCCATGGTCATTCATGACCGAAGGGGGTCTCCTCCTCCAAAGACTGCTAAGTGAACTGGAACAAAATGAAATGAAGTGCTTCATGCAAAAGCTCAATGTACTACCTGACCCAAGAATCAAAACCATAATCTGAGAATCCTGAGTGCTAGACTGTAACCACCAAGTCCTCATACCTTCACTTCATAAGACACCAAACGTCCACAGTTCCATCTCTCCAGACCAGCAGAAGCAAAATGACTGGTCTGGTCGGTGTTGCTTTTGTTTAGTATCAGGTTAATCAGGAGTAGTGAAGGCACATGGCTAAGTGGTTAGAGCATTGGGCTTGCAATCATGAGGTAGTGAGTTCGATTCCCAGACAGGTTTATGTGTTGTGTTCTTGAGCAAGACACTTTATTTCATGTTGCTCCAGTTCACTCAGCTGTAGAAATGAGTTGCGACGTCACAGGTGCCAAGATGTATTGGCCTTTACCTCTCTTTTCAATAACATCGGTGGCATGGAGAGGGGAGGCTGGTATGCATGGGTGACTGCTCGTCTTCCATAAACAGCCTTGCCCAGACTTGTGCCCCGGAGGGGAATTTTTTAGGAGCAATTCCATGGTCATTCATGATTGAAGGGGGTCACCAGACATGACTAAGAAAGCCTATGATTAAAACATTCCAACCATGACTCACCTATAGTACTTGTATATTTGTAATTACATTCACCAATGTATCATTTGTCTTTTCTGATAGAGGCAGGTGAGCTTATAGGATTAAGAAGTTTAGTTTCAAACCATGTGGTCTCAGGTTCAGTCCCACTGTATGGCACATTAGGCAAGTGTCTTTTACTAATGTGGTGGGCTGACTTAACAAAGCCTTGTAAGTGAATATGGTAGATGCAAATGAAATAAACATATATATACATATACATATATATGTACATATGTATATATATATATATATATATATATGCGTGTGTGTGTGTATAAATATATCTCTCTCTATATATGAATGTTCAGTATGACAATGTGTGTGATGTTGTTCTTATTCAAACTTCCAAACCACCTTTATTCACTACATCCAATATATCTCATTACATCTTGCATGCATTGAATTACAATCTATAACAATATACATACACATATACACATAATGTATATGTGTGTATGTGTGAGTGGGTGTGTGTGTGCCAAATACAGCTTACAGACAACAACAAAAACAACAACACTAAGAACAATATACGTGATTCTGTTGATGATATGCTTTTTTTTTCTTTAATTTCTTGTTACGACTAAGATGTTCCTCTTTTATGTAGGATTTGACAAAAAAAAAGAAAGAAACGTTTTCTATTTTATCAACCTATCTATCTCTCTGCATGATATGTATACATACATACACAAGCACAAATATATATATGTGTGTGTGTGTATATATATATATATATATAGTGTATATATGTATATGTATATATATATATGTATATATATATATATACACATAGATATATATATATATATGCATGCATATATATATCTATATATATAAATATACATACATATGTATAGCTACATATATATATATATATGTAAGTGTATATATATATATACATACATATACACATACATATATATATATATATACACATACAAATATATACATATATATATGTACACACACACACACACATATATATACACTTATATATTGATATGTTTATATACATATATTGATATATATATGCATGTATATATACATATATACATATGCATGTATATATATATATATATATATACACACATATACATTCATGCACACACTCACACACGCACACACATCTATATATGCAGACACATTTGTGGGTCTAGTTATCAAGTTATATGTGTGTATGTATGTATGTGTGTGTATGTGCGTGTGTGTGTCTGTCTAGGTTCCTTTTCTTACGTGACCTACTGACATTGTCTGCAGAAAGACATGGAGTATGGAAGCAGTATCAGATATATTCCATCTCATTAGTAAACTATTCTACTATATAACCTATTTTCCTCTCTTTTTGCCTGGAGATTACAGTAACATTTCATTTGAATAAGTGGTGGCAACAGAGTAGAGCTTTAATAAAGTGAAGCAGTATTGAAAAGTGGAAGACTTTCCAGACTGCTAACTATCTACTCTTTTCAATAAACACATTTGATCTTCATGTTCATTTGACATTTGACATATCATTCCGAGAGTAAAACTTATACCAAAATATAGTAAAATAAAATATTATAAAAATATAATAAAAATAAAACAAAATAAAATAAGACGAAATAATATTTAAATGGCTAACCTCTTATGTTTAGAGAAAAACCCAAAAAAGAAAAAAAAAATTAAGAATAAATAATACTAATAATAATAAAAACATTATTTTGTCTTCAAAGAACTTGTGGGCAGCGGTGAGCATGGGTTTGGGAGAAGCGGAATTCAAGTTAATCCTATTATGAACCGTAACGAACTAAATTATTGTAATGTTTATAATGTAGTTTCTTCTTTACTTGACTCTTCATTCTGTCGTCTTCAGATGATTATGATTGGCACAGGGATGGGATGCTAGTCTACTGAAATTAACTTTCCTCAATTGGTTTTTGGTTTCAGTCTTTCTTGCTCCTTCCACTGAGAGTATTATGGACCGGAGATCAGTTTCCTGAAATGGAATTTGATGTCCGTGTGCTTCAAGGAACAACAGGATTTCATACTGGGATTTGAACCCAGGACTTCATTGCATGATCTGATCTAATAGCTTCTGTCTGATACTCTTATCAATACCAGCATTTCATTCTACTACTACTACTACTACTACTACTACTACTACAACTACTACTACTACTACTACCACCACCACTACCACCACCACCATCACCACTAGAGGGAACACAAAATCTACTACTACTACCACCACCACTACCATCACCACCACCACCAAAGAGAACACAAAAGATGCTACTACTACTACTAACTACTTCTACAACTGCTACTACTACTACAACTAGTACTAGTACTACTTCTACTACTACTACTAACTACTACTACTACTACTACTACTACTACTACTAACTACTACTACTACTACTGTGTTGCCACAGTGGCTAAGCTTACATCTCAACAATTGTACTTATATCATTAAAACATTTTGCTGCTACTGTTGTTTAGCTCATGCTCAGCCCTGACAGAACAGACCTATGCTTCAAGACATTCCACTTGTGACTCTCCAGTCATCTTTTTTTTTTTTGTTTTACTATATCTAGAATATTTTCCAATGTAGAGGCATTGCTCCACACCACTCTAATGTAGCTGTCCACTAAGAGACAGCAATACTGCCATTTAACCCCCAGGAGGGTTTAATGAACAATTGGTGTGTTTGTTTTAATGGTCTACCAATGTATACAGTATGTCTGTCTGCCCTAGGTGTTAGGAAGACACTTGGCAAGAAATGGAAACAAAATTGAAAGATGCTAATGAAAATGATAAAAATAATAATAATAATAATAATAATAGTAGTAATAATAATAATAATAATAATAATAATAATAATAATAATAATAATAATAATTATTATTATTATTATTATGATAATAATTATGATGAGGATGATGATAACAACCACAACAATAATGATAATAATAATAATTCTTTCTACTATCGGCACAATGGCTGAAATTTTAGGGTAGCAGCTAGTCAAATGCACTGATGTAGGGGCTCAAATGGGCACTTATTTCAGTGATCCCAAAAGATGAAAGGCAAAATTAATCCCAGTGGTATTTGAACTCTGAGCATAAAGACAGAAGAAATATACCACAAAGTTTTTTGTCCAGTGAACTAATGATTCTGGCACCACACTACCCTAATAATAATGATAATAATAATAATAATAATAATAATAATATAATAATAATAATAATAATAATAATAATAATAATAATTACAATAGTAATTATAATTATAATGATAATGATATCCCTAAAGATTTGAACAGATGGATAGAAGAAACAGGCATAAACCCTCGTTTAGAATAGCTCCAGAAAACACTTATTAGAGACAGGTAGAATACTTAGGAGGGTTCTTGGCATCTAAGGTTACTTGTAGCCCGATGTTAGGAATTTTTCTTTTCCAAAAGTCTAATCCAGTGTTTCTCAACCTCTTTACCCTTGCGTGACCCTTCAAATAAATTACATGTCTCAAGAAACCCCTGCACAAAAAAAATCATATACCATATCTTTCTCATATTTTTTTCATCATAGTTCATGTGGTAAATATCAACCATGGTTCCGGGTTCAGTACCACTGCGTGGCATCTTGGGCAAGTGTCTTCTGCTATAGCCCTGGGCCGACCAATGCCTTGTGAGTGGATTTGGTAGACGGAAACTGAAAGAAGCCTGTCGTATATATGTATATATATATAAATGTGTGTGTATATGTTTGTGTGTCTGTGTTTGTCACCCTAGCATTACTTGACAACTGATGCTGGTGTGTTTACGTCCCCATCACTTAGCGGTTCGGCAAAAGAGACCGATAGAATAAGTACTGGGCTTACAAAGAATAAGTCCCGGGGTCGATTTGCTCGACTAAAGGCGGTGCTCCAGCATGGCCGCAGTCAAATGACTGAAACAAGTAAAAGAGTAAAAGAGTATATATATATGTTTGTGTGAGTGTGTGTATGTATATTTGGTTGTTATATTTTTTGATAACATAGTAGGATGATGTCTGTTACAATATTACAATAACAAATAATATGTTGTGCATATATAATAATATTACAATCATGAAATTAGAATTAGCTTATCTCATTCTTTTTTGTGGAACCCCTAGGAACCATTTTGCAGAATCCTAGGATTCTGGGGAACCCTGGTTGAGAAACGCTGGGTCTGATCTGTTGTGTGTATGTGAAATCATAATAATGATAATCTTTTCTACTGAAGGCACAAGGCGTGAAATTTGGTGGGAGGGGGTCTAGTCGATTACATTGCCCCCTGGTGTTTAACTGGTACTTAAAATTTATCGATCCCAAAAGGATGAAAAGCAAAGTCGACCTTGGAAGAATTTGAACTCAGAACGTAGCAACGGATGAAGTATTGCTAAGCATTTCCCCCAGCATGCTCACAATTCTGCCAGCTCACTGCCTTACTACTACTACTACTACTACTACTACTACTACTACTAATAATAATAATAATAATAATAATAATAATAATAATAATAATAATAACAATGATGATGATGATGACAATAACCACAACAACAAACAATACTACTACTACTACTAATAATAATAATAATGGCCCTTAGTGCAACAAGGGTGATGTTGGGAGACAATGCAAAGGGAAAGGGAGAATTTTTCAAAACACATTGGTGTTTACATCGAATATGAATAAAACAAACATTGAAAAATACCAACAACATATAAATATAAATATATATATATATATAATAATAACAATAATACATTATGAAATACAAAGTTTATTTAATAAAGGGACAGCCACCTCAGTAGGGTCAATTTTAGGGATGGTACAACTTCCAGAATATTCTGAAAACCAAAAGTGAATGCCCTCCTCCTTACAGTAATTATTATTATTGTTAAGATATTTAATTTATATAATTCCATTATCAATTTCCTGCCCTGATCAATATCTCCAAATCAGAATTGCACTATAGATGCTTCTGTTTGTGTATGAGCTTCTATTTGTCTTTGTTATTGTAGTTGTTGTTGTTTTGTATATGAAATATTTTGTGTGCATTTGTTCTGTGAATGCATGGATGTGAGTGACTTTTAGGTGCGGAAATACTTGCTGAAAATATTGTTAACTGAACTGATGCTGTTTTATTTGTAGCTTATTAGTGGTGGCCACCATTACTGGTCATAGTAACAAATCCACAAAAAAAAAAAATATATATATATATATATGAAAAAAGAAATTTTTTAATAAAAAAATATATAAAAAAAAATAAAGTCTTTTATTAAAATGAATGTTCTTGAACTGTCTAAATTGTTTTTCCTCCCCCCCCAAAATCATTATTCTTGCCAACTAACTGTAACATGGACAAATAATTGTCATCCAACAAAAACAAAAAAAAGAAACCAACAACAACAAACCATTGAAAAGTGAATTACACCCAAATGTAACAAATAACAATCACAATTTTCAACAACAACAACAGCAACAAAAAAAAACTTGACTGATTCTTGAATAACACTGAATTGTTTGAGTCCGGAAAAATCTACTTTCCCCACCAAATCCACTTAAAAAAAAAAAATAAAAGATAAAAACCATGTGAGGAACTAATGACTTAAAGTATTGTATTTGAGTAAAAATGATGTAAAATATGAACTTAGGAAATATGTCATATTAAAGTCATTGAAAACAAAAGTATTGTGCCATTTACTGCTCTTTTTTCTTTATCTTTAAAAAAAAAAGACAGTACCATACATGTGTCTGAGGGTCTTTTGGTACCCTGTCCTCATCCCACCCAGCATATATATATATATGTGTGTGTATGTATGTATTTGTTTTTCTCCTCTGATTTTCCTCGTTTGAATGTAAGTGCAATCAATTTGTTTTACTTCAGCAGTTTAATTGCCTGAAGAAATGACAGGCATTTTCCTATGATGTAATGAATGCATGGATAATCAATAAACTGCTTTGCTACTGAAATATATGTTGCACAGCATGAACTGCTATCATCCATTCTTATAATTTTATTGTATGTGTATACAGGAGTGGGTTCCGTGGCACCTTGGGCAAGTGTCATCTGCTATAGCCTCGGGCCGACCAAAGCCTTGTGAGTGGATTTGGTAGACGGAAACTGAAAGAAGCCCGTCGTATATATGTATATATATATATATGTGTGTGTGTGTTTGTGTGTCTGTGATTGTCTCCCTAGCATTGCTTCACAACCGATGCTGGTGTGTTTATGTCCCCGTTTCTTAGCGGTTCGGCAAAAGAGACCGATAGAATAAGTACTGGGCTTACAAAAGAATAAGTCCCGGGGTTGAGTTGCTCGATTTAAGGCGGTGCTCCAGCATGGCCGCAGTCAAATGACTGAAACAAGTAAAAGAGTATACATACAAACATATATATATATATAAGATATAAGATAAACACATGCATGCATATATGTGTGTGTGTTTGTGTGTATGCAAAGCCTTGTGAGTGGACTTGGTAGATGGAAACTGAAAGAAGCCCATCATATATATATATATATATATATATATATACACACACACATATATCATTATCATCATCATCATCGTTTAACGTCCATTCTCCATGCTAGCATGGGTTGGATGGTTCGACCGGGGATCTGGGAAGCCAGAAGGCTGCACCAGGCTCCAGTCTTATCTGGCAATGTTTCTACAGCTGGATGCCCTTCCTAACGCCACAACCCTTCCTAACGCCATATATATATATAAAATTGAAGAAATTGGAGTCAACATGAAGGAGTATGGTTGCACAGTTGTTTTTTAATCACTATAATTGTTTCCACACCACGTGGTTCTTCAAAAATACAGGTATTTGATTATGCAACTCTATGTTTGCATAATGTGATCTAGTTGTGTTTCCTCAGGTGATATTCAAGCTGGCAGAAACGTTAGCACACCGGGCGAAATGCTTAGCGGTATTGCGTCTGTCGTTGTGTTCTGAGTTCAAATTCCGCCGAGGTCGACTTTACCTTTCATCCTTTCGGGGTCGATAAATTAAGTACCAGTTACGCACTGGGGTCGATGTAATCGACTTAATCCGTTTGTCTGTCCTTGTTTGTCCCCTCTGTGTTTAGCCCCTTGTGGGCAATAACGAAACAGATATTCAAGTGTTGTCTCTGTTAGTTTAAAATCAACTTCAAGGCCATCCCATCCATCCTTCTTGGTTTGAATTTTGTAGCAGTTGGTAGATGCATGTCGTTTGCTGCCAGAGTGTGTTTGTTGGGCTGCTAAGAGTGGCAGTGGAATGTAATAAGTAATAGTAATAGTGATGGGACCATGTAAAAACCACTTGTGGGAATCCACATAAAAACACCCAATATACCCTGTAAAGTGATTGGCATCAGGAAGGGTATCCAGTTGTTCAAACTAGGCCAAAACAGACTGCGGAACAGGGTGTGGCTCCTGGCCTTGCCAGCTCCTGACAAACCATCTAATCCATGCCAGTATGGAAATGGGTGTTAAATTATGATGATGAAGATGATGAAGATGACGGTGAGGATAATGACGACAATGATGATGATGATGATGATGTTGATTAGTTTTTATGTGTTTTAGTAACAAATTTGTACTTTTTCATATATATTTTGCTTTCACTTCAGTACTAGCTTTTTAGGTGACATTTTAAATTTTAAATTTTTCAAATATGTTCGGTGAGACCAACATATAGTCAAATGCATCAGCTTCAGCCGATGTTTATTTTTCTCGTTAATTCCTTAAAAAATAAAAACAATATAAAGTAAAAAAAAAAAAAAAAACGTAGCTCAAAAACAACATAGGTTGTGGTATGCCTGCATTTATGATTTTTACCATTTTTTTAATGCTGGGATACTATATTCTCCACTGTGAAAGTAAGTTATGTATTAACTTGCTCTTCACAGAGGGAGAAGATCTTAAGGGTGTTAGCACATGGTGTTAGATTTATTTTAAAACATTCACATCTTCAAATTTTTATAGTTGAGTGTAAGGAGAGTGTTTTTGCTTTCAGGATAACTAATAAATAAACAAATGTGTGTCATGAAGGATTGATAGTGAAAAAGTTATTAATAATGCTTGCAGGAAATTTAAGTGTCCTCATGTAATTATGTCAGTGTTAACAGAGATGTTGGATCATCCTTGTTATATCTGTGCCACCTCATCACAACCAATCGCAAACATTATTCTAATGGCTTTTAATGCTAAACTGAAGCCAATTTATCAATGACTGTTTTTGACACCTGCTCTGTGCTCCATGCAGTAGGATTGTGCCAAGAACACCATGATTGAAAAATGAACTTCTTAGCCCCCATGGTTATGTTTGTGTCTTTTCATTTTTCTTTTTGTTTGATTTTTCCATCTGATTTTAATTTTTAATTTGTTGTGTCTGGGGAGAGTCATTTTTTTTTTGTGCCTTATAATTTAACACACTCACCGGTAAAATTTCCACTTATTTCTTATTTTTATTTTCCTAAAATTTTCGTTGCGTCTTGCAACCTTTTCAAGAGTCAAGACTATTGAAAAATTTGCAAGACGCAACGAAAATTTTAGGGAAAATAAAAACAAGAAATAAGTGGAAATTTTACTCGTGAGTGTCTTAAATCATAAGGCACAAAAAGAAAATGATTCTCCCCAGACACAACAGAATATGCTTCAACACACAAACTCACATAAAGAATCTTGCAAACCAAATCCACAAACAAAATTTAATTTTTAAATATTTCAGTTTCTTTTCTTAGATCCAAGAATTATGAAAAACTGATTTCAAGGCCAGTATTTTCAAGAGTGGTGGATAAATTGGTTACGTCATCTCCAGTGCTCAACTGGTACTTTATTTATTATCTCCAAAAGGATGAAAGTAAAGGTCGACCCCTGAGGCATTTGAACTTAAAATATAAACATTATTTACATTTGATGGATATTTGTCCTTGTTTGTTTGTTAATATAATGTTTGTTGTTAACGCAACATTTCATCAGGTGTCTTGGGGAAATTTCAAACCGGGCTTCTCATTCCTAAGGTATTTTTCAATATTATTATTATTATTATTATTATTATTATTATCACTATTGAGTGAGAGAGTAGTGCATGCCATCAAAGTGACACTCGGGTAAAATATATGAAGCCCAGTATACCCATCATGACTACCTGTTTGATAAGGGTACACCATCATAACCACATGTATGCAACATGGTGATCTCATATCAAGAGAAACAGTGCATGACCTTGCAGGTGGGGTCCAGTTAGAATTTTCTTCCGGTCGAGTAGCCCATCCCACTCAAAAGGTCCTTAAATAAGGATTGTTTAAGGATGTTGAACAAACCACCCATGTTTCCATAGGTGAATTATCCAAACCTCTAAGAATTCCTTTCAACACATGGCTATGATGCTCCCCCACTACTTCTGCTCATGGTCAGAGATGCACATATCATCAGCCACTAAGGGACATGCTCAACTGGTAAAGGTCAAACAACTGACAAGGAAATTTGTGGTATTGAGCAGAATATTTGCTGTAGCCCATTTTTTATACCAATTATTATTATTATTATTATTATTATTATTCAGGTCACTGCTTGGAATCGAACTCAGAATCTTGGTGTTAGTAGCCTGTGCTCTTAACCTGTATGCCATATGCCCGTAGAATATAAAGTCAGAAGAAATGCTGCTAAGCATTTTTGTCCTGCATGGTAACATTTCTGCCAGGTCATCACTTTGAATCTATGAAATATTGGTTCCACATTTTAGCACTAGGCCAGCAATTTCAAGGGAGTGGATAAGTTGATTAGATCAAACACAGTGTTCAATGGGTCCTTATTTTATCAACCCTGAAAGGATGAAGTGCAAAGTCAACCTCGGTGGAATTTGAACCAAGAACATAAAGATGGTGGAAATGCTGCTAAGCATCTTACTCAGTGTGCTAATGATTTTGTTAGTTCTCTCTGCCTTGAATCTATGAACAATTGTCATCCAAAGCAACACTATGGAGAAAATTTGAAAAATAATTAAAAGTGTTCGTTAAATGAGCACAACTAATTTTTATCATTTAAAAATTGCTTAATTTTTATTTAGAATTCTCTTTCTTTTCTTTTTTTTTTTGCAAAAAAGGAACCAGCAATCCGATTTACATTAAAGACAGAATGAAAGATAATTACTTGTATTCAAAATGGTGGATTTAGATTTCCAACTCTTAATCCATGTCTCAGTAGAAATACAAGTTGATAAAATATCAATGCTAGTTACAGTTTTGTATTGATATGCTGCAACATTTAAAAAAAGTAGTTCTATATTTAAGAGATGAGGAATTATGCACATTATTTACATTATTTACATTTGACGGATATTTGCCCTCATCTCATATGTATATGAATACGCATATATGTGTATGTGTGTCATCATCATAATCGTGGTCTGTTTTCCATGCTAGCATGGGTTGGATGGTTGGCCCGGAGTCTGAGAAGCCAGGAGGCTACACTAGGCTCGAGACTGATCTGGCAGTGTTTCTACAGCTTGATGCCCTTCCTAGCGCCAACCACTCCATGAGTATAGTGGGTGCCTTTTACATGTCACCGGCAATATATATGAATATATTGTGTGTGTATAAGTGTGTGTGCATATGCATATATATATGTGTGTGTGAGTGTGTGCATATGTATATATGAGTGTGTATATATGTATGTGTGTGTTTATATGTATATATATATATGTGTGTGTATGTGTATATGTTTGTGTGTGTGTGTATGCATAAGTATTTACAAATTGTTGAGATATAGATCAAATTTCAAAACCCAAGATTAATGTTTAAACAAATTTGGTGATAAAACCTCCAAGACATACATTTACCCACCACATAAGAGGATGTTAGCTACATTAATAACACTTCACATATTCATGGTAAGAAAGTGTGAAAGTCTTGAAATGTTGATGGTTATGGATGTAAAAATTATGCCAGCATGGAAGGCGGACGTTAAACAATGATGATGATGATGATGTTTATTTATCATGGTCCTCCAAGCTATAACTGAGGAATTTAAGACTGGCTGCCCTTGGGAGCTCCTCTATACTCATGACCTTGTTCTTATTGCTGAATCACTAGAGAAGATTTTTCAGGTATGGAAGCATGGAATGGAATCAAAGACCAAAGTATTGTTAAGTAATAAAACAGACAAATCACAGATCCCTTCAGGGAAATGGCCCTGCACAATATGTAGAGAAGGTGTTAAAAGAAATTCCATAAGGTGTACCCAGTGCAAGCTATGATGGTGATGATGATGAATGATCTGAGGAAGAATACAAATATCTGTAAAAAAGCAAAACACAAATTATAACCAACAAACAAATAAATCATTTAAAATGTTATAAGTAGATCACAATTGTGCTTTCAGGACAAAATGTCGAAAAAAAATAAAAAGCTGTTCTCCATCAATGCAAATAAGCATGTGTGTGTGTGCATGCATACATACATACACACACATATATATATATACATAGATGCATGCATGCATGCATACATACATACATACATACATACATAGTACATACATACATATTGTTACGAACCTGCCGTCGCTCAACTCGAACCCGGGACCCTACTAAGTCGAGCGACGACGATGACCAGGCTCAGTCAAACGGGAATCCGCCACACCGAAAACGGTGGTGGAGATGGCAGCGAACTCAAACCGGTAACCAGAGATAACAACAACAACAGGAAGAGAGAGAGAGAGACACGGTGGAAGGCAGTTGCTTACGTTTAACATCAGTTTATACACTTGTTACAACATCAAATAAAACGTAATACATATCAGATATATTAAAGAAAATACAGAATTAAAAAGAAAACAATCAAAGGCATGCACAATCAACACAGTCCGAAGACAATCAAAACATTAATGTTCAACGTAATACAGAGTTCGAAAAATAGTTTAAATTAAAGTCTTTCTCTTTTCTTCTTTCTTTCTCTTCCTCCTCTTTTCCACAATTCACAGTTCTCTGTTTTTGACACAATTCTTTTTCTTCTTTTAACAACAGATTACAGTTTACGTCATAATCTCGTTTCTTTTACATTTCATATCAAAAGTCAACAACAAAAAACAAACAAACATTACCGCACATTTTCTAGTTACAAACTCCTACCACATCAATCCAGCCTTCTCGCCGTTATCTCCCTTTCGATTTACATGTCCTCAATACTCTCTGCCTGTTCTTCTCGCCTCCTGCCAACTGTCATCTCTGCATCGACCCTCACGCCAACTGACTAACAAACCCCCAGCTCCCCGCATTTTAAAGGGTGGCATTTTAATTTTTTTCCTTAAACTTTGCTTGACCGGATAGGGTCAGATGTCTCTTCCAAACTCATTAATTTCCCTACAAAAATGACAGAACAAAGACAAAATAACCTGTCTCCCTAGTCCAGCTGGCACCAAACCACGAAACTAGGTCATAGCACTTTTTTTCTCAACTGACCTCCATATCAATATATACATACATACCTTGACTTGTAAGTTGCTTGGTGACCCTGTTGATGTTGGTGTCATATAAAAAAGCATCCAGTCAACACTGTGAAGTGGTTGACATCTGGAAGGATATCCAGATGTAAAAATCATACCCATAACTGACCTTCCCTGTGCTGGTGCCATGTAAAAGGAACTCTGTCCACTTTGCAAAGTGGTTGGTATTAGGTATTAGAAAAACATGCCAAAACAGTCACAGTAGTCTAGTGTAATCTTCTGCCTGGCCAGCTCCTGTCAATTGCCCAACACATGCCAACATGGAAGGTGGACACTAAACGATGATGATACACACACATATCATCATAATCATTGTTTAACGTCCGTTTTCCATGCTAGCATGGGTTGGATGGTTCAACTAGGGTCTGGGAAGCCAGGAGGCTGCACCAGGCTCCAGTCTGATCTGGCAGTGTAGTGGGTGCTTTTTATGTGTCACCAGCATGGATGCCAGTCAAGGCGGTGCTGGTATTGGCCATGTTCGGACGGTGCTTTTTACGTGCCACTGGCATGGGCATCAAAACTACATTTTCCATTTGATTTTTATTTTGATGTTGATATCAACAGGTCTCCTCAAGTGCTGCAGGTCACCCCGCGATCCAAGGTAAGCACAGCAAGCCATACTGTGAGTGTATATATATAGTTATATGCATATATATATATTATATATATATATATATTATATATATATATATACATTTTGCGTGTGTATATATATATATATATATATATACATATATATATATATATATATATATATATATATATATATATATATATATATATATATATATATATATATGTATATATATGTATATATATATTCATGGTCAGCAGTTTTTAGTACAACCATCAACATTTTGGTAAGTGAACCAATTATGTGTGGCAGCAATCTTATAAATGCCACTATGCTATGTAATAGAACTATTGACTTCCAACACTAATGATGATAAAGTCAATTACCTTATCTATTGGAAAACTCATTAAAAAGTCACTCATTAAGTCGAAATATGGAAAGTAAAAACCAAACAAAAAAAAACACTGAGAAATGCAAAAACAAAAAAGAATCATTTAATTCAGCACATTAACAGTTTTCTTTGAAATTTTGAAAAATTTGGTATTTTTACAAAGTTATAGCTGAATGATGTCATTGATGGTGATAATGATGATACTGATGGTTAGAAATTTGATATTAATAAAATTTTATATTAATAAAAGCTCAAGCATGAAACTGGCTGTGTAGGAAGAATTTTGCTTCTCAACCCCATGGATCTAAGTTCAGTCCTTCTGCATGGCAAGTATCAACAAACATCTACTATTGCCCTGGGTGAGCATAAAGTTTTGTGTGCATGGATGTGGTAGATGGAAACTAAAAGAAGCCCGTCTCATATTAATCTCTCCAATCCAATTAAAATCTGCGGCAATTTCCAGCAATTTCCAGCAATTTCCGGTAATTACCGGCAATTTTTCGGTGAAAATTTTCGAAAAATTTTTTGGGTAAAATTTTCGAAAAATTTTTTGTGAAAATTTTCGAAAAATTTTTGGGGAAAATTTTGGTGAAAATTTCGGTGAAAATTTTCGGAAAATTTTTGGGTAAAATTTTCGGTGAAAATTTTCGCTGAAAATTTTGGAAAAATATTTGGGGAAAATTTTCTAAAAACTTTTGAGAAAATTATCGAAAAATTTTTGGGAAAATTTTCGAAAAATTTTGGAATAAAATCTACAAAATGTTCGGAAATTTTTTGGGGAAAATTTTCGAAAAACTTTTGGGAAAATTTTCGAAAAATTTTTGAGTAAAATTTTCGGTGAAAATTTTGGAAAAATATTTGGGGAGAATTTTCGAAAAATTTTTGGGAAAATTTTCGAAAAATTCTTGGGGAAAGTTTTCGAAAAATAATTGGGTAAAATTTTCGATAAATTTTTGGGTAAAATTTCGGTGAAAATTTTCGAAAAATTTTTGGGAAAATTTTCGAAAAATTTTTGGGGAAAATTTTCGAAAAATTGTTAGGTAAAATTTTCGAAAAGTTTTCGGCAAAAATTTTCGAAAACTTTTTGGGTAAAATTTTCGGAAAATTTTGGGGTAAAATTATCGGTCAAAACTTTGGAAAAATATTTGTGGAAAATTTTGGAAAAATATTTGGGGAAAATTTTCGAAAAATTCTTGGGGAAAATTTTCGAAAAATTTTTGGGGAAAATTTTCGATAAATTTTCGGGTAAAATTTTCGGTGAAAATTTTCGAAAAATCTTTTTGGGAAATTTTCGGTGAAAATTCTCAAAAAATTTTTGCCGAAAATTTCCCCCAAAGTATGTAAAACCAGCGGTGCCAAAATCACAAAGTGTGGAAGGCCAGGGGTGCCAAATCACAAAGTATGGAAAGCCAGCGGGGCCAAAATCACAAAGTATGGAAAGCCAGCGGTGCCAAAATCACAAAGTATGGAAGGCCAGCGGTGCCAAAATCACAAAGTATGGAAGGCCAGCGGGGCCAAAATCACAAAGTATGGAAGGCCAGCGGGGCCAAAATCACAAATTTTGGAAAAATTTTTGAGTAAAATTTTCCTATAATTTTTGGTAAAATTTTCGAAAAATGGTTTCCATACTTTGTGATTTTGGCACCGCTGGTTTTCTATACTTTGTGTTTTTTGCACCGCTGGCCTTCCATACTTTGTGATTTTGGCCCCGCTGGCCTTCCATACTTTGTGATTTTGGCACCGCTGGCCTTCCATACTTTGTGATTTTGGCACCGCTGGCCTTCCATACTTTGTGATTTTGGCACCGCTGGCCTTCCATACTTTGTGATTTTGGCACCGCTGGCCTTCCATACTTTGTGATTTTGGCACCGCTGGCCTTCCATACTTTGTGATTTTGGCACCCCTGGCCTTCCATACTTTGTGATTTTGGCACCGCTGGTTTTCCATACTTTGGGGGAAATTTTCGGCAAAAATTTTCGGTGAAAAATTTTTGGGGAAATTTTTCTAGAAAATTTTCGAAAAATTTTTTGTTAAAATTTTCGGTAAAAATTTTGGAAAAATTTTTGGGAAAAATTTTGGAAAAATTTTTGGGAAAATTTTCAAAAATTTTTGGGTAAAATTTTCGAAAAATATTTTCTTTGGGGAAAATTTCCGGTGAAAATTTTTAAGGAAAACTTTCAGTGAAAATCTTCGAATAATTTTTGGGGAAAATTTTCGGTGAAAATTTTGGAAAAAGTTTTGGAGAAAATTTTCGATAAATTTTTGGGAAAATTTTCGAAAAATTTTGGAATAAAATCTACAAAATTTTCGGAAATTTTTTGGGGAAAATTTTTGAAAAACTTTTGTTAAAATTTTCTAAAAATTTTTGAGTAAAATTTTCGGTGAAAATTTTGGAAAAATATTTGGGGAGAGTTTTCGAAAAATTTTTGGGAAAATTTTCGAAAAATTCTTGGGGAAAGTTTTCGAAAAATAATTGGGTAAAATTTTCGATAAATTTTTGGGTAAAATTTCGGTGAAAATTTTCGAAAAACTTTTGGGAAAATTTTCGAAAAATTTTTGAAGGAAAATTTTCGAAAAATTGTTAGGTAAAATTTTGGAAAAGTTTTCGGCAAAAATTTTTGAAAACTTTTTGGGTAAAATTTTCGGAAAATTTTGGGGTAAAATTATCGGTCAAAACTTTGGAAAAATATTTGTGGAAAATTTTGGAAAAATATTTGGGGAAAATTTTCGAAAAATTCTTGGGGAAAATTTTCGAAAAATTTTTGGGGAAAATTTTCGATAAATTTTCGGGTAAAATTTTCGGTGAAAATTTTCGAAAAATTTTTTTGGGAAATTTTCGGTGAAAATTCTCAAAAATTTTTGCCGAAAATTTCCCCCAAAGTATGTAAAACCAGCGGTGCCAAAATCACAAAGTGTGGAAGGCCAGGGGTGCCAAATCACAAAGTATGGAAAGCCAGCGGGGCCAAAATCACAAAGTATGGAAGGCCAGCGGTGCCAAAATCACAAAGTATGGAAGGCCAGCGGTGCCAAAATCACAAAGTATGGAAGGCCAGCGGGGCCAAAATCACAAAGTATGGAAGGCCAGCGGGGCCAAAATCACAAATTTTGGAAAAATTTTTGAGTAAAATTTTCCTAAAATTTTTGGTAAAAATTTTCGAAAAATGGTTTCCATACTTTGTGATTTTGGCACCGCTGGTTTTCTATACTTTGTGTTTTTTGCACCGCTGGCCTTCCATACTTTGTGATTTTGGCAACGCTGGCCTTCCATACTTTGTGATTTTGGCACCGCTGGCCTTCCATACTTTGTGATTTTGGCACCGCTGGCCTTCCATACTTTGTGATTTTGGCCCCGCTGGCCTTCCATACTTTGTGATTTTGGCACCGCTGGCCTTCCATACTTTGTTATTTTGGCACCGCTGGCCTTCCATACTTTGTGATTTTGGCACCCCTGGCTTCCATACTTTGTGATTTTGGCACCGCTGGTTTTCCATACTTTGGGGGAATTTTCGGCAAAAATTTTCGGTGAAAAATTTTTGGGGAAATTTTTCTAGAAAATTTTCGAAAAATTTTTTGTTAAAATTTTCGGAAAATTTTGGAAAAATTTTTGGAAAATTTTGGAAAAATTTTTTGGAAAAATTTTCAAAAATTTTTGGGTAAAATTTTCGAAAAATATTTTCTTTGGGGAAAATTTCCGGTGAAAATTTTAAGGAAAACTTTCAGTGAAAATCTTCGAATAATTTTTGGGGAAAATTTTCGGTGAAAATTTTGGAAAAAGTTTTGGAGAAAATTTTCGATAAATTTTTGGGAAAATTTTCGAAAAATTTTGGAATAAAATCTACAAAATTTTCGAAAATTTTTTGGGGAAAATTTTTGAAAAACTTTTTTAAAATTTTCTAAAAATTTTTGAGTAAAATTTTCGGTGAAAATTTTGGAAAAATATTTGGGGAGAGTTTTCGAAAAATTTTGGAAAATTTTCGAAAAATTCTTGGGGAAAGTTTTCGAAAAATAATTGGGTAAAATTTTCGATAAATTTTTTGGTAAAATTTCGGTGAAAATTTTCGAAAAAACTTTTGGGAAAATTTTCGAAAAATTTTTGAAGGAAAATTTTCGAAAAATTGTTAGGTAAAATTTTGGAAAAGTTTTCGGCAAAAATTTTTGAAAACTTTTTGGGTAAAATTTTCGGAAAATTTTGGGTAAAATTATCGGTCAAAACTTTGGAAAAATATTTGTGGAAAATTTTGGAAAAATATTTGGGGAAAATTTTCGAAAAATTCTTGGGGAAAATTTTCGAAAAATTTTTGGGAAAATTTTCGATAAATTTTCGGGTAAAATTTTCGGTGAAAATTTTCGAAAAATTTTTTTGGGAAATTTTCGGTGAAAATTCTCAAAAAATTTTTGCCGAAAATTTCCCCCAAAGTATGTAAAACCAGCGGTGCCAAAATCACAAAGTGTGGAAGGCCAGGGGTGCCAAATCACAAAGTATGGAAAGCCAGCGGGGCCAAAATCACAAAGTATGGAAGGCCAGCGGTGCCAAAATCACAAAGTATGGAAGGCCAGCGGTGCCAAAATCACAAAGTATGGAAGGCCAGCGGGGCCAAAATCACAAAGTATGGAAGGCCAGCGGGGCCAAAATCACAAATTTTGGAAAAGTTTTTGAGTAAAATTTTCCTAAAATTTTTGGTAAAAATTTTCGAAGAATGGTTTCCATACTTTGTGATTTTGGCACCGCTGGTTTTCTATACTTTGTGTTTTTTGCACCGCTGGCCTTCCATACTTTGTGATTTTGGCCCCGCTGGCCTTCCATACTTTGTGATTTTGGCACCGCTGGCCTTCCATACTTTGTGATTTTGGCACCGCTGGCCTTCCATACTTTGTGATTTTGGCCCCGCTGGCCTTCCATACTTTGTGATTTTGGCCCCGCTGGCCTTCCATACTTTGTGATTTTGGCCCCGCTGGCCTTCCATACTTTGTGATTTTGGCACCGCTGGCCTTCCATACTTTGTGATTTTGGCACCGCTGGCCTTCCATACTTTGTGATTTTGGCACCCCTGGCCTTCCATAGTTTGTGATTTTGGCACTGCTGGTTTTCCATACTTTGGGGGAAATTTTCGGCAAAAATTTTCGGTGAAAAATTTTTGGGGAAATTTTCGGTAAAAATTTTGGAAAAATTTTTGGGGAAAATTTTGGAAAAATTTTTGGGAAAATTTTCAAAAATTTTTGGGTAAAATTTTCGAAAAATATTTTCTTTGGGGAAAATTTTCGGTGAAAATTTTTAAGGAAAACTTTCAGTGAAAATCTTCGAAAAATTTTTGGGGAAAATTTTCGGTGAAAATTTTGGAAAAAGTTTTGGAGAAAATTTTCGATAAATTTTCGGGTAAAATTTCCGGTGAAAATTTTCGAAAAATTTTTTTGGGAAATTTTCGGCAAAAATTTTCGAAAAATTTTTGGGTAAAATTTTCGGTGAAAATTTTGGAAAAATATTTGGGGAAAATTTTCGGAAAATTTTTGGGTAAAATTTTCGAAAAATGTGATTTTGGCACCGCTGGCCTTCCATACTTTGTGATTTTCGAAATATTTTTTGTTAAAATTTTCGGTAAAAATTTTGGAAAAATTTTTGGGGAAAATTTTGGAAAAATTTTTGGGAAAATTTTCGAAAAATTTTTGGGTAAAATTTTCGAAAAATATTTGGGTAAAATTTTCGGGGAAAATTTTCGGTGAAAATCTTTGAAAAATTTTTGGGGAAAATTTTCGGTAAAAATTTTGGAAAAATTTTTGGGGAAAATTTTGGAAAAATTTTTGGGGAAAATTTTCAAAAATTTTTGGGTAAAATTTTCGAAAAATATTTTCTTTGGGGAAAATTTTCGGTGAAAATTTTTAAGGAAAACTTTCAGTGAAAATCTTCGAAAAATTTTTGGGGAAAATTTTCGGTGAAAATTTTGGAAAAATTTTTGGGGAAAATTTTCGAAAAATTTTTGGGTAAAATTTTCGGTGAAAATTTTGGAAAAATTTTTTTGGGAAAATTTTCGGCAAAAATTTTCGAAAAATTTTTGGGTAAAATTTTCGGTGAAAATTTTGGAAAAATTTTGGGGAAAATTTTGGAAAAATTTTTGGGGAAAATTTTCGGTGAAAAATTTTTGAAAAATTTTTGGGTAAAATTTTCGAAAAATGTGATTTTGGCACCGCTGGCCTTCCATACTTTGTGATTTTCGAAATATTTTTTGTTAAAATTTTCGGTAAAAATTTTGGAAAAATTTTTGGGGAAAATTTTGGAAAAATTTTTGGGGAAAATTTTCGGCAAAAATTTTCGAAAAATTTTTGGGTAAAATTTTCGAAAAATATTTGGGTAAAATTTTCGGGGAAAATTTTCGGTGAAAATCTTTGAAAAATTTTTGGGGAAAATTTTCGAAAAATCACAAGAACAGCAGTGCCAAAATCACAAAATATGGAAGCCAGTGGAGATTAATATGTGACGGCTTATTTTAGCTTCCATCTACCACATCCATGCACACAAAACTTTAAGCTCACCCAGGGCAATAGTAGATGTTTGTTGATGCTTGCCATGCAGAAGGACTGAACTAAGAACCATGGGGTTGAGAAGCAAACTTCTTCCTACACAGCCAGTTTCATGCTTGAGCTTTTATTAATATCAAATTTCCCACCAGTTCACCATCAATGACATCATTCAGCTATAACTTTGTAAAAATACCAAATTTTTCAAAATTTGAAAGAAAACTGTTAATGTGCTGAATTAAATTATTCTTTTTGTTTTTGCATTTCTCAGTGTTTTTTTTTTGTTTTGTTTTTTACTTTCCATATTTCAACTTAATGAGTGACTTTATAATGAGTTTTCCAATAGACAATGTAATTGACTTTTCTGAAAATTTCCACCAAAACTTTGGAAAGTTTTTTGAAAATTTTCATCAAAATATGGCATAATGGTTAAGAGCATGGGCTACTAACCCCAAGATTCCAAGTTCAATTCCAAGCAGTGGACCACCACCACCAACAACAACAACATTAACAACATCAACAACAACAATGAAAAATACCTTAGGAATGAGAAGCTAGGTTTGAAATTTCCCCCAGCCGAAACAAGATGAGGACAAATATCTGTCAAATGTAAATAATGTACATAATTCCTCATAGAACTGTCTGTTATTCCCTGCTCAAAGAATTACCTGTCTTAACTGGCAAAAAAAATCTTCCAGCTGAAATTATATATCCACTTCAGAGTTGAAGGTCTATCCATTCAAAGGGCTTTGAAAGAGACCAAAAGGTAGACATTTGAAGGTGCAAGGTCAGGTAAAAATGGACTGTGGAGTACAACTTCCCACCTAATCCTGGTGTGCATGAAGAAGTGTGTTGTCTGGCAGTGTTGTGACAAAAGACAATACCCTTATGATTAGCAAGTGCTGGATACTTCTGGTGGATCACTGTTTAACTTGTCCACCAGGACAAAATGATGATCCTGACCATGGGAAGGCACTTGTAAAAGAAAACGCCCTCTCAATCATACCAAATTAAAAGAATAATCTTTGGATGAGTCCTGCTTAAGAGTTGTTTGTGATGGTTCTTTTCACTTCATATTGTCATAGACAATCAGTTTTTTTTTTGTCACCTTTCACCATTATCTTCAAAAAAAAAAAAAAGGTTTGTTTTCTTCATATTTCTGAAATGAATTGTAGATGAAAAATCCTTTGATGTGAGGCCCAAACATCAAGTCTGCTGATGTAACTGCATAGAAATGGTTTCCAGTATGTGATTTGGCTTTTTTGGGGGGGAATATCTGCAATCATCCTAGTCATATAATTAGAGTTGCTGGCCTTGTACCAAAATATGGAACCATTATCATTATGATAAATGCAGTGAGCTGGTAGAATCATCATCTTGAATCAAAATATTTCCCATTCAAAATCTTGAAAACCACTTTTGGCACACACTCCATAATAGCATCCTCTCTGTTCAAAGCACATATCTTCATGCAGGTTTCGGTGACTTTTTAGGATTTGACTTAAATATGGAGCAAAACTTATATGAAGGTTGAACACAAAGGGACAAAAATTTTGTACCAAGATTTAATACTGAATCAGGGATGCAGCTTAAATATAGTACATATTGGGGACAATTAAATCGATTTTAACCCCTTAAAATTTATGCGTAGGCAAAGTAGTAGTAGTAGTAGTAGCAGCAGCAGCAGTAGTGGTAGTAGTAAGGTAGTAGTAGTGGTGGTGGTAGTGGTTTGTGTGGTGGTGATGATCATAGTAGTGGTTGTGATGGTGGCAGTAGTAGTAATACTAGTAGTAGTAGTAATAGTAGTAATTGTAGCAGTAGTAGTAGTAGTAGTAATAGTAGTAATTGTAGCAGTAGTAGTAGTAGTAGTAATTGTAGTAGTGGTAGAGATAGTGGTGGTGGGGGTTTGTGTGGTGGTGTGGTGGTGATGATCATAGTAGTGGTTGTGGTGGAGGAGGTGTTTGTGATGATGGCAGTAGTAGTAATACTAGTAGTAGTAGTAATAGTAGTAATTGTAGCAGTAGTAGTAGTAGTAGTAGTAATTGTAGTAGTGGTAGTGATAGTGGTGGTGGTGGTGGTGGTGGCGGCGGCAGCAGTGATGATGGTAATTGACCTTAAATCGTTGAGCTTAAATCTGAAACTATTTTTTATAATTGTGTTACATTAAAACAGTGCTTTTCAAACTTTTTGCTGGAGCGGAACCTCAAGGAAACATTCCACTGGCTCAAGGAACCCCAGTGCAATAATTTAATAATCTTATGCACACATATCTGCACAGGAGAATTAAAAATTACTGCTGATTTTAGCAGCTTTGTAACTTCTTGCGGAACCCTGGTTAGTCACCAGATGTGAACAGTTGATCACATTGACCCCCCCTCCCCCGAGAACTCGACTGGTGCTTATTTTATCAACCCTGAAACAAAAAATGGTAAAATCGACCTTAGTAGAATTTGAACTCAGGATGTAAAGCTGGGAAAAATATTCATCTGAGCATTTTGTTTGTCGTTTCTAATTTCTTCAGAAAGTTTCAAAAACAAGATATAACTTTGTCTTTAATTTGTTTCATTTTTGAAAAATCTATTCCTTTTGTAGTTTTTACTTGTTTCAGTCATTTGACTGCGGCCATGCTGGAGTACAGCCCTTAGTCGAACAGATCGACCCCAGGACTTATTCTTTGTAAGCCTAGTACTTATTTTATCAGTCTCTTTTGCCGAACTGACAAGTTATGGGGACATAAACACACTAACATCGGTTTGTCAAACGATGGTGGTGGGGAGGAAACACAGACACACAAATACATACATACATATACATATAAATATATACGACAAGCTTCTTTCAGTTTCCATCTACCAAATTCACTCAAAAGGCTTTGGTCAGCCCAAGACTATAGTAGAAAAGGCGGCGAGCTGGCAGAAACGTTAGCGCGCCGAACAAAATGCGTAGTGGTATTTCATCTGTTGTTACGTTCTGAGTTCAAAATCCGCCGGGGTCAACTTTGCCTTTCATCCTCTCGGGGTCGATAAATAAAGTACCAGTTTCGCACTGGGTCGATATAATCGACTTAATCCCTTTGTCTGTCCTTGTTTGTCGCCTCTATGTTTAGCCCCTTGCGGGTAGTAAAGAAATATATAGTAGAAAACATTTGCTTGAGGCGCCACGCAGTGGGACTGAACCTGGAACTATGTGGTTGAGAAGCAAACTTCTTACCATACAGCCAGGTGAACCTTAGTTTTTTACACCCTGTGTATTTTGTTTGTTATTTTCCTGAGGTTGGGGTAATATTCTTCTTTTGAAGAAATGGTAACTCTTTATTTCTTTTTGTGGTTTTATGTTGAGTCTTCAATTTTTTTTTTGAGATTATTTCAGTTCCTTTTTTTTTTATCCTTTCGTGTTTTCATCAACAGTTTGCAGATTTTCAGCTATAACTATTATTTCTTTTTCATTCCATGTTACAGAAGCATTGCATTCCTCAAAAAAAAATTTTTGTTGGAATATTGAATACCATAATGCCAAACCTATTTTCCATTGACCTCCCTGTAATGTGGAAGTCAATGGGAAAATGGCTTTTGCATTACAGAATTTCACGAGAAAAGCAAGATTTTCAGAAATGCAATACTTTCAAGATGCCCCCCCCTCACACACAGATGCATGGTGAGGATGCATGCACACATATGCATACATACATGCATGTGTATCCATACACACACACACAGATGCATGGTGAGGATGCATGCACACATATGCATACATACATGCATGTGTATCCATACACACACACACAGAGGCATGGTGAGGGTGCATACACACATGAATGTGTATATGTATATATACACACACACACAAACACAAAGTCATAGTGAGGGTGCATGCACACATATGCATACACACATGCATGTGTATCCATACACACACACACACACACACACACACACAGAGGCATGGTGAGGGTGCATACACACATGAATGTGTATCTATACACACACACATGCACACACACATAGACACACAGTCATGGTGAAGGTGCATACACACAAGTGCATACACACATATGCATACACACATGCATGTGTATCTGCACACACACTCACACACAGAGGCATGGTGAGGGTGCATCCATTCATATGCATAAACACATGCATGTGTTTCTATACACACACGCACACATACACACACGCACACATACACACACGCACACATACACACACGCACACATACACACACACAGAGTTTGCATATGTGTGTACACACACATATACATCTACACATGCATGTGTATGCACACACATACACATGCATAGGTACACAGGCACACGCACATAAACACAAACACACACACACACCCACACACATATAAATGCAAGCATGCATACACATATACATACACGTATATGTACACATACTGGCACATGTTCCCTTCTTGGGTTTTCTTCTTCTCACAAAAACATTCTTCCATGACAGTAATATTGGAAGAACTTTAGGCCACTTCCTTCCTAAATATAAATCCTTTTATCCCCTTCTTAATTCTTTCAGAAACCTAATCGTGAATTGAAGAGGAATTGTATCAAAATCTATTTCTCTGCTTACCTCTATAAAAAAAAAAAAAAAAATTTTAAATGAGAAAAATGAAAATCCCTTCAAAGAGGGTCCATGGCAACTGGCTGACCCATTATTACCAATCCTCACTTTTATCAAATAAGAAAAAAAAAATGTAAATCCAAATATTATTTTAAAAAATGAAATTCAACTTTGAAAAGTAATTACAAAAAAAGAAATAGTGTATATGCTTTAAGTATTATACACTGATAGCTATTGTAATCTAATGCTATTTCAGTTCTTTTTCTTTATTCTTTTTTATTCTTTTTACTTGTTTCAGTCATTTGACTGTGGCCATGCTGGAGCACCGCCTTTAGTCGAGCAAATCGCCCCCAGGACTTATTCTTTGTAAGCCTAGTACTTATTCTATCGGTCTCTTTTGCCGAACTGCTAAGTTACGGCGACATAAACACACCAGCATCGGTTGTCAAGCGATGTTGATGGGACAAACATACACATGCACACACACACATATATACATATATACAATGGGCTTCTTTCAGTTTCCGTCTACCAAATCCACTCACAAGGCTTTGGTTGGCCCTAAGGCTATAGTAGAAGACACTTGCCCAAAGTGCCACGCAGTGGGACTGAACCCGAAACCATGTGGTTGGTAAGCAAGCTACTTACCACACTGACACTCCTCAGATGTCATGGCTGCCTACAGCAATATACCTTACCACTGCATGGGGCCACAAGAGTTAAGGGATCAGCCTCATTGATGCAACAGTGAACCACTGATAACAGGATAGAAACTGGGAGACCTGTCAGCCAGTTCAATAACCTATATATTGATTTAATCAATTCTATAACACAGAATGCTAAATATTTATTGATGATGATGGTGATGATTCTGTTGATGATGATGATGAAGATGATGATGATGATGATGTTGAGGAGGAGGAGAAGGAGGAGGAGAGAAGGAGGTGGATAATAACGGTAATGATGATGAAAATGATGATAATGAAGATGATGCTGATGATGATGACAATGACAATGACGATGACATTGTTGATGATGATAATAACACCGACGACAATGATGAGAATGATGATGATAATCATGATGATGCTGGAGATGATAATGATGATGATGATGATGATGGCGATGATGAAGACAATGACAAGGATGATGACAGACGATGACATTGATAATGATGATGTTGATGATAACAATGATGATGATGATGATTATTATGATGAAGACAATGGTGATGGTGGTAGTGATGTTGATGATGATGATGATGATGATGATGATGATGATTAAGATGGCAATGATGTAAGACTTAAATAATACAACTAAAGAATACCTTCAATTAATATCAATTTATAAACTAATAATGATGCAATATAACTAATATACGACTAACTGTACTAATACAACTATAACAACAATTTTAATAACTATACTAATATGACTATAATATTACTAATGACAAACTAAACATATTAATAAATTACTAATTAATCTAGAACTTAGTACCAAAGCTGACTGAATGAAGATGTTACTGTGTTTGATATTAAATTCCGGCCTTGTTCTATTTCTCTCAATTAACATTTAGACACAATGAATTGTCATTTGTTAAACTAAAAGACATTCAGTTTTATTGAATATATTCTCTCATCATTTAATAAATCATCATCATCATCATCATTTTTATCATCCTCATCACACCATCATAATTGTCATCACTATCATCAGCATCAGCACCATCCTTGTCATCATTGTCGTCGTCGTTGTCGTTGACATCGTCGTCGTCATCATCATCATCATCATTAGTGTCTTTATCATCATCATCATCATCATCATTATCATCTTTGTTTTCATCATCATCATCATCTTCATCATAGCCTTTATTATCATCATCATTGTCATCATTATCATCATCATCATCCGTGTCTTTATCATCATCATCATCATCATCTTCATCATCATCATCATCATTATTTTTGTTTTCATCA
>NC_043009.1:49341411-49346411 GCF_006345805.1 Octopus sinensis | reverse complement strand
ACATTTAGAGATTAGTTCTGTCTTTTCATTTAAGATGTCTGTTGTTTGATGATGATGAAGTACTCCACACTATTGCAGAGGCTACAGAAATTTGCATAAGTAGTGTATGTAACACTGAAATTCATTAAAAATCAGCTAATATTAAAATTATCAATGTTACACACACACACACACACACACACATATATATAACTCATGTGGTGGTATTTTGTTTGTCTACATGTCTAAAAGTGGACTTATTTTAAGTACTGTCTCTTGAACACATTCCAGTAGATAATTTCAGAATGTGTGCCTTTGGCAACTGATTCAGTAGCACAATCACTGAAGGATTAGGCTTCATATTAACTTCTGAGGGAAAACAGCTCTGACTTTTGACTAATGCAGTTATCTCCCTTATTATCTTGGCTCCAGAACTTTGTGTACAAATGTGTAAGGAAGTGGTTTTAGTGTTTTTAGATTTAATCAATTGTTTGGGATACTTTTTTGTAGCAGAAATACTGTATAAAGAACCTCCTAATTTTGGGGGCTTAAAACTTGGGAAAAGGTTTTTGTAATGGATTATGATACTATCCATGTATAAGAAACTCCCATATTTCTTAACCTAATTTTTGACAACCCCCCCTTTCCTTATACACGTTAAAATGTGGTACTCCTCATCCTCCTTACGCAACTATAGTATATCTTTAAGATTTATCACTTAAATATTTTAAAACAGTTGTTTCTTATGGGAAAATGTTTAAGAATCAGAATCAGAAAATTCTGGGCAGTATTCAGTTTCACAAGAGGTTGTATGATGGGTTGAACCAGATTATGTTAACGTTAAAGATTTTCTACTGATTTTATTTTCATTAGTTTTAAATGGTTCAGTTTTGAAGATAAATATCATTTGTTTATTTTTTCAAAATCTACTGTTCTCCAGTGCTTTTTAAAATTCTTATCTTGGATTGCATCTCTGTCAAATGTTGGTTTCTCTCAAGATATACTAAAAACATTACTACTCATATTGCTGACAAGGATCTTCAAAATGGTGGTGGTTGTGGTGGTTGTCGATGCACACTTCATTTTGGTTCTGATTTCTCTATGGCTTGTGTTTACATGTGTTGTAATATAAAGTAACATCTCGGGAGTTAACGTGTATCGTATTTGTAGACAGGGTGACATTAAATCTTAATTCTTTAAATACATCACACACATACACACAAATACACACAGCCAAACACATGCAAATACATAAGTGTGTATATATGTATATGTATATCTCTATCTATCTATGTATCTATCTATCTATCTATCTATCTATCTATCTATCTATATATATATATATATATATATATAGTTAATCCAAACAAGAAAGCACAAAAAAACTCAACAACGCGAGGACGTGGAACAAATATAGAATTATTGGACGCTCAGGAAAGAAGGAAAGAAGGAGGGTTTAACGTTTTGAGCGGAGCTCTTCATTGGAAACATAGGAGAAGGAAAGATCCAGAGAAGGGAAGACAGAGGAAAAAAATCGCCAACGGTACATACGCGGTCACATTTTGAAAGACTGGAAGGAAATACAGGATGTGATAGGTAAATTGTCACCATTATATATTTTTAATGTCGCACAGACATATCGTTTATTTTTGATTTTGTCGACTACACGGTATAGTAGGGTCAGTTGGGCACAAGCACTATGATGCAATTCACTCTACCAGAAATTTGGAAAATGACATGCTGTATGGCTTGGCATTCGCACCGGAAGCTCCAATTTGAACATTTCAGAGTTTTTGGGAGTCAATCTGAGGAGAGTGCAGAGGATTCAGAAAGAGTTGGATGAGTCTAATGGTTAATACAAAGGTACAGCAGTTCGGAAAACTCACTCTGATCGTTCTGATGAGAAAAGAACTCCTGAATTTGTTAGCGAGATCCCAGGCTATGATTGACAATGATCCCTCCAAGTTACTCAGGTCCCTCGCCAGGCACATGGCAGTGTCTGAGTTTCTAATCAGAAAAGAAGTGCATAAAGACATTCAGTATCCCTCATACAAGATGAGAAAGGGCCAATTTTTATCCCAAGTCATCAAGGACAAGAGGAAAGATTGTGCTACAAAGCTTTTGAACAAACTCATACATCCCTCCAACCAAACATGCTTTGGTTTTTCTCAGACGAGAACAGTCTCTGCCAGGATCAGATGCTGAATATACAGAACAACCGTTGGCTTGCCGTGTCCCCAAAACATTTACTAAGAACGACAGAAATCAAACATCCAGTCAACATCATAGTGTTTGGAGTGATCGCTAGTCATGGCAACCTTATGCCTCCATTCATCTTGCCACACGGTCTCACACTCAACACAGAGGCCTATATCATGTGCCTGGAGGAGGTAGTGCTGCCCTGGGTCAAGAGGGTGGCTGCTGGAAGATCCTATGTCTGGCAACAGGACTCTGCACCATGCTACACAATCAAGAGAAGCCAGTTATGGCTGTCAGACAATTTCTGCGACCACATCATCCCTAACATCTGGCCACCTAACTCCCCAGACCGCAACCCCCTTAATTATAATGTATGGGGCACAATTGAGTGAGAGACTCACAAAATTCCTTGTAACACCAAAGATGAATTGAAGGCAAGGATTATGGCAGCATTCACCAACTTAAAACAAGGAGACTATTCAGAAGAGCTGCAGGAGATTATGAAGTCGTTTGAAGGCTGCTGTTGAAGTCAATGACGATTTTATTGAATAAATTTACTCTTTGGTATACATTTTAACTGGAGCAATCATCTGTGACTTGTAGCAGACATCTGTGATAAGATATCTGTAATCAATGTGCACATGTTTGTATACATGCATAATGGGTGCTGCCTTCTCAAGGACAACCACCAAAAGTTATCAGAGAAAGGTGGTGTGGTTAGATGGATGGGAAAGGGTGATATTTTCAATTGAACTAAACAAAATAATCAAATTCTTGAAGAGAAAAAGTATACAAATTTTGAGAGGGGGTGAGTGAAGGAATGATAGGGGAGAGGAGAGGAGAGAGAGAGATAGGAGGAAAGAGGGAGAGATAAGGAGAGAAGAAGAGGAGAAGGGAGAAGGGGAGAAAAGGAGAGGTAGAAGGGGAGAAAGGAAGAGGGGAGAGAGAGAGGGAAAGAGAAGAGAGAAAGCTTATTCTTCTAATTTTGAATATGATGAATAAATCAGACTTAACTCTGTGTGTGTGTGTATGTTTGTGTGTGTGTGTGTGTGGTATGTGTGTGTTTGTGTGTGTGTGTATAAATGTACTTACGTATGCATATTTGTATGTATGTATATTCATTGATAGTAATAGCGATTAGGAACTGTGACATATACTACTGGGGCGCCATCAGTGCTGGTTTCCCGTACTAAAATCTACTTTGGGCTTAACGACTGGAAAAGTGTCTACTATTCAAACTAGTTTATCTGAGTTAGTTAGAAGCATAACAAAATTAGCTCTAACTGCAATCTCAGCAATGGCATCTAATTTCTGATGAGGGTTAAGTAGATTAAACACTAGAAATGGTGTCGTCCACTAGATCCCTCATTTACTATCCATGATGAGGTTGTATAGTAAACATGATAGACCCTTACAACTGCCTCTTTTAACAAGTAGATTTAATTAATTTATTTAATTTATGAATTCGGTAGAAGCAAATACCATTGAGTATAACCTAAAGTAATCTTTAATAAGATTACTTTTAGGCATAGGAGTGGCTGTGTGATATGTAGCTTGCTTACGAACTACATGGTTCTGGGTTCAGTCCCACTGTGTTGCACCTCGGGCAAGTGTCTTCTACTATCATCATATCTAAATGTGTGTGTATGTTGAGTATATCTGGTTTTGAATGTATTACGGGTAAGGCCTACATATTATTGTTTTATCATTTGTGAAAACCTTGATGCATAATGAAATTTTTCTGAAGACACATACCACATAAAGAGCATGTACACCTGTTTCAGTGAGCTGAGAAATTATGTGTGGGGGAAGAAATTAATTTCTTCCAATTAATTCTCACTAAAAAAAGAAAAAAAGTGAGACCAAATTTATCCATGCAGCTGTAACATAATTTGAGCATATAGCTGTAAAATGTATTGATTAAAGTTAGGAAGGATTTGGCAATGTTAGATATCACATTGAAACTGAAGGCAGAATATACTATATAACTTACATTTTCTTGGCCTTTGTAGTATTAGCAGATCTTTGTGAAGGGATGTATTCAATTCTATCATTGAAGCCGTTTCTGTTCAGGACCTTAGTATATGTGTGTTTGAACATTTGTGTGAATTGTCTGATTCTGTTTATTTCATTTTTCTCACTTCTTCTCTTCTCTTTTCTTTTCATCATTTCCTTTTTGTGTCTGTGTATGCATGTGGTTTGTGTCGTGTGTATGTGTACATGTGTGCATGTTTGTGTGGGTATTTATGTGTACACATTGCACGCATACTTGTAAGTATGCTTGTAATATGTCAGCAAGGGAGCAGAGCTAACTTGTATTTGTATTATCTGTTGTCAGTTGATGTGAGTATATGTATATGCACCTTTTTTGTGTGTCATTGTGTGGTAAGTAGCTTGCCTACCAACCACATGGTTCCGGGTTCAGTCCCACTGCATGGCATCATGGGCAAGTGTCTTCTACTATAGCCTCGGGCGGACCAATGCCTTGTGAGTGGATTTGGTAGACGGAAACTGAAAGAAGCCTGTCGTATATATGTATATATATATGTATGTGTGTGTATATGTTTGTGTTTCTGTGTTTGTCCCTCTAGCATTGCTTGACAACTGATGCTGGTGTGTTTACATCCCCATCACTTAGCAGTTCGTCAAAAGAGACCGATAGAATAAGTACTGGGCTTACAAAGAATAAGTCCCGGAGTCGATTTGCTCGACTAAAGGCGGTGCTCCAGCATGGCCGCAGTCAAATGACTGAAACAAGTAAAAGAGAGAGAGAGTAAAGAGTATATATGTCTGTGTGTGTATATATATCTTTTATCTTTTAC
>NC_043009.1:49331411-49336411 GCF_006345805.1 Octopus sinensis | reverse complement strand
ATGTTTTGTTGTCCCTTTTTTTTTGTATCACCTAACTGACTAAATATTTTGCATTCTTGTCCCATTTTGTATTTTATACATATCAGTGCCACCTTGACTGGCTTCTGTGCCAGTGGCACATAAAAAGCACCAACCGACTGTGGCCGCTGCCAGTATCCCCTGGTACCTGTGCCGGTGGCACGTAAAAAGCACCCACTACACTCACGGAGTGGTTGGCGTTAGGAATGGCATCAAGCTGTAGAAACACTGCCAGATCAGACTGGAGCCTGGTGCAGCCTCTTGGCTTCCCAGACCCTGATCGAACCGTCCAACCCATGCTAGCACGGAAAACGGACATTAAACGTTGATGATGATGATGATGATGATATATAAAGATATATATATATATATATATACATATTAGAGTAGTAGAATGAATTATCTTGTTATGGATAATTCGGTTAACCGATACCTAGGTAGCAAATTCACATCAGAGAAGACACGTTTGAAGTTACATGCTTTCGTGTGGAAATTTGTATGTTTTTTTTTTAAATATAAATATATGAAAAAATGGAGTTGAACGACGAATTAACAAAGTTCCTTTATTTTTGACATATGTTTCGAAGGCTGCATATTCCTAATTGCGAAGGAATAAGGAGTATATTATGCCGCTTTCTCATCAGGAAAAGCAAGGAACTTATGTCAACATCAACATGTTGACATAAGTTCCTTGCTTTTCCTGATGAGAAAGCAGCATAATATACTCCTTATTCCTTCGCAATTAGGAATATGCAGCCTTCGAAACATATGTCGAAAATAAAGGAACTTTGTTAATTCGTCGTTCAACTCCATTCTTTCATATATTTATATATATATATATTCACAAATGCATATAAAGGCACAATGCCTACAATTCTGAAGAGAATGATAGCATTTGATTACATCAACCCCAATACTTGGCTGTTATCTCATTTTATCATGTCAGTCCAGAAAGACTGAAAAACAAAGCTGACTTTGGTAGAATTTGAATTCAGAACATAAACAGCTGCAACTAAATATTGAAAGGAATTTTCTGTTGCTCTGAAGATTGTGTCAGTTCATCTTCATTTTGGTAAGAATTGAACCAAGCATCTTAGTTATTATTTGAGAGTATGTGCGATTGTGTGTATGTGAGTGTGTGTGTGTTTGTGTTTGTATATATATATATGTATATGCACACACATACACACACACACATATATATACATACATATATATATATATGAGTATATGTATGTATGTATGTGTATCTTTCTCTCCTTTGCTGAGCTTCCAATAACACTAAACTTGTTCCACGTCCTTGCGTTGTTGTGTTTTCCCTTTGTGTTTTCATGTTGGATTAACTATATATATATATATGTACGTGGTGTGTGTGTGTATGATATATATATATATATATATATAATATATATATATATATATATATATATATATATATCTATATATTATGCATATACATGTATTCATTTCTACAGTCACATGCAAATTTATATGCACTAAAAAACACATACGTATACAAATAACTAAGATATTTGAACATAAATATCTATGTATATACATGCACACTCACTTATATATACACACACGCGGTCACATACATACATACTCACTAATACATGTATATGTGCATATGTGTGCATACACAGATATCTATGTCAATAGATATCTGTGTATATATACACATATATATGTATGTTCCTAGATGTGTATCTATGTTCTTAGAAGTGTATGTATGCATGTATATGTGAGTTTAAGTAAGCATGTGTGTATGTGTATATGTAGAAATATCGTATATATGAGAAAGAGAGAGAGTGGGAGAAAGAGGGAGAGAGAGAGTGTGTGTGTGCGTGGGAGGCATGTGGGGGAGTGAGAAAGATTGTGGAGGCCACATAATTTTAAGTTTTAAGTTTTCTTGCTAAACCTTTAATCAACCACTACATATCTGTGTATTTCTACATTACACTTTATTGAATTGTTATAAACTTATTTACAAAATCTCATTTAAGTACTGCTGCCATTATTCAGAAGACTGGATTTAGATATGTCAGGGGACTGAAGTAATCCTTCGAAAAGATTTAAAGAACAGAAATGCTAAACTTAAAAGTTGGAACAGGTCAAACTTTGGCAGCTGGTTACAACAAATTTTGGTCTTATTTCCTTATTCAAATGTGAAGAGCTTTTATCTTTGTTAGATTCTCTAAGAATCTGATTTAAGATCAGTAGAAGTCAAACTGCAAATGTCACAGCAACATGTGTTGCCAGAGTTCCACTTTGACATGACACAATGGCAAATGGTTTATATAGATTTATGAAAGAAATTCATTATGAATTAACTGACCCTTCCAAACAAAATTCAATAATTGTATTGGAATCCTTAGAAGAACTCGACCCCAAAATGTACAAAGGGTCAAATACAAGCCTTCCTTGTCTTGTGGCTAGTGAAAAGGGACTAATGTTTCACTCAGCTTACACCCTTTCAAAGACGGCAGACACGCGATTCTTGTAGTGATGTATCATTTCTGTTTGGTAGTTTGTAAGGTGGTGGGGGGAGGAGAGAAACAATATGGAGATAGAGAGAGAGATAGAGAGAGAGATAGACAGAGAGAGCCGGGAGAGAAAGAGAGAGAAAGAAAGAAATAAAGAAAGAGAGCAGAGAGAAAGAGAGCAGTGGAAGAAGTTATCGAGATGTGAAAGGTCATGTATAGAGGCCATCTCTAACATGAATTTGTAAGTTATCTGACAAACACAAGATTATTACAATATTTCTGTACAAAATTATGTACAAGCCTTTTATGTCACTATGACAATAATATAGACCCGGCTATGAATATATGTGCTTGTTGTTCACTGTTTATTTTGTTGGTCACTGATTAGATATTATTGTTTACTGTTCACTCTGTTGTTCACTGTTCTGTTGTTCACTTCTCTATTTTGAGTAACAATTTAATATGTTAATTTAACAGAATGACAATTAGTGATGAGAAAATATAAGATTTCCAAAATCTTGACTAGAAATTAGAAAATTTCCATAACTTTGGCTTCAAAATCAATGATGAAGTAAAAATTTATTATTAATTTGATTTATTTAGTGAGAGGTTAGTCACGGCTCTGGTACTATGTACATGTGATTAGAATGTTCTGGGAATGAATTACAAGAGAAATTCTTCAATCTATGGGTAGACCAAGAAAATAGCCATACTCTGAGATGGTCATGTGTGGAGGTGTGTGGCTTAGTGATTAGGGTGTTGGAATCATGATCATGAGATTGTGTTTCAGTTCCTGGACCAGGTGATGTGCAGTGCTCTTGAGCAAAACACTTGATTTCATATTGCTCCAGTTCACTAAGCTAGTAAAAATGAGCTATCCTGTGATGGACTAGCGTCCCATCCAGGTGGGGAATATACACGCCATGAAAATGGGGAACCAGCCCCTGCGAGTGAGCATGACTTGAGGAGGTAACTTTATTTCTTTTTAGATGGTCATACTAGGAATCTAGTCAGAAAGTGTAATGATGATTGCTTCTAATAGGACCCCTAAAATGGAGGACTTCTGATAGGACCCAATGGAGGAGGATTTCTGAAAGGGCTCAATCGAAGAGGATTCTGTCCCCATGACCCACTCAGGAGTAATAGGCAGAGAAGATGGATGGATGAATGAATGGATCACAAAGATATCAGGTTGAAGATCTTGATAACTTCAGACTTGTGAAGCAGGTACTTTATGGTGAATTAATTCTTGGTTGGTGTCCCAAGCATAAACCAAAAATGAAATTTTACAAAAACCTTTGGTTTTTAAAAATTAGCACCGTTAATGCGGAACTTTGAGCATTTGTACCTGAATATAATTTTCATTTGTATCTGTTATCATTGGTGCGTTTTGCTATGTACCTACAGATTTACACAAAAATCTAAAAGATTTAGGTTTTTCAAAGAAAGAGCAAAAGAAACTGACAAGCGTTCTCCAAATCCAATCTATTAGTGGCACAGTGAAGGTTTGTAAGAGATTCCAAGGATTCTCCACCTGAGATATTTTGGATGAATAGTTGCACCCACTTGGGTTTGCAAATCAAACAACTCCACCACCAACACACCAACTCAGCCATATATTTATAAACATCAAGAACTTTCTTAACTCAAAAAGTCTTGTCATTTTGTTAGTGACCAGCTTCAACTCTCTTAAAAAGAACTGAAGTAAAACACATAGAATAAACATACATACAAATGCGTGTGAGTATGTGGGGGTACATGTAAATATATATATATATATATAATAACAATTTAACAAATAAAACATATGCATACATACATACATATATGTACATACCTACATCTATATGTATACATACATGCATATATATATATATATATATATATTATATGAGTACAGGACACCACAAATAAACGTAGAACACAATGAGAAACAAAAACATAAAATCAAACAAGGAAACAGACTTTTTTTAACAACGAAAAACCAGAGTACATGTCAAACAATACAAGGAATATTCCCCTTTATCAGCTGCCCCTGGTTCGACTCAATGCGTGTTTCGAAGGTAAGGGCAGAACACGATCCGGCCGAAGCAGTCCTTCCTGCAAAATGAATTAAATAAAATTCTTTTGCAGAGGGGTAAAAAAAGAAAAAAAGTGACAAGAACAGGACATAAAAGCATTCTTATCCTCCAAGCAAGTTTATATATATATAGAGAGAGAGAGAGAGAAAGAGAGAGAGAGAGAGAGAGGGGGACAGAGAGAGAAAGCAATGAGAAAATGGAGGGGATAAATAGGTGGTATTCATCAACTTTTAGACATTATATTATGTTAGTCTATTTATTTACTTACTAAAATGACAATTATAACAATATACATACATGTATAACATATTATGCTTTAAATTTATAATATTTAAAGATACCAGTAATTATCTAAACACATAACATACAGGAATAGAAATTGGGAAAATATCTTACAGCTGTTTCAGCCAAGAGG
>NC_043009.1:49326215-49328715 GCF_006345805.1 Octopus sinensis | reverse complement strand
AAGATATAATTCACCTGCTGGCTATAAAGGTATATATGAAATGCAAAGAATATTTATCTGAATTTGGCTGAAATCTCACACTAAAGGTTGGGTCAGTTTCGCAGTTCAAGCAGTGATGCATCAGATATTCACTTATAGCAAGGTGGTGCTATGGTATGTAGTCAGTCTTGTTAGATTAGTATCTGGAATTTAACTACCCTGGCCTGATATTTTGTCTGTGTATGTTAAATATGTGAGTGGGGTATTAAGAAAGGGGAAATGGTCAAAAAATGTTTGAGAAGCACTGCTAATGCTTATGACTATGAAATCACTAACTAATGCTTATAAAGTACAGCACAACCAAGCACTGGATTAACCATTAAGCAAAATAAGCATTTGCTAAGGGCATCAAAGGAAGTAAATGAGTAAAGGAATGAGTGATGAGTAAAGGAGTGAGTGATGAGCAAAGGAATGAGTAATAATGAGTAATAAGCAAAGGAGTGAGTAATGAGTAAAAGAATGAGTAATGAGTAAAAAGTGATTAATGAGTAATAATGAGTATAGGAATGAATAATGAGCAAAGGGTTGAATAATGAGTATAGGAATGAGTAATGAGTAAAAGAATGAGTAATGAGTAAAGGAATGAGTAATAAGCAAAGGAGTGAGTAATGAGTAAAATAATGGATAATGAGAGAAAAATGAATGTGTAAAGGAGTGAGTAATGAATAAAGGAATGTGTAATGAGTAAAGGAATGAGTAATGAGTAAAAGAGTGATTAATGAGTAAAGGAATAAGTAATGAGTATAGGAATGAATGAAAGAATGGTTAATGAGCAAAAGAGTGAGTAAGGAGTAAAGGAATGAATAATGAGTAATGAAATGCTACACATACACACACACACATAGTCTGAGAGAAAAATTCATAGACAATGGAGAAGGGGAGGAGGAACAAGAAGAAAAGGAGAAGGAGAGGGGAGAATAAATGACAGAGCAATAAATATTTACTTTTTGAAAAAATATTCCATCATTTTATTTCATTATTTTGCTAAATTGTAATTATTATATGTCTGCCATATTTCCTGATATTAGCCATGGTGGCAAAAGTAATACTGCTAAACTTAACCATCATATGACAGGTAATAATAATACTAATCATAATACTCTAGTAATGATAATAATATTAATTATTCCTACTATATACTGAAATTTGGGGGAGGGGGTAAGTCGATTATCTTGACCCCAGTGTTTCACTGGTACTTAATTTATCGACCATGAAAGGATGAAAGGCAAAGTCGACCCTGGGAGAATTTGATCTCAGAATGTAAAGATAGACCAAATGCCACTAAGCATTTTGCCCAGTGTGCTAATGATTCTACCATCTCACTGCCTTAGTAATAATAATAATATAATAATAATAATAATATAATAATAATAATAAGAATAAGAAGAAAAGAAGAAGAAGAAGAAGAAGAAGAAGAAGAAGAAGAAGAAGAGAAGAGAAACGAAGAAGAAGAAGAAGAAGAAGAAAATGAGAAAGCAACCATACTCTGGGATATGCCGATACACACAGATAGAGAAATTAAGGCCAACAGACCAGATATAGTTGTCAGAGATCATGAAGAAAAAAAATGCTTTCTAATTGATGTATCAATACCGGCTGATGACAAAGTGTCTCTAAAATGAAACGGAGAAACTCTCAAAATACAAAGACCTGGAAATAGAGAGATAACTAGAATGTGGAAACTGAAAACAGAAACAATTCCTATCATAGTAGGTGCATTAGGCATGATAAAAAATATTCAGACAAATACATAACAAAAACACCAGGACTTACAAACACATATAACATACAGAAAATTGCACTACTAGGCACTGCACAATCCTACGCAGAACACTTTCCATACAATAACCATCAGAGCATCACAACAAATCACAGCACATACCCAAGGCACAACAGAGCTGCGCTCGGTAGTGAAGTGAAAGCACGCTATAAAAATAAAACTACTGAATAATAATAATAATAATAATAATAATAATAATAATAATAATGCCCTGATGCAGTACCAGGCAGTGGCTCTCATGGCTTCTGACCTTAACTGATTGGAGGTGTTATCATGTGCATTGTTTTGTCTTGGTATAAAAGATGGGCTACAGCAAATATTCTGCTCAATACCACAGATTTGCTTGTCAGTTGTTTGACCTTAACCAGTTGAGCATGTCCCTTAGTGGCTGACGATATGTGCATCTCTGATCATGAGCAGAAGTAGTGGGGGAGCATCACAGCCATGTGTTGAGAGGGATTCTTTGGGGTTTGAATAATTCATCTTTGGAAACCTGGGTGTTTCGTTCAACATCCTTAAACAACCCTTATTCAGGGACCTTTTGAGTGGAATGGGTTACTTGACCAGAAGAAAATTCTAACTGGGCCCCACCTGCAAGGTCATGTGCTGTTTATCTTGATATGAGATCACCATGTTGCGCACATATGGTTGTGAAGCATGTGCCTGGTGTACCCTTATCAG
>NC_043009.1:49303715-49321215 GCF_006345805.1 Octopus sinensis | reverse complement strand
CATCATCATCACCATCATCATCATCACCTTCAACATCAATCATCATCATTACTTTTCACAAAGTTGGCAAGCTAACAGAATTGATGTTGTGTTGGACAGAATTCCCTGGTAACATATCTTGTCATTCTTTATATTCTGGGTTCCAATTACACATACACACACACACACATGCACACATGCATACACACACAGACAAGCACACACACGCAGACATGCACACACACACATGCAAAACACACACACATACACACCACCCCACTCACAAACACACACATGCACACAAGCACACACATACACACTTACACACTCATGCACGAGACCCATATTGGAGCACGGGATTCAAGCCTTTTCTCCTTATCTCCTCAAAGACATACATCATCTCGAAAGAGTCCAGAAGCTGGCTACTCACATGGTTCTTGGTCTCAAGCATTTGTCTTATGAAGAAAGGCTTAAGACGCTTGACCTTTATTCTCTAGAAAAACGCCGCCGCCGTGGTGATCTCATTCTCGCTCACAACATCATAAGCAGAAAGTGTAACCTCTCAAAAGAGCTGTTCTTCACTCCTGCTCCAGAGCGTCGGCTGTGGGGTCACTCCAAAAAGCTCTATCTGCGACGATTTCATCTCAATCGAAGGAGAGGGGCTTTCTCCGTCCGGATTGTGGATCCGTGGAATAAGCTGCCGGACGAGATAGTGATGATGCTGACGACCGCTCGGTTCAAAGTCTCTCTTGACCAGAAATGGCCTGAACTCTTTGCATGAACACCCTCCCTGTACATAACTCCATGTGCTCCAACATGGCCTTGCTTTTTGTTTTTTGAGCCAAAAACTTAACTTAACTTAACTATATACACACACAAACACACACGCAAAGTGATATCAATAGCGATCCTTTCCACTACAGGCACAAGACCTGACATTTTGAGGGAGAAGGCTAGTCGATTACATTGACCCCAGAGTGTAACTGGTACTTATTTTATCAACCCTGAAAGGAGGAAAGACAGAGTTGACCTTATTGGATGAAGCACTGCTGAACATTTTGCCTCTTGTGCTAATGGTTCTGTCAGCTCACCACAACCATGATATCTAGGTGGCAAGCTGGCAGAATCGTTAGCACGCCGGTATTTCGTCTGCTGTTACATTCTGAGTTTAAATTCCGCCGAGGTCGACTTTGCCTTTCATCCTTTCAGGTTCGATTAAATAAGTACCAGTTACGCACTGGGGTCGATATAATCGACTTAATCCGTTTGTCTGTCCTTGTTTGTCCTCTCTGTGTTTAGCCCCTTGTGGGTAGTAAAGAAATAGATATCTATAATAGTATATAGCTACAGGCTCTCTTCTAAAATGTTGGTAGCCATGTTGCTCCTGTACAGCAAGAAACTTGTTTTGTTCTGGCCCCTTCTCTCATATACCTAGTGTAAAGCCCACATCTCCATCCTCTTAGGGTTTGTAGTCTTGTAGGCTGTATGGGGATGGCACTAGAGCTGGTGCCACAAAAAAAGAAAAAGATTAGAAAAAGCACCCTGTACACTCTGGTGTTAAGAAGGACATCAAGCCGTAGAAACCATCCCCAAGTAGACACCAGTCCTTGGTGCAGTCCTTGGATCCATCAGCTCCTGTAAAACCATCTTGCCTATGCCAGCATGGAAGATCATGGATGTTGAATGATGATGATGCTGCTGCTGCAGATGATGATGATGATGATGATGATGATGATGAAGTACAGCTAGTATAATGAAATGCTTGAAAATAAAAAGCTACATTTTGAAGTGTTGTTGGTAATATTTGTCCTTCTCTGGACTTTTCCGTTTTTCTTTTCTGATGAAGTGCTATGCTTGAAATGTCAAAAAACTCTCCCCTTTTACCGAGTGGGATCATATGACAAGGCTTTCCCATCCAGGAGAGGGAGTGGAACTGAGAAATTAGAGCATGATAAAGGGATAGAGGAAAGCCTGTTACAACGAGGAGACATGTGGCTACCACACAGCCTTACACACATATGCATGCACACACACACACATATACACATACAGATGTATACAAATTCATTTCTTATTTCTTTATTGCCCACAATAAACATAGAGGGGACAAACAAGCACAAACAAAGGGATTAAGTTCATTACATCGACCCCAGTGTGTAACTGTTACTTAATTTATCGATCCCGAAAGGATGAAAGGCAAAGTCAACCTCGGCGGAATTTGAACTCAAAATCTAATGGCAGATGAAATACCGCTAAGCATTTTGTTCAGCGTGCTAACGTTTCTGCCAGCATGCATCCTTACATTTCTGTTTGTCTCTATGTCTATCTATCTATCTATCTATCTATCTATCTATCTATCTATCTATCTATCTTGACATTTCTGTGATAACGATCCCTATTGATCAATTTTTTCCTTTCCCTTTTTTTTCCTTTCCCTTTTTATTTTTTTTGTTTTAATTTATCCCCCCCCCCCGCCTTTTTTGTCCTCTTTCTTTCCTTACGATCCCTTTTGATCGAAACAAACCGCCTTTTTTACCCCCAAAAGAAAAGCTAGTACCTTGTTAATTGTCCTGTCTGTGTGCAGCCCTGTGTGGCTAATAAAGAAACATATCTATCTGTCTATCTTTTTATTATACACACACATATACATAGTCATATATGTGCTACTATACTACCAACACGTAAAGCATCTCTGAATAACGGTATATTTCTGTTTATTATTTGTTTATTATAGATAAAGTTTCTGATAAATGGATTAAAATATAAATAAAAAATAATCTCTAATATCTTTGTTTATTGATATATTATTTATATTTATATATCTTTATGAAAACATATTTTTATATATCTTCGTATAAATGTATATACCTTCATTTCATATTGATATGTATGTAAATATCTACGTGTGTGTGTGTATATATATATATATATATATATATATATATAATATATAATATATATATATTACATAGATACATATATATATATATATATATATATACATATATATAATAAATTAATATATATAGATATACAATAAATATATATAATATATACATATATATATAAATGTATACATAGATATATATATTTACATATATATACTTATATATATATATACATATTTATACATATATATATATTTGTAAGTATTATACGTGTATTTTATAATGTATTATGTGTATATATGTATATATATACTTATACTTATTCACATGTATATGTATATATATAATATATATATATATATATATATATATATATATATATATATATATATATATATATATACACATAATTAAATTAAAGGAAAGGAATGAAAACTAAAATCTAAAACAGATTATGAAGAATGCCAATATGAGTTTTATTATGTGTTGGTAAACAAACTTATGTATGCATGCATGCATCTTTACACACACATATATAAACACACGCACGCATATATATATATATACATAGATAAATATATTAAGTTACATATATTTATATATGTGTGTATATATAAGTATATATATATATATATATATATATATATATGTAAGTGTATATATGTATGTGTGTGTATATTTGAAGCGTGTTCAATAAACTGAAAATAATGAAGTGACAAACAGGAAATTAGACTGGACACTCAGTCACCGATTGATCGAACAATCCATTTCCTGATCGATCAAGCAATCCGTCTACTGATCCATGAGACACTAGAACTGCTGACCCAGACATTGATGTATTTGCTGGTCCATAGACTGACAGAAGAGCCGTTTCCCCACTTCCTCTGACTGACCCCTGCTCTCCTTTGTTATTACATCGGATTGTTCCCTCTATGCTGCCATCATCTTTGGGTTCATTCAATGAACAGTTTCCTCACAATAACTATTTACACCACTCCTTTCTCCACCTGATCTCTAGGTTCAAACCTCTGTTGAACTTGCTGACAATTGTTTGTTTTCGCTTTTGAGCAGATTTTTTTCCCTCTTGTTTTAATTCATTTATTGATAAACAAGAACAGTTAAGAAAAAATATTTGTGTGTGTGTGTGTATTATTATTATTGCTATTTTTTTGGTTACCTTATTTGAACTGGTATGTATGGATTAATGGAAACTTCTTGAAACAGCATTCTATGGCTAGATACACAATCCATTGCCAACCTCCACTTGTTTTCAAATTATTTGTGTGTGTTTATGGATGTGACTGTCAGATGATCATTTACATGAAACTGTGCAACAGTTTGAGAAGTCATTTGAGCTTCAATAAAATGGTATTTTATTGATTTTATTGAAGTTATAAGGTATACACACACTAAAACACATACGTACACACTCACAAACACAGATTTATATATATATATAGGAGTGGCTGTGTAATAAGTAGCTTGCCTACCAGCCACATGGTTCTGGATTCAGTCTCACTGCATGCCATCTTGAGCATGTATTTTCTACTATAGCATTGGGCCTTGTGAGTGAATTTGGTAGATGGAATCTAAAAGAAGGCCGTCATATATATATATATTCGGAGACCCCCTTCGGTCACGACACAGACCATGGGATTGCACCTAGAAAGTTACCCTCCTAGACACAAGTCCGGGTGAGGTTGTTTATGGAAGACCAGCAGTCGCCCATGCATACCAGCCTCCCCTCTCCACGCCACCAGTGTTATCCAAGGGAAAGGCAAAGGCTGATACAGCTTGGCACCAGTGACGTCGCAACTCATTTCTACAGCTGAGCAGCGTGAAATAAAGTGCCTTACTCAAGAACACAACACGCAGCCCGGTCCAGGATTCGAGCTCACAACCTCACGATCGTAAGCTCGACGCTCTAACCACTGAGCCATGCGCATATATATATATATATATAGTGTGTGTGTTTTTGTGTCTGTGTTTGTCCCTCCACCATCCCTTGACAACTGATGCTGGTGTGTTTACATCCCCAGTAACTTAGTGGTTTGACATAAGAGACTGGTAGAATAAATACTAGGCTTACAAAGAATAAGTCCTGGGGTCAATTCGCTTGACTAAAGGTGGTGCTCCAGCATGACTGCAGTCAAATGGTTGAAACAAATAAAAGAATAAAAGAATATATATTTATTATTGTATGTCTATATAGCACTTATTACTGTATGTCAAAGAGACTAGTTGTTTTGTTTTTTTTATCTTAGAGATAGAAAGAACAACACTCAATGTCTTTACAATGTCTTTAAGGCTGGTGGTGGGGGAGGTGTCCTTATGCTTGCAACAGAATGGACTCTGCTAAAAGCACTCATGGTACCAAATGAAGGAAGTTGTTAAACCAGACAACAGATAAGGTTCCTTGCCTGTGTAGACCATGGTAGGCTTTAACTTAGAATTTAAAGAATATCCTTTCTGAAAGTCTAATGTTTCTGTCAGTTTCTCACACCCTACACTGGTGATGCGTTTATCAACTTCAGAATGAGAAACAGGGCTTACCTTGATATTGGTACCAATTTAGTATGAGGAAGACTTTACCTTACCAGGGTATCTAGTTATAGCTAGGTTAAAGGATGAAAGAAAAAACTGACCTTCATACAATACCTATTTTGAGTAAGGAAGACTGTATACTAGGTGGACTGGGTCAGTATAAGTGAAGCAATTTGTAAAACATAGGAGGTAAAACTGACCTTGATATAGTACCTAGCTTGTTTGAAGGAGATTGTATACCGTATCATGGTACCTATTTACTTTGGTATTGTACCTATTTAGTGTTAGGCAGACTGTACCTTGTTACAGCTACGTAGACTTAGTCAATATAAACAAAGTCATTTGTAAAAGTTGAAAGGCCAAGCTCACCTAGATAAGGTACACATTCAGTATTAGGGAGAGTGTATACCTTATCATGGTACCTAGTTACTTTGATATGGTACCTATTTAATGTTAGGGAGACTACCTTATTATGGTACCTAGTTACAGCTACATAGACTTGGTCAGTATAAATGAAGTTATTAGTAAAAGGTGAGAAGCCAAGCTTACCTTGATAAGGTATATATTTAGTGTTAAAGAGAGTGTATACCTCATCACAGTACCTACTTAATGTTAGGGAGACCACCTCATTGTGTACCTAGTTACAGCTATGTAGTCTTGGTCAATATAAACAAAATCATTTGTAAAAGGTGAGAGGTCAAGCTTACCTAGACACATTTAGTGTTAGGGAGAGTGTATACCTTATCATGGAACCTAGTTACAGCTACATAGACTTGGTCAATATAAACAAAATCATTTGTAAAAGGTGAGAGGTCAAGCTTACCTAGACACATTTAGTGTTAGGGAGAGTGTATACCTTATGATGGAACCTAGTTACAGCTAAGTAGACTAGACTAGCAAAAGTGTAGTTATTTGTAAATCATTGTGGTACCAGCATCATGGTTTGAACTGTTGGCCTTTTAGGCAATTGTACAAGAATTTATTGATTTGTCCAGCTGTGTGTCTGAAAGAAATGGAAACAAGCAATAATTACATCATTATATTTTCAGTATGCTAATTAAAGTATGCTAATTAAAATTAAGACAAACTCAAACTAATCTTAGAGAACTATGACCTTTTTCTTCTACTTCTTTTTTTTTTTTCTCTTTTTCTTTTTCTTTTTCATTTCTTATGGCAGCATCAGCAGATACCGCAATCAATCACCCAGCCTCCACCTAACATCACCCCTAACATCACCAGCACCATCACCACCATCACCATCACTATCACCACTACCACCACCACTGCCATTACTATCGTCACTAGCACCAGCTGCACCACCTCCACCAATACCACCACCACAACCATTAACCAATGACTGCCATAATAACACCACTACTACTACCACTACCACCACAAACATCACCCAAAGGCTCCTTCCCCACCCCATCATCCCCACTCTACCCCTACCCCCAGTAAGCCCCACTGCTGCTACTACTACAGCCACAACCATCACTACCACCACCACCACCACAAATATCACCCAACCACTTCCATCTCCATCCACACAGACCCCTGCTCTGCCATCCCACCCCAGTAACTATAACCACTACAGTCATCTCCCAACTACCACCAGCACCACCACCACCACCACTGCAATAACAAGGACTATTGCCACCCCCACCACTACTTCCCTCCCTCCCCCTTCAACCACTTTACTTGTACCACCTTACCACTGCCATACCTCTTACCACTCTAATTTGCAGCCTTGATTTTACCACAACAAAGACAATAACAACAACTATGACGATGACGACCACCACCACCTCCACCACCACCACCATCACCACCACCACCAGCACTACCACCAACGCAACCACCATTACTATCACCACCACCACTAGCACCATTGTCACTACCACCATCACCATTATAACTACCACTACCACCACAAACAACAATAACACCACACCACTACCATCATAACTACTACCACCATCACAACTACTACCACCAACACTACCACCATCACCACCACCACCGCCACCACCACAACCACAATCACAACTAACACCATCACTACCACCACCATAACCATCACCTTTCTACCATCACAGCTTCACTCATTTGATTTCCTTGGTAGTGATATTCAAGTTATTATATAGGACAGACATGAAGAAAAGACAGAGAGAGAAAGAGAGAAAGAGAGAGAGAGAGGTGATGGGAAGAGGAAAATGTGGAAAGACAGACGCAGAAGAGAATGGAAACGACGAGGGGAAAGGGTTGGGGAAAAATTGGGGGACGGGTGAAGGTGATTTGTTCAACCAATGTTCATATTAGCAAGATAATTTTTGCAGACATTATTAATAAAAGTTCAACAATGGCATCATCATCATCACCACCACTACCCCCCCCACCACAACCCCCATCATCAACATCATCATCATGCTCAGCAGCAGCAGCAGTAACATCATCATCATCATCATTCTCACCGTCATCTTCATCATCACTGTCATCATAGTTTTCATCATCATCATCGTCATTATCATCATTATTATTATCATCATCATTATCATCGTCATCATCATCGTCATCATCATTATCATCGTCATTATCATCATCATCATCATCATCATCATCATCATCATCATCATCATCATCCTCATCATCATCATCACCGTCATCATAGTTTTCATCATCATCATCGTCATTATCCTCATCATTATCATCATCATCATCGTCATGTTCATTAACTTCATCATCATCATCATCATCAACATCATCACCTTCATCATAGTTTTCATCATCATTACCATCGTCATTATCATCATTATTATTATCATCATCATTATCATCATCATCGTCATCATCATCATCCTCATCATCATCATCACCGTCATCATAGTTTTCATCATCATCATCGTCATTATCCTCATCATTATCATCATCATCATCGTCATGTTCATTAACTTCATCATCATCATCATCATCATCATCGTCATTATCATCATTATCATCATTATCATCATCATCATCATCATCGTCATGTTCATCATCATCCTCATCATCATCATCGCCGTCATCACGAGCAGCAACAATGACGACGACGACAGTTATTACTACAACCAGAACTGCAAACATTAATCAATAGTAAAAAGAATAAATGATAACAACAACAACAACAACAACAGCACAAAAGCTCAACACTAATAAACCACAAAAAAACAACAATAAATTCATAACAACCAGCATGGCAACCACAACAACCACAACAAAAACAGCAGCAGCAGTCACTACTGAAGACTATTAAAGAATTACATTGAAGTAATTGAGTAACATTAAACAACAACAACAACATCAGCAATAACAACAGCCACAATAATAATGATAATGATAATAACACCATCAACAACCACAGCGTCAGCAGAATCAATCATGTTAACAATAACTGCTACAACAACAACAACAACAACAGCAATGACAATGAAGGCATTATTATTAACAGCAGCACCCCAACAATACCACCACCAACAACAACAACAACAACAAAAACAGCACCAACCATCATCATCACCAAATTATCACTAGCGACAATAACATCACTGCTACCACCACCACTACCACCATCACCACCACCACCACCACCAAAAACATTATCACTACCACCACCACCACCACCACCACCACTACCTCCACCACCACCTTTACCACCACCACCACCTCCACCACCACCACCACCACCTCCACCTGTAAATCCTGGCACTTATTCTATTGGTCTTCTTTTGCCAAACTGCTAAGTGATGGGGAGCTAAGTAGACCTACACTGGTTGTCAAGCAGTGGTGGTGGACAAACACAAACACTCACACACACACACTCACACAAACACAAAGACACACACACACACATGTATGACAGGCTTCTTTCAGTTTCTGTCAACCATAAGACTTTGATCAGCCTGGAGCTAAACTGGAATATTCTTGGCCAGGGTGTTGCATAAGGAAACTGAACTTAAGACCACATGGTCAGGAAGCAAGTTTCTTACCTACACAGCCATGCCAGCACCTAAAGTCGGGTAAAAAGTTTCTATCAAAGATTTTCTTACATTGCCACAGGTCTATGAAAATGATTGTTGGGACCCTATATAATCCTTTTTACTAAAGGCCACAAGGCATGAAATTTGTTGGGAAGGGCCTAGTCAATTACTTCGACCCCAATGTTTCACTGGTACTTAATTTATCAACCCCCAAACGATAAAAGGCAAAGTCGACCTCAGCAGAATTTGAACTCAGAATGTAGTGGTAAACGAAATGCAACTAAGCATTTCACCTGGTGTACTAACGAGTTTGCCTTTTTGAACCATATATAATGCCATGAAGGTGGCAGGCTGGCAGAAATGTTAACACGCTGGGCAAAATGTTCAGCAGTATTTCATCTGTCTTTACGTTCTGAGTTCAAATTCCTGAGAGAGGTTGACCTTGCCTTTCCTCCTTTCATCCTTTTGTGTACTGGGGTGGTCGATCTAATCGACTGGCCCCTCCCCCAAAAATTTTGGGCCTTGTGCCTAGAATAGAAAAGAATACATAATGCCATGAATGGTACCAGCATTTCAAAAGATCATCCCGAACATGTGGGATGCTTCGGCATAGTTATGTTGGCACTGCCCACATGGTGTTGTTGCTTTGTTGCTGACTTATCTGACAACAGACATTTCAATGCTTGTCTTGTTCTCTCCCTCCTTCCCTAACTCCTTTGCTCTCTTTTTTCACTCTTTCTTTCTTTCTTTCTTTTTATGTGTGTGAGGAGAGGAGAAGTGTTTATGTCACTTGTGTTCAATTAATAAATCTTAACCCTTTCGTTACCGTATTTATTTTGAGATGCTCTGTATTTCTTTCAATTACTATAAATACAACAAAGAATTTAGTAAAATAACTTGGTTGTCATTAAGCTAGTGTTAGGAACATAAATTGTGACTAAGATTTGGTGGAAAATTTCAATTCAAAACTTATAGAAACAAGACATTTGTACTCAGAGCCAGAGCCGGTTTCAGCCGGGTTTGTAACGAAAGGGTTAGTCTCTCTCTTTACCATTCTCTCTCCTTCACTTTCTCTCCCCTTTTTTTTATATCTGTCTACGTATATTTGTGTGTGCACATGTGTGAATGCATGTTAGTGTGTGGGCGTTGTGACTCCAGCACCCACCAATAACCACAGTCAGCAAAGGAGACTGAGTGCCAAATTATCTGCATCCAAACATCTGCTCCAAATCATCTCATTTCATTCCATGGCAATGGATGACAATGGAATTCTGAAAGTATACACTGTGATCACTGCAAAAATCTTTCCCTGACAGTCTCTCTCTCTTTACTCTTTTTACTCTTTTACTTGTTTCAGTCATTTGACTGCGGCCATGCTGGAGCACCGCCTTTAGTCGGGCAAATCAAACTCGGGACTTATTCTTTTGTAAGCCTAGTACTTATTCTATCGGTCTCTCTTTTGCCGAACCGCTAAGTGACGGGGATGTAAACACACCAGCATCGGTTGTCAAGCAATGCTAGGGGGACAAACACAGACACACAAACATATACACATACACACATATATATATACATATATACGACAGGCTTCTTTCAGTTTCCGTCTACCAAATCCACTCACAAGGCATTGGTCGGCCTGGGGCTATAGCAGAAGACACTTGCCCAAGATGCCACGCAGTGGGACTGAACCCGGAACCATGTGGTTGGTAAGCAAGCTACTTACCACACAGCCACTCCTGTAAAATTTCTAAAGAAGTAGAGCACCTGTAAAAGTTTGTTACCATGTGTGACACAAATTTTTAAAGAAAAACTGAAAATGCATTGGGTTGGTGTAAAATTTGTGCTGTTTTTGCTGACAGACAAAAAGAAAAGAAGACCAGATTGCAGTCAGTTTAGAGGTGTTTAATTGTTCAAATGCTGCTGGAAACTTTCAGAAAATATCATAACAGGTGACAAAATGTGGGTGTATATAGTGCAACAAATATTTGTGCAAAAATCATTGCTTGATTCATTCTGTAAAGTCTCTGAGAAAGCTGAGAGTGCTTGTAAAAGTATGTTACCATGTGTGAAATAACTTTAAAATAAGATGTAGGACAAGATACTGTGATAGCCTGGGCTTCCGAGGCCCACAGCTCTTCAATATCCTCCCAAAGAACCTAAGAGACCTGCATGGGGTGGATGCAGATGTCTTTAAAATGAAACTGGATCTCTTCTTGTCAGGTGACCCAGATGAACCAACTTCATGGCAAGAGGTGCAGATGAGGGCAGCTGCATCGAACTCTCTCATGCACCAGATGGCATTTGCTAAAAAGCATTCGTGAAGTAAAATCATGTAGCAACACCAAATGGCGGTGCCCCAGCATGGCCACAGCTTGTGAGCTGAAACTAAATAAAATAAATAAAATAAAATAAAAATAAACAAAAACTGAAGATTTACTGTATTGCTGCCAAAATTGCAGTGTCTCTGCTGACAGATAAAAGCAAAGCGCATCAAGATGAAATCATTCAAGAGCTGTTTAATTGCTTAAATAGTGATGAAAGTTTACTGAAAAATGTTACAGTAGGTGAAAAAACATGGGTGAATGGCTATGATATTAAAAAGAAATGGCAACTGTTACTGTGAAGAAAAAAAAAAGGAGAGAAAAGGAGAATGTTAGAGTCACTTAACTATGAAGGTATTATCGGTCATCTGTTTTTCAAGAAGGGCTTTGTTTATCATGTGTATATTCCATATGGCCTGGTGACCAATAAAGAGTTTTATTGAGGTGTTGTGAACTATTTGTGTATAGACAACAACCATAGATCACCTAGAGAGCAAAGTATGGTATAGACAGCTGTCACTCATGAGTGACATGTACTATGTGCCAGGCGTTTCCTTCCTGTTTTAGGTGTTAGTGTAGTCAAGAGCAGGAATAAAATCTGTCTTGCACTTCACAACTTTGAACCAGAAGTCATATTAAGGACATGACTGCTAGGAGAGAGGACTGTATTCTTTTATTTGTTTCAACCATTTGACTGCAGCCATGCTGGAGCACCACCTTTAGTCAAGCGAATTGATCCCAGGACTTATTCTTTGTAAGCCTAGTACTTATTCTACCAGTCTCTTATGCCGAACCACTAAGTTATTGGGATGTAAACACACCAGCATCAGTTGTCAAGGGATGGTGGAGGGACAAACACAGACACAAAAACACACACACACACTATATATATATATATATATATATATATATATAATATATATATATATATATATATATGACGGGCTTCTTTTAGATTCCATCTACCAAATTCACTCACAAAGCCCAACGCTATAGTAGAAGATACATGCTCAAGATGGCATGCAGTGAGACTGAATCCAGAACCATGTGGCTGGTAAGCAAGCCTACAACTCAGCCTGTACATGTTTTACAGCAATGTAAGAAAATCCTTGATAGAAACTTTTTACCTGACTTTAGGTGCTGGCATGGCTGTATAGGTAAGAAGCTTGCTTCCTGACCATGTGGTCTTAAGTTCAGTCCTATTATGCAACACCCCGGGCAAATATATTCCAGTGTAGCTCCAGGCTGACCAAAGTCTTATGAGTGGAATTGGTTGACAGAAACTGAAAGAAGCCTGTTGTACATATATTCTAAAGCAAAGGGGAAATGAAGAGCCTTCCTGAAGGACGTTACATGCTGTCTGATCCAGGAATCAAACTTGCAACCTTATTATCCATAAGCCAAAGTCTTCTAACCACTAGAACATTTGATTTCACTATGCAACAAAACAAAAGTATTAAAAAATAAAAAATAAAACAACACCCAGAGATGTAGCAGCATTACTATAAAAAAAAACCCCCTACAACAGCAACAACAGTAATAAAGGTTTCACCGACCCCAGTACTCAACTAGTATTTATTCTATTGACCCAGAAAGGATGAAAGTCGAAGTCAACCATGGCAGCATGTAAATGGAAAGATAGACAAAATGCTGCTGCTGCTAAGCATTTTACCCAACGTGCTAATGGTTCTGCCAGCTCGCTGCCTTAAATAATGATCATAATAATAGTAATAATAATAATAACAATAATAATAATAATAATAATAATAATAATAATAATAATAATAATAATAAAAATAATAATTCAAACTGACAGAAAGATAGATGCAAATAGGCCAGACATCAAATTGAAAGAATTCAGACAAAGAACATGCCTCCTCATTGATATTCTGCCAGATTGCCATCTTAAATAATAATAATAATAATAATAATAATAATAATGATAATAATAATAATAATAATATCAGACAAAAATCATGCCTCTTCATTGATATGACTGTCCCAATCGATATAAATGTATCTGTCAAGACCTACCAAAAACTGAGCAAATATAAAGATCTTGAAACAGAAATCAGCAAAATGTGGAACCTGAAGACTAAAACAATACCTGTTGTCATAAGTGCCCTGGGAATGATAGCAAAAGGGGCTGATTGCTACCTAACTCAGATACCAGGAAACCCAAAAATGGCAGAAATTCAAAAGATAGTGCTCATGGGAACTGCTCATATCCTACGCAAAATACTTTCTATGTAATCTCAAGGTTTAAAACAAACATAATTTTCGTTTTTTTTTTTAGGCAACCCCCCCCCCAAAAAAAATATATGGCACACTAGGCATAACAACAACAGGAACTTCCAACCTGTTGTCTCTGGGTGAGACTTGGAGCCAACTTGTACAAATATAAAGCAAAAGTCAAACATAGAATAATATATAATAATAATAATAATAATAATATAATAATAATAATATACTGTCCCAGCTGATATGCGTGGTAAGCAGCTTGCTTACCAATCACATGGTTCCAGGTTCAGTCCCACTGCATGGCACTTTGGGCAAGTGTCTTCTGCTATAGTCTCGGGCAGACTAAAGCCTTGTGAGTGGATTTGGTAGACGGAAACTGAAAGAAACTCGTCATATATATATGTATATGTATATATATATGTGTGTGTGTTTGTGTGTCTGTGTTTGTCCCCCCAACATCACTTGACAACTGATGCTGGTGTGTTTACATCCCTGTAACTTAGCGGTTCAGCAAAAAGAGAATGATAGAATAAGTACTGGGCTTACAAAGAATAAGTCCTGGGGTCGATTTGTTCGACTAAAGGCAGTGCTCCAGCATGCCTGCAGTCAAAGACTGAAACAAGTAAAAGAGAGTAAAGAGAGTATTTGTCAAGTCCTACCAAAACCTGAGCAAGTATAAAGATCTTGAAATAGAAATGAGAAAAATGTGGAACCTGAAGACTAAAAACATACCTGTTGTCATAGGTGCCCAAGGAATGATAACAAAAGGGGCTGATTGCTACCTAGCTCAGATGCCAGGAAACTTCAGCATGGCAGAAATTCAAAAGATAATGCTCGTAGGAACTGCTCATATCCTACATAAAATAATGTCTGTGTAATCTCAAATTTTAAAACAAACACATAATTTTTCTTATGGTTTCTTAAACATTCTCTAGAACAATACTATGTACAAAACCAAATATATGGCACCCCAGGCATAACACTAACATGAACTTCTAACTTGTCTCTTGAGGTCGCTGGGTGACACTTGGATCCAACTTGTACAAATGTAAAGCAAAAATCAAACATATGATAATAATAATAATAATAATAATATAATAATAATAATACTAATAATAATAAAATAATAATTCAAACTGACAGAAAGATAGATGCAAATAGGCCAGACATCAAATTGAAAGAATTCAGACAAAGAACATGCCTCCTCATTGATATTCTGCCAGATTGCCATCTAAATAATAATAATAATAATAATAATAATAATGATAATAATAATAATAATAATATCAGACAAAAATCATGCCTCTTCATTGATATGACTGTCCCAATCGATATAAATGTATCTGTCAAGACCTACCAAAAACTGAGCAATATAAAGATCTTGAAACAGAAATCAGCAAAATGTGGAACCTGAAGACTAAAACAATACCTGTTGTCATAAGTGCCCTGGGAATGATAGCAAAAGGGGCTGATTGCTACCTAACTCAGATACCAGGAAACCCAAAAATGGCAGAAATTCAAAAGATAGTGCTCATGGGAACTGCTCATATCCTACGCAAAATACTTTCTATGTAATCTCAAGGTTTAAAACAAACATAATTTTCGTTTTTTTTTTTAGGCAACCCCCCCCCCAAAAAAAATATATGGCACACTAGGCATAACAACAACAGGAACTTCCAACCTGTTGTCTCTGGGTGAGACTTGGAGCCAACTTGTACAAATATAAAGCAAAAGTCAAACATAGAATAATAATAATAATAATAATAATAATAATAATAATAATAATAATAATAATATGACTGTCCCAGCTGATATGCGTGGTAAGCAGCTTGCTTACCAATCACATGGTTCCAGGTTCAGTCCCACTGCATGGCACTTTGGGCAAGTGTCTTCTGCTATAGTCTCGGGCAGACTAAAGCCTTGTGAGTGGATTTGGTAGACGGAAACTGAAAGAAACTCGTCATATATATATGTATATGTATATATATGTGTGTGTGTTTGTGTGTCTGTGTTTGTCCCCCCAACATCACTTGACAACTGATGCTGGTGTGTTTACATCCCTGTAACTTAGCGGTTCAGCAAAAAGAGAATGATAGAATAAGTACTGGGCTTACAAAGAATAAGTCCTGGGGTCGATTTGTTCGACTAAAGGCAGTGCTCCAGCATGCCTGCAGTCAAATGACTGAAACAAGTAAAAGAGAGTAAAGAGAGTATTTGTCAAGTCCTACCAAAACCTGAGCAAGTATAAAGATCTTGAAACAGAAATGAGAAAAATGTGGAACCTGAAGACTAAAACAATACCTGTTGTCATAGGTGCCCAAGGAATGATAACAAAAGGGGCTGATTGCTACCTAGCTCAGATGCCAGGAAACTTCAGCATGGCAGAAATTCAAAAGATAATGCTCGTAGGAACTGCTCATATCCTACATAAAATAATGTCTGTGTAATCTCAAATTTTAAAACAAACACATAATTTTTCTTATGGTTTCTTAAACATTCTCTAGAACAATACTATGTACAAAACCAAATATATGGCACCCCAGGCATAACACTAACATGAACTTCTAACTTGTCTCTTGAGGTCGCTGGGTGACACTTGGATCCAACTTGTACAAATGTAAAGCAAAAATCAAACATATGATAATAATAATAATAATAATAATAATAATAATAATAATAATAATAATAATAAAAATAATAATAATAGTAGTAGTAATAATAATAATAATAATAATAATAATAATAATAATAATAATAATATTGACCACTGGTTAAAGGAGATTGGAATACAATGTTCTGTGGAGATTTTACAGAAAGTTTGCTTCTTAGGGACGGGAAAGATTATCAGGAGGTGCTTAAGCACTTGAAAGACTATTGAAAGATTGTGAGTCAAATCAATGATAATAATAATAATAATAATAATATAATAATAATAATAATAATAATAATAATAATAATAATAATAATAATGATAATGATAATAATAATAATAATGATGATGATAATAATAATAATAATAATAATAATAATAATAATAATAATAATAATAATAATAATAATAATAATAATAATAAAAATAATAATAATAATCCTTTCTACTGGAGGCACAAGGCCTCAAATTTGTGGGGAGGGTGGCCAGTTGATTAAATCAACCCCAGTGTTTCACTGGTACTTAATTTATTGAACCTGAAAAGGTGGAAGGCAAAGTCAACGGCAGTGGACTTTGAGCTCAGGACACAGACGAAATAACACTAAGCATTTCTTCCAGCATGCTAACAATTCTGCCAGCTTGCCACCTTAAATAATAATAATAATAATAATAATAATAATAATAATAATAATGATAACTACCCTGATGCAGTACCAGGCAGTGACTCTCATGGCTTCTGATCTTAACTGATTGGAAGTGTTATCATGTACATTGTTTTGTCTTGGTATAAATGATGGGCTACAGCAAATATTCTGCTCAATACCACAGATTTGCTTGTCAGTTGTTTGACCTTAACCAGTTGAG
>NC_043009.1:49278715-49298715 GCF_006345805.1 Octopus sinensis | reverse complement strand
AGAGAGACTTTGAACCGAGTGGTTGTCAGCATCTTCATTATCTCGTCCGGCAGCTTATTCCACGGATCCGCAACCCGGACAGAGAAAGCCCCTCTTCTTCGATTGAGATGAAATCGTCGCAGATATAGCTTTTCGGAGTGACCCCGCAGCCGACGCTCTGGAGCAGGAGTGAAGAACAGCTCTTTCGAGAGGTTACACTTTCCGCTTATGATGTTGTGAGCAAGAATGAGATCACCACGACGTTGTTGTTTTTCTGGAGAATAAAGGTCGAGCGACTTCAGCCTTCATAAGACAAATGCTTGAGACCAAGAACCATGCGGGTAGCCAGCTTCTGGACTCTTTTGAGATGATGTATGTCTTTGAGGAGATAAGGAGAAGAGGCTTGAATCCCGTACTCCAATATGGGTCTCACCAGCGTGACATAGAGCGGTAGGAATATGGCTGCTGTGAGCATTCCGAATGACCGTCGAATCAAAAACAGAACTCTGCGTGCTTTGTAGGCAGCATGGACACACTGGGCCAAAGGCGAAAAGGAAGAATCCACCAAGATACCCAGGTTCTTTACCTGGTCGGTCCTCTCCAGCAGCAGACGACCCAGCTCGAAATCTAGTTGAGTTGCAGGAGAAGAGCGAACAGGCAGATGACAACACTTTGACACGTTCAGACACAGGTCCCATTCGTTAGACCATCTCCAAACTTGGTGGAGGCATCGACGACGATCATCTATATCACCGCGAGGAGCGACCAGTTTGACATCACCGGCAAATTGAAGGGTGTGTTGCGTGAGGTCGTTGGGCAAGTCATTTATGAAGACTAAAAACAATAAGGGTATCATAGGACTATGAGCAGACCCAGGAGTATTTGTATCAAAAGGGTTAATATGATATTAGTTTCAAATTTTGGTCCAAGGCCAGCAATTTTGGGTGTGTGTGTGTGTGCTTCATGATTACATTGACCCCGATGTCTAACTGGTGCTTATTTTATCAACCCCAAAAGGAAAAACCGGCATTTGAACTCCAAGGGCTAATATAATACTGGGACTGATTTTGCTGACTCTAAAAGGGCTGAGAAAGATGAGGCTGAATCTGGTGGGACTAGAATGTAGAACATATAAAAAAAACAAAATAAGGCATTTATCTTGACACTCTGCTATTCCATTTTAACTAACTTTACTTCCACATTCCTTTAGAGAGACAGTCCTAATTAGGATGGCAAACACACGTATACACACACACATACACTCACATACACACACATACATACATACATACACACACATATACATACACATAGACACACACATTTATGTAGTATCATTGTATATTCTTTTAGGATTATTTTACACACACACACACACACACACACACACACACACATACACACACACACAAGTAATAATATATAACTTCCAAATTCTTGGAAAGTAACACAACAAAGACACCAATTAGCTAAGAAAAGTTCTGAAAGAAAAACTAACAACAAACAAACAAACAAACAACAGAAGCTGAAGAAAGCCGAGCGACTGTTGCTGAAGAATTTACCAGTTATTGTCTTAATGGCTATATGATATTTCTGATGTTGGTTGAAATTCTCTGTGAGAAAGATTCTGGAGGAAAGCTGGTGTGGAGGGGGATATGATGTAGGGTAGAGGTGTGTCTGGGGTGTAGAGGGTGGAGTGAGGGAAGATAAATAAGTAAATAAATAAATAAATAAATAAATAAATATATTTCAGGACAAAAGAAGTTGGGTGAAGTTGGAATTTCACCTGATTGATGCATCACTCAGCAGCATGAGCTGACAAGGGTGTATGCTTGAAATAGCAGCTAAATCTCTCTCATATCGCTCTCTGTTCTGTCTTTAAGAGAAAGCGACACATTAGATAAACGTGGTACTGAGTTTACTGTATATTGAAAAAAAAAAAAAAGACGAGAAGGTCATGGATAGATTTACCTTTGATCATAGGCCTGCTCCATCAAGACTGACTGGCCTAAGGCTTAACAACAACAACAACAACAAAAGCAGCAGCAGCAACAATTTCATGGTAGCACAGGTTAAGAAGGAAGGATCTGTATGCTAGAAATAGCAGCCACATCTGATTGCATTCCACTGCTTGAAAGAAAAAAAGCAGGAAAAGACAATGTAGTTGACTGGCTTCTGTGCTGGTGGCACGTAAAAAGCACCAACCGATCGTGGTCGCTGCCAGACTCCCCTGGCACCTGTGCCGGTGGCGCATAAAAAGCACCTACTACACTCACGGAGTGGTTGGCGTTAGGAAGGGCATCCAGCTGTAGAAACACTACCAGATCAGACTGGAGCCTAGTGCAGCCTCCTGGCTTCCCAGACCCCGGTCAAACCGTCCAACCCGTGCTAGCATGGAAAACGGATGTTAGACGATGATGATGATGATAACAGGCTTCTTTCAGTTTCCATCTACCAAATCCACTCACAAGGCTTTGGTCAGTCCAAGGCTATGGTAGAAGACATTTGCCCAAGGTGTCATGCAGTGGGACTGAACCTGGAGCCATGTGGTTCGGAAGCAAACTACTTACAACACAGCCAATCCAATCTAGTACTTATTTTTTTAAAAAATCAGGTCCTTTATGTCTGGTTACTTAACTTGGCAAACCTATGATCAATCCAGCTGTGACCATCACATCTTTTACTCAAACATATAGTAGAATATTCAGTAGCATACAGTATATAACTGTTTAGACCGTAAGGCATGGTTAAAGGAAATTTGGCTGTGGTTTTTAGCAGTTCAGTTGACCATGCAGAGGCTCCCACATTGGTTCGTGAAGTTCCATCAAAAGAATCCTGGGAATGATTTTCTCTGTGTTTTCTCATTCATTACAGCTGGAATTGGTAGTTTTGACTGTTCTTGTCAGTCTTCTTTCAGCAATCAGGAAATCAGGAAGTAGCTTGCATGTGTTGCCTGGTCTCTCTCTCTTTTTCTGTGTGTGTATGTGTGTGTGTGTGTGTGTGTGTGTGTGTGTGTGTGTGTATGTGTGTGTATGTGTATGTGTGTGTGTGTGTTCATTCGTGCATACATGCCTATATACAAAACACACACACACATTGTGGCAATGTGTATGCTTAAGTATATGTATACGTGTGTGTGTATATATATATATGTATTTATGTATGTCAGTGAAAATTTTTTTATATATGTGTATGTATATATATATATATTTATATACATACACATACATGTATGTATATATGTATATCACCAATATATACATATATGCATGTAAATATATTTATACATATATATACATATATATATATATAATATATATAAATATATATATGTATATATATATAAATATATATATGTATATATATATAATATATATATGTATATATATATATATATATCTATGTATACATGTGTGCATGTATATATATATATATGTATATATATATATATATATATTATATATATATATATATACATACATGTATACATGTATACATATATATATATATATATATATATATATATACATATATATGCATATATATATATACATATACATATATGCATGTATGTGTATATATAAATGATGAATTAAATACACACACACACAGACATATATATGTATGTATATTTAATACGCCATTTCCTTACAACTTGGTCAGGATGTTTCAACTTACATTTGTGGAAGACATACGGGTATCAGGTTGAGTAAAAAGTAAGTAACGTTTTGAACCATGAAGAATTTGTACCGAATTTTTGCAGAGTTTTGAATTTTTTTTTAAACCTTTTTTCGCAATTGCCTGATTATATAGACATAGACTTGCCCAAATGTAGAAATAAATTAACGTTGATTTTTTTTCACCACAGTTACAATCATCTGAAATAGAACTGTTAAATCGCGATATTCAAGCAATTTTGCTATTCAACTTCAAAAAAGGATTTAAAGCAGCTGAAACTGCTCACAATATCAACGAAATGTTTGGTAAGGAAATGGCCAGTGAGTGGTCAGCTTGAAAATGATTTAAACGATTTTGCATTGTAGTCCTGAGCCATGAAAATCGTGAGCATAGTGGACATCCAACTGTCATCGATGATAGTTGATTAAAAACTGTCATTGAGAAAGATCCACATAAAACCACTTGAGAACTGGCAAAAGAACTTCAAGTTAGTCAGAAAACTTCCTGCAACTATTTTCATGTGATCAGAAAATCAAAAAAGCTCAACAAATGGGTACCACACCAAATGGGTACCACTTGATTTGAATGAAAATCAGAAAATGCACCAATATAAAGTTTGCTTTTTTTCCGTAATCAGACCAGTCCGTTTCTTGACTGTATTGTGACTTGTGATGAAAAGTGGATTCTGTACAATAATAAAAACATTCTTCACAGTGGGTGGACCAAAATGAAGCACCGTAAACCTTCCCTAAGCCTGAACTCATCAAAAAGAAGGTTATGGTGACTATTCGGCGGTGTACTGTTGGACTCATCCGCTATAATTTCTTAAAACCCGGAAAAACCTTTACTGCTGAAACATATTGCCACGAAATTGTCAAAATGGATGAAAAACTGCTACCCTTCCACTGGTCAACAGAAGAGGGCCAATCATTCTTCATAGCAATGCTTGACCACATGTTTCACTAATGACACTCCAGAAGTTGAGGGAACTTGGCTACAAAGTTCTTCCCCACCCAGCTTATTCACCAGACCTTTCTTCTACCGACTTCCACTTTTTCAAGCACCTTGATGGTTTCCTGTGAGAGAAGGAATTCAGAAATCAAACCGATGCTGAAAGTGCATTCAAAGAGTTCATCAGCTCCAAAACTCTAGATTTTTATGTTGGCGGAATAAACAAACTTGTATTGCATTGGCAAAAATGTGTTGATTGTAATGGTACTTACTTTGAGGAATAAAATTTCTGCATTGTTAAAATATATTGTGATGAATTTCATGTTTCAAAATGTTGCTTACTTTTTACTCAGCCTAATATATATATATATATGCTGGTGGCATGTTAAAAGCACCAACCGATCGTGGCCGATGCCGGACTCCCCTGGCACCTGTGCAGGTGGCACGTAAAAAGCACCCACTACTCTCGCGGAGTGGTTGGCGTTAGGAAGGGCATCCAGCTGTAGAAACTCTGCCAGATCAGACTGGAGCCTGATGCAGCCCCTGGCTTCCCAGACCCCGGTCGAACCGTCCAACCCGTGCTAGCATGGAAAACGGACGTTAAACGATGATGATGATGATGATGATGATATATATATATATGCAGAGAAAGAAAGAGAGAGAGAACAGACTGGGTAAAGAAACAGAGAGAATTAAAATGGTTGAGTGGATAAAATACTTGGATACCATTTTCATGCACTGAGAGTTCAAATCAAGTTAAAGCAGTTTATTATTTATTGGGTGCCAGATTCTATTCCCTGTTCCTCAGTTCCTTCAGTTGTAAGAACTAGAAATTCTTGGGAAATTACTTATGCTATTCTAGCATTCCACCCCAAGACATGTTTCTCTCTCTTCTACCAGTGTTTCTTCTGAATCTGGAATCAGGAATCGGTTCAGTCAACCACAAGGCAACCACAAGGCAACATTACAGAATTTCCTTGTGGTCTGTTAGAAATATCTGCCAAGTGTCCTCTAGATCACAGGACTGTGAGAGCACATGACTTAAGGGTATTTGGTTTACAATCGCAAGATCATGAGTTCAATTCCCAGCAATTCCTTGTATCCTTGAGCAAAACACTTTATTTCACTTTGCTCCTATCCACTCAACTGGCAAAAGTGGGTTGTGCCTATAGTTCAAAGGGTCACCCTTGTCACATTCTGAGTCACACTTAATCTGTCTTAAAAAATACATTAAGGGAAGGTACATATGTCTGTGGAGCGTTCGGCCTCTTGCTTATTAATTTCATGAGGCTGTTCTGTTGATCGGATCAGCTGGAACACATGTTGTTGTAACCGATGGAGTGCTGGTTAAACCACAGGACTACTATTTTGAATAATGCAGTCCTAGGGAGGCTATGCCTACTAAGAAGTTGGGTTGGTCATGTCTGGAACAATTTTGATTGTAGGTCTGCATAATTTGGCCTTATTTAGTTCTAAGTAACAACATACACCTGAGGAAAAGAGAGAAAGGAGAGAGAATGAGAGAGAGAGAAATGGAGATATTGAAGAGGTGGATGTCCTCAATTACTTTGGCTACAAGGCAATCCTCTTCGGTGTTTGTCAGTATATTTCCTTTCCTAAGGGTTACATTATGTCTATGACAAAAACACATAGGTCTCAGCAATGGTACAGTCTACTAAACAAGGCGGCGAGCTGGCAGAAACGTTAGCACGCTGGGCAAAATGCTTAACAGTATTTCGTCTGCCGTTACGTTCTGAGTTCAAATTCCGCCAAGGTCGACTTTGCCTTTCATCCTTTCGGGGTCGATAAATTAAGTACCAGTTACGCACTGGGGTCGATATAATCGACTTAATCCGTTTGTCTGTCCTTGTTTGTCCTCTCTGTGTTTAGCCCCTTGTGGGTAGTAAAGAAATAGGTACAGTCTACTAAACTGTAAATAGATACCACAAAGTAGTACAATCCACTTCAATATATGTGTAGTCAAGCCATTGAGGGAGCTTCTATGTGGATACTCAACCTGGTAAAAACAGCAGCTAAATATCACTCAAATTGCACTATAGTATATATATTAAAAAAAAGTAAATGCGAAGAAAAATTGTTCCAAAATTAAAAATAAGATAGGATTGTCATGGAAGGAGAGTAAATTTATATTATTGCTAAACTAATGTTATTAATAGAAATGGCTGTTGAATAAAAGGTGGTATTTATGATATTGTTGAATTAATGACATCCAGTGGTATGATGGTTTTCACATCTTCAGTTAAAAATATTGGGAAAGTCTTGGACATCACAATCCTTCTTTACGGTCGCCAGAATCAATAGTGTTGATCGCATGATAAAAGCACTGAGTATATGTGCTATAAAGTGGTTGGGCATTAGGAAGGGCATCCAGTTGTGGAAACCAGGCCAAAGAAGATACTGGAGCGCGATGCAGTTCTTGGACCCATCGGATCCTGTTGAAAAAACTGTTTAACCCAAGCCAGCATGGAAAAAGGTGTGTTAGATTATAATGATGATGATGATGGTGGTGGTGGTTGTGGTGGTTACGGTGGTGGTGGTTGTGATGATGATGGTGATGGTGATAATGATGATGACGATAATGATGATGATGATGATAGCGATGATAACAATGATGATGATGATTATGATGGTGATGATGACAATGATGATGATGGTGGTGGTGGTGGTGGTGGTGATGGTGACTACCACCACCACCACAATCACCATCATCATCATTATTATCCTCGTCATCATCATTATCATTATCATTATTGACATGGTCAATGTCATCCTCCTCATCATAATCATCACCACCACCACCACCACCACCACCACCACCACCACCATCATCCTCATCATCATCATAGTAGTCACCTTTTTCTGATCTACTTCAGTTTCTCCTCAGCCTCACCCATGAACCTTCCAAGATGTTGCTTACATTTGTAAAATTATCGGATGTCTGTTTGAACATGGATCAATATTCACACATCTGATAGTTTCTTCAGTATGAAAGAAGAAGAAAAAAAAGGAAAGAAAGTAAGAAAAGAAGAACGGATCTTTGGTTTGGTTAACTAGAAGACATCTAGAGAATCTTGTGAAGTTGTCTTGTTCTGGGATTAACATGATTCTTTTATAAATGAAATATGATTCTTAGAAAATCAGTCAGTTTAAGGGAATTTTAAGGAAATAAGGAACCAAAAAAAAAAAAAAAAGAAAAAAGAAAGAAAAAAGAGAGATTCTGAGAGTTTTGGGTTCTTGTAAACCCTACTGAAAATTGGTTGAGGAGATCTCAAGAGCAAAGAAAATTTGTAATTCTTCAAAGCCTTTTGATCCACTCAAATATCTTTCTTCTTTGACAAGCTGTAGGAATTTTAAGGAATTACGAAGAAATAATATTTGGTTACTAAGAACTGGTTGGCTTGTTGGGTAGTTGGTTAGTTTGTTGTTATTGTTGTTGTTGTTTATCCAAGCTCATCTTTATTCAAGAGCAGACCTATGGTCAAAGATCTTCCAATCCTGACCAACCTCTTTGCGTTCATTTTCTCCTTTCAGATTCCGCCTTCAATCGTTAAAAACAGTGAGTTGTGATATGAGACAGATTTTTGGTGTTGCTTCTAGAAAGTCCAACCAGTATGCAGATGCTCTCTGATTTTTGTCTGCTTGTTTCTTTCAGATTCCTCTTTCAGTTTTTAAAACATTAACAGGAGTGGCTGTGTGGTAAGTAGCTTGCTTACGAACCACATGGTTCCGGGGTCACTCCCACTGCATGGTACCTTGGGCAAGTGTCTTCTACTATAGCCTCAGGCCGACCAAAGCCTTGTGAGTGGATTTGGTAGATTGAAACTGAAAGAAGCCCGTTGTATATATGTATATATTCAAATATATTTATATATATTTTTATATATATATATATATATATATATGTATGTGAGTGTATATGTTTGTGTGCCTGTGTTTGTACCCCCAACATCGCTTGACAACCGATGGTTGTGTGTTTACATACCCGTAACTTAGTCGTTCGGCAAAACAGACCGATAGAATAAGTACTAGGCTTACAAAGAATAAGTCCTGGGGTTGATTTGCTCGACTAAAGGCAGTGCTCCAGCATGGCTACAGTCAAACGACTGAAACAAGTAAAAGAAAGTAAAAGAGAGTAATCTTGCGACTGACCAGCATCCTATCCAGGTGGGGGGCATCTATACACCATGTAAACCAGAAAACTGGCCCTTGTGAGTCAGCATGACCCAAGAAAGTACCTTGACCATTTTTATTGCTTTTAATAATATTTTCTGATTTAAACACAAGGTAGGCAGTATTAGGAAAGAATCACTCGATACCAACAAATACTGCAAAGAGCTGTAAATCTCTAACACTTCAACAATCTCTTATAGTTTCAATTTGAATTTTTTGCTAATGGTTTATCCAGTTTCATTCCCACTTTTCATAACTTTTCCTTTTCACACAAAGCTGGTCATCCTTGTTCTGTCCCTATTTCATGTCTCGTCTATATGTCAGCTCCTTCTTTCTTCTCTAATAATAGTTCATTGTCTGAAGTAAAGCTTATTCTTGCTCTCATTACTACTACTACTACTACTACTACTACTACTACTACTACTACCACCACCACCACCACTACTACTTACCTCTGAAGTAAAGCTTATTTTTGCTCTCACTGCTACTACTACTACTACTACTACTACTACCACCACTACCACCACCACCACCACCACCACCACCACCACCACCACCACTACTACTACTACTACTACTTACCTCCTGATGATTCATTGATCTTTCTTCCATTTCTTATTCAATTTCCTTTCCTATGTGTGACTATATTCTTCATCTTCCGCAGCTCTGACGGTCTTTTCTAACTCCAGCTAAGACAGCTATTGTTTTCTCACCATTTGATATATATTCTCAATCACAGAACAAAGCTTTCTGTAAAAATAAAAACAAAATAACATCAAATCTTTCTGATCCATATTCCATATCTTATGCATTCTTTTCTTTTTTATATATTTATTTCATATTCTATTTTGTCAGGTTCACTCCTTTAGTAGACTTCCATGACAATTCTATTGTCATTTTGGGACCAGCTTCTCCAGAACCTTGCAGCAGTAGTTGAATAACAACCAGGCCCATCCTACTGCAAAATAGGACACTTGCTAAAGTTAGAGGGCTTCACTTAAGGATCTAGTTTCCTTAACCCTTTAGTTTCAGATTATTCTCTCAAATGTAATGTTTATTTATTCACATTGTTTGGAATTAATCCAGTGTTATCTTATAGCTTTGAGATTTAAATGATTTGATTGTGTATTTTTAGAATGGCATTGTAGGTGAAGTGCGAGCACAAAACATGTAAGATATTTGGGCTAGATATGGCCAGTTCAAATACTAAAGAGTTGATACAGTTGTGACATTAAATTTTATTTGACGTTACACACATAAATGATGTGATAAGGTGACACAACCAATAGTGTTTTTATTGAGACAGCCTCTGTAGGAAGGGCTACCAACCAAGGCTAAAGTATCACCCTGTCCACAAGGCAGACTTAGTGCCATGGGATGATAACCTGGTATTTCATGGTCCCTAGAGCTCCTTACCATTAAAAGTAGAGTAAAAAGGAACCAAGGACCAACAGTGGAAGAGGGGTCTTGAGCAGCTGAATAAAGATTTTGGAAGACCATAATTGAAAAGTGAGGGAAGTAAAGTTTAGTCAGAATATTGAATTATCATGTGGCCACTTGACTGACCAGACTATTGAATATCGTTATACATTGTTGGTAGCATGTACTGGTGGCATATCATGCTGGTGGCATGTAGAAAGCACCCACTACACTCTCAGAGTGGTTGGCATTAGGAAGGGCATCCAGCTGTAGAAATTTTGCCAGATCAGATTGGAGCCTGGTGCAGCTTTCTGGCTTTCCAGCCATCAGTCAAATCATTCAACCCATGCTAGCATGGAAAGCGGACATTAACCCTTTCGTTACCAACGCAGCTGAAACTGGCTCTGGCTCTGTAGTACAAATGTCTTGCTTTCATAAGTTTTGAATTTAAATCTTCCACCAAACCTTAGTCACAATTTATGTTCCTAACACTAGCTTAATGATAACTAAGTTATTTTACTAAATTCTTTGATATATTTAAAGAAATTGAAAGAAACACAGAACATCTTAAAATATATACAGTAATTAAAGGGTTAAACAACGATGACGATGATTGTTGGTCACAATGCATTTCTCATTATTTTAGCTTTTGAACGATGCTACCCCACTGGTTAGGCAGACAAGCCAACCTTCTCCCATATTAGAAGGCATCTCTTTTGCAGGGTTACCATTGAACTGGTGCAACATGAATGAAGTGTTTTGCTCGAGAACACAACACACCACTCAGTCCAGAAATCAAACCCATATTCTAGCTATCTTAATTGCAACATCCTAACTACCGGGTCACGTGCATTTACATATAACCAGTTATATTTCTAATAACTAAAACCATCTAATAAAAGCTTTCTAATAAATTTCATGCTAATTATGTTTCAAACATCAGCTTAATGATGACAGAGTTATTTTAGTAAATTGTTTGATATTTTCAAAATTAATTGAAATAAAGGTATTTTAACGCAGGTGTGGTAAGAAAAGGGTTAAAACCTATTTTCTTTTATTCTTTTACTTGTTTCAGTCATTTGGCTACAGCCATGCTGGAACACCACATTTAAAAGAGTTTTTGGTTAAACAAATGAAACCCAGGACTTGTTCTTTGTAAGCCTAGTACTTAGTCTATTGGTCTCTTTTTTTTTCTGAATTGCTAAGTTACAGGGACATAAACACACCAACACCAGTTGTCAAGTGATGATGGGGCAACAACACAGACACAAAGATGCACATATAGATATATACATATATTCTTGTTGCCCTTTTCAAGCCTAGCTAGGCTCATGGGCCCGGTTTCCCGGTTTCTGTGGCGTATATGTTCCTCCCTAGCTGAACGGAACGCCAGTCCATCAAGGCGCTACCCAAGAAACAGGAAGAGAGAGTGAGAGAAAGTTGTGGCGAAAGAGTACAACAGGGGTCGCCACCACCCCCTGCCGGAGCCTCGTGGAGATTTTAGATGTTTTCACTCAATAAACACTCACAACACCTGGCCTGGGAATTGAAACCGCGATCCTCTGACCGTGATCCTCTGGCTGGTTCCCATGCCGGTGGCACGTAAAAAGCACCATCCCAACATGGTCGATGCCAGTACCCCCTGACTGGCTCCCATACCAGTGACATGTACAAAGCACCATCCATATGTGGTTTATGCCAGTACCCTCTGGCTGGCTCCCATGCCAGTGGCATGTACAAAGCACCCACTACACTCACGGAGGGGTTGGCGTTAGGAAGGGCATCTAGCTGTAGAAACACTGCCAGATCAGACTGGAGCCTGGTGCAGTCTTCTGGTTTGCCACTCCTCAGTCAAACCAGCCAATCAATGACAGCATGGAAAGCTGACGTTAAACGGTGATGATGATGATGATAACTGATGCAATGCAATAGACACAGAGATCTCAAGGAAAAAACTGGAAAACCAGAAATGGCTGAGAGAGAAGAGTCAGACAAACGTTAAAACCTGGATGAATTCAAAGCCAAAAGTAAGATTTTGTATTTGAATACCTTAAATTACAATTTTAATTATAATAAAATGGGATTTGAATGAATTGAAAAATTTTGATTAAAATACCAGAAAACAAGCGACAACATTTTGAAATTGCCATTCTGAAGCTGATCCATAGATATAACATACATATATATAATCTATAAGTATATATATATATATAATATATATATATATAATATAATAATCCTCATCATCATCGTTTACCATCAGTTTTCCATGCTGGCATGGGTTGGATATTTCGACTGGGGTCCGGAAGTCAGGAGGCTGCACCAAGCTCCAGTCTGATCTATATCTATCTATCTATATATGTATTTACACACACATACACATATATATATACATGCATTATAGTGAGTGTCTGTGCACGTGCATGCTTTGTATCTTTGTGTGTGTATATATACATATATATATATATTATATATATATATATATATATATGTACATACATTTATATACATACATATATGGTGTGTGTGTGCACGTGCGTGCTTGTGTCTTTGTGTGTGTATATATACATACATATATATATGTACATACACACATTTATATACATACATATATGGTGTGTGTGTGTACATGCATGCTTGTGTGTCTTTGTGTGTGTGTATTTAATATATATATATATATATATATATATATATATATATACTATATATGTACTACACACATTTATATACATACATATACATGCACACACATACACACACTCACTCACATATGTAAATGTATATATAGTGCATATAATACTGATACAGAGATAGCGTATAGAGTATGTGTATATATATATATATATATAGCTGACCAAGTGCACAGGGGATAAAAAGACCTGATACAGATAGAAAACTATCATGAAGTAACCACAATGGATCTAGAAAAATATTTAGAAGCAAGCAAAGATAGAGTAATTAGTATAATAAGGCAGCATGGAAAAAATAAAAAAAAATAAAGAAAAAGATGATGATGAAGTACAAAACAAAAAAATAAAAATAAAAATAGCTTTTCTCTCTATATAAGGAAACAATAAAATACAAACTGAAAGCTAATTACACTAAAGAAATAGGTTTAGATAAGAACAAAACAACAGGAAAAAAAAAATATATAACAAAAAATACAAAAAGTGAAATGAAATGAAATAACAAAAAAAACAAAAGAAATGATAAAGGAAAGAGAACAGAGAGAAAATCACTTCCATGATCGGTATCGTGGAAGACCGGTCAGAGAGGAAATGAGCTAATATGAAAGGTAACAATGGCTCAAAAGCTTGGGAATAATGGTTGAAATAGAAGGTTTGATTTTAGCTTGTAGAAAAAAAAAAAAAGAAAAAGAAAAAAAAGAAAAATCAATTCCTGGCTACACACACACAAAAAAAAGAAACCAAACAAACAAATAAACAAAATAATAAAACAGGAAATGAATAAATAAAAATAATAAAAAACAAAAGGCTAACGTCAACTGCTGATTATGGGAACAAATAAATAAACAATTGACCACTTTACTTTATTGCTGTCATTCAATGCAAAAATAGAATATATCTATAGACATGATCCATGACCAAGGAAGAGTGAGAGTGGCAGTGGAGGGGGGGTCAGCTTGGGATATTGACTTGGTAGATAGCTACAGACATGATTGCTAGGAATCAAGAGGAATGATTGCTAGGAAACAAGAGGCATAAATGCTCAGTAGCTAGAGACTTGATTGGTAGGTAGCAAGAGGCATGATTGCTAGGAAGCAAGAGGCATGATTGCTAGGAAGCAAGAGGCATGATTGCTAGGTAGCTAGAGACATGATTGCTAGGTAGGTAGCAAGAGATATGATTGGTAGGTAGCTAGAGGCATGATTGCTAGGAAACAAGAGGCATAAATGCTAGGTAGCTAGAGACTTGATTGGTAGATAGCAAGAGGCATGATTGCTAGGTAGCAAGTGATATGATTGCTAGATAGCAAGAGGCATGATTGCTAGGTAGCTAGAGGCATGATTGCTAGGTAGGTAGCAAGAGACATGATTGGTAGGTAGCTAGAGACATGATTGCTAGGTAGGTAGCAAGAGACATGATTGCTAGGAAGCAAGAGGCATGATTGCTAGGAAACAAGAGGCATAAATGCTAGGTAGCTAGAGACTTGATTAGTAGATAGCAAGAGGCATGATTGCTAGGTAGCAAGTGACATGATTGCTAGATAGCAAGAGGCATGATTGCTAGGTAGCTAGAGACATGATTGCTAGGTAGGTAGCAAGAGACATGATTGGTAGGTAGCTAGAGACATGATTGCTAGGTAGCTAGAGGCATGATTGCTAGGTAGCAAGTGACACAATTGCTAGGTAGCTAGAGGCATGATTGCTAGGTAGCTAGAGACATGATTGCTAGGTAGCTAGAGACATGATTGCTAGGTAGATAGCAAGAGACATGATTGGTAGGTAGCTAGAGACATGATTGCTAGGTAGCAAGAGGCATGATTGCTAGGTAGCTAGAGACATGATTGCTAGGTAGCAAGAGGCATGATTGCTAGGTAGCTAGAGGCATCGACTAGGTAGGTAACTAAGGATGAGACTAGGGATTATTAAGGACATTCATTAGGTTGATAGCTTGTAACAAGGCTGGGTTTGTAGGTAAGGGCATGCCTGGGTTGGTAGCTGGGAACATTGACTAGGTCGGTAGTTTGAGATATATTTGGCAGGCAGCTACAGATATAACTGGGTAGGTGACTACAAAAATGTTTGGATAGTTGGGGTTGAGACATTGACTGGATAGGTCAGTAGCAACAAGGCCAGGTTGATAGTTAAAGATATGATTGGGGTAGGTAGGTAGGTAATCAGGTAGAGAGATGACTGAAATCTCAAAATTAACACCAGCTTTCCTATTAGAGTCTAAATAAAAATAATCTCTTTTTTTTGATATAGAGGAATAGTTCTATATTTTTAGTGGAAGGAATATGGTAAAATGAAATGATGAGATATTCATACATGTTCCTGGGATCATAGACAGAATAATTGAAATAATATAGTTTGGTCAGAAATATAGTAATGAAAGGGTTAAAATGAGAATTGAAATTTTGGCAGGATGCTACTCAATTCGAGATGACTTCTTGATCTTTTGAATATAGCAGTTTTAACAGAATTAGTCTCATATTTCAATCTGTATTTGAGATGAGGTAATGGTAGAGTTTCAGACAGTGTTATGTATTTGTGTGTCAGTGTAACAATATCAGTGTCATATTGTAATAGTATAGGAAAAATTCTGGTTCTGTGTATCAGTGCAAAAGAAATCTAATTGTAATAATATAGTATAAGAAAAATCTGGGTTTATGTACCAGGAAAAAACACAGACATCAGGTTGTAATAATATAGGAAAAATCTGGGTTTATGTGCCAGGGAAAAAACATATACATCAGGTTGTAATAATATAGGAAAAATCTGGGTTTATGTGCCAGGGCAAAAAGAAATGTATTTATAATGATATAGGAAAAATTTGGGTTTATGTACCAGAAAAAATAAAACAGAAATCAGATTGTAATAATATAGGAAAAATCTGGGTTTATGTGCCGGGGCAAAAAGAAATGTATTCGTAATAATAAAGGAAAAAATTGGGTTTATGTGCCAGAGAAAAATAAAACAGAAATCAGACTAACAATATAGGAAAAATGTTGTTTTATGTGTCGGGGAGGGAGAAGAAATGGAATCAAATACTGTGTTTGTCTTTTGTCTCAGTAAACTTTTAGACTTCAACTAAAGTTCAGTAAAACAATTTTGCTGACGTTGCATGAAAAGTTGTGGCAGAAATGTATTCAAACTCAGATAATTTTTCTTCCTGACAATCTTCCACTATCACTGTTTCCAGCATTGCTTTAGCACCAATACCAGTACCAACACCACACACCGGTTCGAATACTATCACCAACACGAACACCAACCCCAATACTATTACTCCACTTCACCAACATGCTCCCCATTCACCAACATCACCTCCCCCTCATAATCAGAAACATCATTACCATAACCATTCAACTTTTGATTTATCGATGCTACGAAGACTCTGAGTTGTTTGGCCCATTAACTGAAGTAGAAAAGTTGATTCTGTGAAGAAGATTTCCAAGAATATGTACAATTTACTGCTGGTAGCTGTCATAGAAAACTATTACAGGAATAAACAGTAAGCAAAAGCCATGTTAGAGATCAGCCAAATCAATTTCTCAGCAAGATAGAAGAACATAAAAGTTAAATACTACCCCTAATTTTCCAAGCTGTAGAAAAGCAGAAGCCACAGAACACAGAATTGTCGGTCAACTAAAATATACGCTGATAGACTGTCGGAAAGATTTCCAGTGCCATGAAGCCAATCTCCAGACGAGATGATGACTATTATTAAACTTCACTTAATGATGTCGAAGTGCTAAAAGCACAAGAGCGGAACCTGATATTGGTTTATGAGCAAAATGTATTGAGAAATAGGCATTGGTTATTTCCCTTCGTTCATCTACCCACCCATATACATCCAACGCATTCCTAATAATTTCAATAAAATTATTGTCAAACAGCTTTAGTCTATGACTATTTCAGCCTATCTACTGCTGAATTTACGCTCCGACTGTTTAGACATTAAGATCAAAAGCAATCTTGTAAAATTACCAGGTTTGAACATAAATATTTTATTTTCAGCTTCCATTTTAAGTGAAGGTGAAGATATTTCACTAACTTCAGTAACTACACTACATCACACACAACTTGGCATTCCTCTAAAATCCTATTAGTTCAAATTTTATATTTTCAGCAATTTGATAAAATAGATTTTTCATATATATGGTACAAGTTAGTTGGTTGTGTCGATAATGCATATACATACATCTGTTACGTCTGTATGTATGAATATATATATATATATATATATATATATATATTATATATATATATATATATATATATATATATATATTATATATATATATATATATAATATATATATATATATATATATATATATATATATATATATACATATATATATATATATATATATATATATATATATATATATATAGATATATATATATATATATATATATATAATATATATATATATATGTATATATATACATACATATACATACAATACATACATATATGTATGTATGTATATATATATATTTACTTACATATATACATACGTACATACCTATATATATGCATACATATATATATGCACATATATATATACATACATACATATATATATATATATATATATATATATATATATACATATATATATAATATACATACATACATATATAATACATACATATATATGCATATATATACATATACATACATACATATATACATACATACATACATATATACATACATACATATATATGTACATACATACATACATACATACATACATACATACATACATACATACATACATACATATATATATGTATGTATATACATACACAAACACAGGGTGAGGTGAATAAGTTGTCGTCTAAATTACGCAAAAATGAAAATAAAACTGACATCTCATTTTAACAGATATATTTACCAAAATTGCACAAAAATATCTTGAAATACTAAAGAGTAAATTTATTCAATAAAATTGCTATTGGCTTCAACCACAGCCGCCAGATGACTTTGGAATCTCTTGCAACTCTTCTGGATGGTCTCCTTGTTTTAAGTTGGTGAATGCTGCCATAATTCTTGCTCTCAGTTTAACTTTGGTGTTACAAGGAGTTTTGTTGTTCTCTCCTTCAACTGCACCCCACATATTATAATCAAGGGTGTTGCAGTCTGGGGAGTTAGAGTGGCCAGATGCTAGGGCTAATGTAGTCGCAGAAATTGTCTGACAGCCATGACTGGGTTCTCCTGCTTGTGTGGTACAGTACAGAGTCCTGTTGCCAGACATAGGGTGTTCCAGCAGTCACCTTCTTGACCCAGGGCAGCACTACCTCCTCCAGGTACTTGATGTAGACCTGTGTTGAGTCTGAGGCCACGTGGGAAGATGAATGGAGGGATAACGTCACCATCACAAGTGATCACTCCAAACACCATGATGTTGACTGGCTGCTTGATTTTTATCACTCTTGGTACATGTCCTCAGATTGACACCCAAACACTCTGAAATGTTCGTATTAGAGCTTCCGGCATGAATGCCAAGCAGTACAGTATTTTGTTTCCAAATTTCTGGCAGAGTAAGTTGCATCATAGCGCTGTTTTTCTTACAGACGGTGCCCATTCCAAAACCTTCCATGGGAAGTGAAAATCCTGAAAGCAGAAACAGTACTGTACTGTATATATATTTTATCATTTTTATAATTTGTATCATCATCATCATCATCATCGTTTAACGTCCGTTCTCCATGCTAGCATGGGTTGGACGGTTCAACCGGGGATCTGGGAAGCCAGAAGGCTGCACCAGGCTCCAGTCTAATCTGGCAATGTTTCTACAGCTGGATGCCCTTCCTAACGCCAACCACTCCGTGAGTGTAGTGGGTGCTTTTTACGTGCCACCTGCACAGGTGCCAGGTGGGGCTGGCAATGACCACGGTCGGATTGGTGTATTTTATGTGCCACCGGCACGGAAGCCAGTCGAAGCGGTGCTGGCATCGGCCACGAGTCGGATAGTGCTTTTTACGTACCACCAGACCAGGGATCCTATATTTATTTTATCATAAATGCAAAGCAATACCACACACTCACCTAACTTTCGTTTTCCATACAGTATGCACAATTCTTTGTTTACTCATCTATGGTACACTATGTATTTTCTTTTAATATATTTTAATTAATAAGGTAGTGAGCTGGCAGAAACATTAACATATCAGGTGAAATACTTAGTGGTATTTCATCTGTCCTTATGTTCTGAGTTCAAATTCTTCCAAGGTTGACTTTGCCTTTTATCCTTTCGGGGTTGATAAATTAAGTACCAGTTGTGTACTAGAGCTGATCTAATCAACTGGCCCTCTCCCCCAAAATTTTGGGCCTTGTGCCTAGAGTAGAAAAGAATATTTTCTGTTTAATTTTAGAAAGGCGGCGAGCTGGCAGCAACATTACCACACCAGGTGAAATGCTTAGCGGTATTTTCGTCTGCTGCTACGTTCCGAGTTCAAGTTCCACCGAGGTCGACTTTACCTTTCATCCTTTCGGGGTCAATTAAATAAGTACCAGTTATGCACTGGGGTTGATATAATCAACTTAATTCGTTTGTCTGTCTTTGTTTGTCGTCTCTGTGTTTAGCCCCTTGTGGGTATTTTGTCTGCCTTTATGTTCTGAGTTCAAATTCTACCGAGGTTGACTTTGCCTTTCATCTTTTCGGGGTTGATAAATTAAGTACCAGTTGTGTACTGGGGTCAATCTAATCAAATGCCCACTCCTCCAAAAATTTCAGGCCTTGTGCATAGAGTAGAAAATAATATATTTGAATTAATATGTTATACAGTGCAGTACTGTACTCTATTTATATTTATTAAATTTTAGGCATGAAAATACTTATTTTACCACAGAGAGAATTAAAAAATATAGATACCTATCAGCTGCAGAAACCCGTGACATACTGAGGAGCTCACAATATAAATTTATATATATTAACCAGAAAAATCCATGATGTAGTGAGTGCGTGATAAGTGAACCACAATATAGCAAGGGATTACTGTATATACATATATAATTACGGAGATGTACTTGCATAGCAAGTGATTTGATCCGAGATCGTGTGCTGAAATGAAAACAATTGCAG
>NC_043009.1:49266215-49276215 GCF_006345805.1 Octopus sinensis | reverse complement strand
TCCTAATACCAAAGATACCGTTTGAAATGCCAGTGCTCTTCCTAACACCACCACCACCACCACCATCATGACAGCTGTTTGACATATGTAGATAGGAATACACGTATCTATGTATGTATATATGCATGTGTGCATGTTTACTTCCTTCCTTCAGATTTATTTTAAGATTTTTTTTTCCTTTTGAAGAAATGAAGCCAGTCATAAACGAAATGGAGAGCTCTTTTACTCAAGACAAGATGCTTTTGGAGCTTGTGGTTATGTAGAATGGTTGATGTGATATGTATGTGTGCATGAAGTGCATGTGTATAAACTTGAATTTATGGCTGTATGTATCATAATAGAACACAAGTGTATGTTTCATTGCCTGTTTATGTGTGTGTATTCCTATATATGCCAAATGTATATGCATGTTTGAGAGCATGCATACATATCTGCATACATGCATGTATACACCATGACCACAGCCACCAAAACCACCATTACATAACAACACCACTAGCAAACCCCCATTTCCCATTATCACCACTTATTCATGTCACTTACAGAATGAAATCAAATCAAGTAGTCTGAAGTATATCAAGATATTGTATAAACCACACACTGATTTGAAAAGGTGTTACATAAGCAAAACAAAATTCAAATTATGCAATAGAAGAAGCAGCTCTATAGTAAAATCATTGTCAGTATAAATTAACATATGATGTGGCTTGTTGAAAAGCCAGAGGTTGATTCAATATTTTTCTCAGAAATGATACAAGTACATGGCATTGAGAAGCCACAACAATAGAGAAATACACAGCTGACTCTTTCATGGTCACTTCTGGGGTGACTTTGTTTCTTCATACAATACTTGCATAAAAAGATTTTTCCTGGACAATAACTTCCGTCTCTGGCTTTTCAAACTAAACATATATACACTAAGAAAGTTATATTGATAAAATTCTTCACTACAAATTTGGTTTTATTGCATAACTTTGATTTTGGTCTGTTTATATGTCACCTTTCCAAACAAGTGTATATTTTATACACCATCTCTATATTCTTGAGATTAGCTTTTTTGATTTCTTTCTGGGAAGTGACATGAGTTTATGATGTGGAGAGGCTCCAAATAACAATGGTGAAATATATATCAGCTGCTCTCATGGTCACTCCTGAGGCAATTTCACTCAGCTCTAGCTTTTCAAATACATACATACCATTAGAATACTATGTTGATAAAGTTTCTACTGCATAGTTGTTTCTGTTACATAATTTGAATATATATACATACATATATACATACATGCATACATACACACATATATGTATGTATGTATGTATGTATGTGTATACATATATATAATATATATATATATATATATATATATATATATATATATATATCACCGTGATCACCGTGACCGACCAGGCTATCAGATGTTGCTACACATTGCTGGTCACAATGAGCTCCGCATTGTTTTTTAGCCTTCAAATGACACTACCCCGCTGGCTAAGCAAGCAGGCCAACAGAAAAAAGAGTGAGAGAAAGTTGTGGTGAAAGAGTATAGCAGGGATCACCACCACCCTCTGCCAGAGTCTCGTGGAGCTTTAGGTGTTTTCGCTCAATAAACACTCACAACCCCTGGTCTGGGAATCGAAACCGCGATCCTATGACCGCGAGTCCACTGCCTTAACCACTGGGCCATTGCGCCTCCACACACACACACACCACACACACACACACACACACACACATATATATATATATATATATATATATATATCTGTAAATGTAATATGTGACAATTATTCGGTAGCCATTGTAAAACTCCGAGTTTCAGATGTTGGGCTAGAAATCCACGCTGCCATCTCTTCAGTTATCCGGCCATTGGACTGAAGAGATGGTGGCATGGATTTCCACCCCGATATCTGAAACTCAGAGCTTTATCATGGTTACCAAATAATTGTCGCATATTACATTTACAGATAAATTCCTCTATTTACATAATATCGAGGTCTCTTTCATTCTTTTGTTGTCTTACCATTTCTATCAATATATATATATGTATATATATATAAAATTAACAGAATGAGGTAAAGATCCAAGGCTATGAAAGAGTTTAGAACATTTATAAAGAGAAGGTCTTACAGCTGTTTCCGGGATATTTTATATATCCCTTCATCGGAGATGGTGTGAGTGAATGGTTAAGCAATAGTTATTCTAGAGAAGATATGAAATAGAGTGAAGTGGAGGATTGAAAACAGATGTGAGATATGCAGGGATATTGTATCTGCAGATCCATTGTTTAAGCAGAATGGTATACACACAAGTTTCCTGTACCTTGTGTGTGAGTTCCAATAGTGTTTATATCATCATCATCATCGTTTAACGTCCATTTTCCATGCTAGCATATATATATATATATATATATATATATATATATACACACACACATATATATACATATACACACGCACACACATGCATGCACACACGCACACACACACACACAGATATATAAATAAAGGCAGAGGCATGGCTGTGTGATTAAGAAGTATGTGTTTCCTGTCATATGTAGAGGGTAAGTGGCTCAGTGGTTAGGGATATTGGACTCATGATTGTGAGATTGTGGTTTCAATTCCTGGACCAGGTGATGAGTTGTGATGTTATGCAAAACACTTTATGTCATGTTTTCCTACTCCACTCAGCTGGCAAATTGAGTAACCCCGCAATGAACCAGCATCCTATCTAGCAGGGATGCAAACTGAGGGACTGGCTCTTTGAGTTTATATGAGTCGGGAAGGATTTTTCCCAATCATTTGGGTTTGAGTTTAGAGTTACTGTGTGGCACCTTAAGCAAGTGCCTTTTACTATATTTCAAGGCCAGCTAAAGCCTTATGAGTGGATTTAGTGATGGAAACTAAAAGAATCCCAAGGTATATATATTGTCAGTGTATCATATATCCCCAAAAGATAAAGCATAGAAGAGAAATGTATTTATATGCAGTTAAGTATATGGGCATAGAGTGACCAATGGTTTTGCATTCATAAAGAGCTCAGCCCCATGGACAACTCGCCAGACTTTAAAGCTGAAGGCATATAATCCTTTAACTCTGGGAGGTAATAATCTGTTATGGTCAGTTAGTTAGTAAATAGACAATATATATATATATATATATTAAATTTCTAAATCTCTTATAGAGATATGTACGGTGGTGGGGCGATAGAATGGTTGTATACTGTCAATCTAACGTGACGTGACAGTGGGGGGTTACACCACCGCTGTTTAGCCCTAGGAAGCATCGACGCCTCCTGTGTCAAAGCCATCAGGAGGCGTCGATGCTTCCTAGGGCTAAACAGGGCTAAACAGCGATGGTGTAACCCCCTACTGTCATGTTCACGATAGATTGACAGTATACAACCATTCTATATATATATAATGGTATATTATATTATATTAGAGGAAAAATCAAAACCAAGGCAGAAACAAGTATCTCAAGTCATTTAGAATAGTTTAATATTTTCTACCCTTTTACCACTCTATTTTTTATTTCCTTCTCCTATTTTTCTCTCTCTCTTTCTCCCCCCTCTCTCTCATATACTCACTCACAAAACCCATTTGTGTCGATCATAATTTCTATATACACATTTACAATATGAATACATCATTCAAAATACTGCCAAAATATTGCCTGGATTTACTTGGGATTTTAACTAAGGACCTGTACCTTCATGGAAGTACCGACCAACATCCATATCCTCTGGAAAAATATGAGTTGTGAACACTATTCTCTTGTATATTCTTCTAACCAATTTTACTATTTACTCTTCTATTTTATTCCTTAAAAACAGTGAATTTTATTCCCTATAAACTGTAAATTCTTCCACGTCTAAAATATTCATACCTTATCTCTGAAGATTGAATATCCAGTGCATGGACATGTTAACCTACCACTTGGGTTATCCCAGAAACAACTGTAAGACTTCAAATTAAATTATTCCAAATTACTTGAGATACTGATTCTGCCTCCGTTTTGATTTTTCTATAATATGATATATACCTGCTTTAACGGAGCCCTAACCAAGATCCCTAGATCCAGCCTTAGCAGTGATCTTGGAACCCGAAGGTGAACCTACTATATCACTTATCCAACATACCTAATTATTTAGTTCACAAGTGAATTAAACCCTTCATATTATATATATAAGGCAGGATTGGCTGTGTAATAAGTAGTTTGCTTACCTGTCTCGTGGTTAGATATGTTTTTTTGGCAGTGTGTCAAACGTTTTATTGAACGTTGGATAATTTTTCTTTTGGAATTGTTGACTGTTTATTGTTGAATATTTTCGAACTGTTGAACATTGTTGAACTTTTAAATTTTGAAAACTTTTGTGCTTTTTTCCCTGTGACGGGAGAAAGTAATTGTTTATGTAAAGCCACTTTTGCAGTCGTGAATTCTTGAAATATTGAACTTGTTAAAGCCGTTGTAGGCTTTATTCTCGTGCCCCCACCCCCAACGGGGGTGGGATTTGAACTGTTATCCTCATTAAGAGGTAAAACTATTATAGGTTTTCCGTTTTGGGGGATAATCAATTTATTATTGTGTGAAAAATTAAATTTTAGCCGTTGTAGGCTCTACTGTGGCATCTCGCCACTAGCGGGGGTGAGATTTGAACTGTTGTTCTCGTTGTGAAGGAAAGAAAAAAAAATTATAGGTTTCCCGTTTTTGGGATACCGTATATTTATTATTGTGTGAAAAATTTAATTTCGAACGTTGTTACGTCTCGCCCCTCAGCAGGGGTGGGATTTGAACTGTTGTCCTCGTTGAGAGGAAAAAAAAAAGTAAAAAATTATAGGTTTCCCATTTTCGGGATTAAATTGTGTATAAATTTGTTTCGAACGAATATGTCGGTCGAAATGATTTCAGAGAAAAATTCACTGTAACAACCAGTTAAGAAATTTTCAGCAGTTATCGCAGTGGCTACTGAAAACGTCGAACTACCAAAGGAAAAGCTCTCCGAGCTTTTTGAAAAAAATGAAAGAAGAGTGGGGTGATATAAAAATATCACCCTCACCTAGTGTTGAAAAATTGAAAAGAAGGACAGTTGTTTTCAAAACATACTGTCCTTCAACAAAGAAATTTAAGCACTTTGAGCAGTGCAAAATTGAAAAATGTCTGGCTCCCATATGGGAAGATATAAAGTATATAGCGAGGGGCTATATATGGGGCTACTTATGGCACAGTAGAGGCCAGATTTGAAACAGAAGTAAAAGCCCAAGAGCACTCAGTGAGTCCCCTGAAAACGAAAGAGTTGGTACTTCTGCCAACCTACATGAGGAGACGAACTGCTCGAGTAAGAGTGACAAAAGTGGGATCTTTTCACTTTGACAGGCAGATTTAAAAAAATAATTTCTTTGTAACTAAACACTTTTAAATTTCGTATACTGGTAGAATGTGTTACATAAAACAGCTTTTTCTCTTGGCTTTCTTGAGAAAATTCTGCAGTTTGTAAGCTATTTGTTGTTAAATTTCTTGCATTTCTGCAATTTCAACCAATCAATGACATCTATTGAGGTGAATACAATTACTGCTGTAGTTTGTCAACAACAATTTCCTGCGGTGTCTACTCAGTTTGTCACTGTTATTCATGACATATTTCATATCAGTTACGTTCGTATGAATAAAAGATTATCGTTATTAAACTTTTATTAATAAACACATATTCTAAGTTCACAACATATGCAGTTTTAATTTCCCTCTCTGTTACACAGATACACACTTTACATATTATATATTCGTTCAAGAAACAGATTGGGTTTATTTACATTTCTGAAGAAAAAATATACCCTTCCCCTAACCCTAACCCTAACCCCTACCAGAAGTGCCACCTGAAGTTGATGTAAGGGAGGTGATGGCCGCCGTGTTGTATAACAGGACGGACAAAATCGCCTTCCTTCAGATCATACGCTCTGCTCCGCAAAACTGGCTCGGGCAGAGCATTTCTGCCATTAGTCAGGGAACTCAGAAAGATATCGAAATGCTTCCAGAGAAAGTGCTCTTGGGTGAGGATATCGTCCTCAGAATACAAGTAGAGGGCAAAAAGCCAACGTGTTACGAATGTGGCAAAAAAGGCTACATCCGTATAGACTGTGAACAATGGAAGAGAAAAGTGGCACAGGCAGCAGGCCCCTCAATTACAAAAAAAGACCCCAAATCCACACACGCATTAGCCCCCACAGAAACAAAATTCCCACTCCCCCATCTGTGGTGCCCGCCCCCAAACACGACATCCCCAAACCCCAGACTATGCTTACACCAGTCCCGACAACGTCAAAAACACCCAACCCCTTCTAAAGTGACACCAGAACATGTAACTCCCCCGGACGACACCATGGAGGTGGTTGAGGTGGGAGTTCGCAGCAGTTCGGAAACGAACATATGCACCTTCCTTATCCACATACCCCACAAAAGAAAACGAAAAAGGAAGCACCATACCACAAAAAAAAAAAAAAAAGAAACGAACCCGTCCCATTGTCCCACAAAGAAAAAAAGAGGAAAAAACGAAAGATAACGAACTGAAAACCCTGGTAAAATATGACACCAGAGACAAATACATTGAGGACATTGTAAAAGATCACCACACCATCACGCTGTTTGAACAGCACAAGGACTTAAGGGGAAAGCCTTTACAGGCAACTGAAGGACAGGCATCCAAAGACCATCAGGAGTATCTCGGACCTTCCAGGGTATTTGAAGAAGGAGGAGGAGGAAAGGGCTGCCTCATGTGTTGTGAGGTCAGCCCAACATCACCAGTGAAGTGTAAGTAGAACTCTTGTATTTTCCCCTTGTTTTGGCTACACTTAATCTTGGCTGTTTGAATGTGCGTAGTCTCAGCTCGAAATGGAAGCAAGCTTGTTTCCTCGACGACCTCGGACCACACGATATGCATGTGATGGTTGCTACAGAGACCAAGTTGGACAGTCTGCAAGCCTTATCGCCCCTCCTTGAATGACTATGAGAAAATCATGTCTCCTAGCCAGACCAGAGGGAGAGGAGGTGTAGTAGTACTGGTTCGGAAAGACTTGGCTCTGCGGACAAGTACAATCTATGTAGACCCTGAAGGTGGGCTGGCCGTCCTTGATGTGACATACAGCAGTAAGGCCTTTAGGTTGATCGGAATCTATGCACCTTGTGCTAGAAGACTTCAAACTGATTTTTATCGGCGCCTAGAGAACTTTTTCGTGACTTCGAAGACACTAGTGGTGTTAGGAGACCATAATGCTATTGTTGACGCACGCATCGATAGCGTTGGCTCGATCTATAGGAAAGTGAACTCACGTCTCCTGGAGGAGCAAGCAGATGGCGTCCAATAACGTCGAGGAGCATTGGACGGAAGGTTCTGTTAAGCTGCTTGGAGTCTGGTTTGGGCCAGACCTCCAGATAGAGAAAAATTGGAGTGAGGTGGCTGGCAAGGTGACTGCTCTAACTCAGACCTGGTCTGGGCGGGCGTTGTCCTTGCTAGGAAAGGCGGAGGTGGTGCATAGCGTCGGTTATCACCTACCACCTGACCGTGGTGCCTTGCCTCGATTTGTGGCTGAACAAGTTGGAGAGAATCCTGTTCCGCTTTTTGTGGAAAGGAGGAAAGCCACTTGTGAAGCGCCCTGTCTGCTGCCAGGAACCGCTAAAAGGTGGGCTAGGGATGCCTTGCCTGAGGATGCGAAAACTCACGTTAGGGTGAGGCACCTCTGGCTTTACCTGGATGGGGAGCAGGTGTGGTCACCGCACGTCCGGTTCTACCTTCCACAGTTAACGTCCTTAACGGACATTGGTAACTGGATCAAGCAGCGACCTAGGCTGGGGGACTGGTAATTGGAGTGTCATCAGGAACTTCAGCTACTCTCTTGGGCGGGCAATGCCGGCAATAGGAGCTCCACCGCGGATCTTTATAGCGGTTTAGTGGAAATTATGTCTGAAGACGCCTTGGGGGAGACCCTGGGCTACTTTGAAAATCAGTTGATCGACCTGTTCAGGAGGACTTTCGGGCCAGGGATAGTCAAAACACCAATAAGCAAAGCCTACAGCCACCACCACCACCACCACCATGCCGCCATCACCATCACCACCACCACCATCACCACTACCACCACAACCACCATCACCGCTACACCACCACCACCATCATCACCACCACCACCACATTGCTGCTGCCATCACCACCACTACCACCAGCATCAACACCGCCAACACCATCACCACTACCACCACCACCATCACCACCACTACCACCACCTCCTCTATCACACCACCACCATCACCACCACAACCACCACCTCCTCTACAACACCACCACCTCCTCTACCACACCACCACCTCCTCTACCACACCACCACCACTGCCGCCACAGCTGTAACTACCACCACTACCACTATGAGTAGCACCATCACTACCACCATAAGCATATATCTGTATAATACACACACACACACACACACATGCTTAGGTACAAATGCACACACACAAATACAAACACCCATGCATACACAAATAATGATCTGCAGGTATACTCACACACCTTTGCCTTCATTCGAATATAGTTAAATATTTTTGTTATATGCAAGAGGAAGTTTAAATGTGTGAATATGTAAATATATATATGTGTATTTATGTGAGTATGTGTGTGTGTTTCTGTGTGTTTATGTGACTATGTGTGTGTGTGTTTGTGTGTGTATGTGAGTGTGTGTGTGTGTTTCCGTGTGAGTATGACTAATTATTGTGTTTATGTATGTGTGTATTGTGACTGAATGAAGGAGAAAGAGGGAGAGAGAAAACCCCCAGAAAGAGACAGAGAGAAAGAGAGAGAGAGAGAGAGAGAGAGAGAGACAGAGAGACAGAGAAACAGAAAGATAGAAAGGTTATAAAAACGTGGAAGAGAGACAAAAAGAAAACTCATGAAAGATGGACAAAGTAAAAGAGAGTGACTAATTTGGGAACAAGCGAGAGAGAGAGAGAGAGAGAGAGAGAGAGAGAGAGAGAGAGAGAGAGAGAGAGAGAGAGAGAGGAGAGAGAGAGAGAGAGAGAAGAAAGACAGGGTGAAAGAGAGAGAGAGAGAAATACATACACTTCACTTTCTGTCTCTCTCTCCCTCTCTCTATATATATTTATATATCACTATATCTGTATATATGTATGTATATTCATATGCACCTCTCTCTCTCACTACACACACACACACACACACACACACACACATATATATATATATATATATATTCACATATATATATGTATATGTATATATTTGCACACATACATTACAATCACATACATGTGCATACAGCTTACTCACAAACAGAGAAAGGAGGAAAGAAAGAAAAATATTGAGAAAAAGCAAATGAAAATGAATAACGGCGTCTGTGTGTCATGGAGAGAGAGAGAGAGACAGAGGGAGAGAGACTGACAGACAGAGACAGGGACAGAGAGAGAGAGAAAGAGAGAGAGAGAGAGAGAAAGTTTACAGAGAATATATAAATGTACATTGTCAGTGCAAAAACTGCACCACTGCACCATCTGTGGGCGTGGCAGTACATATTGGATTGATCAATTATTCAGCTGCACACCTGTCCATGAAAACACCTGTTTGCTCTTCCTTAAGTTCCATTATTATAATACTGTTGTGAAAACAAGACAGATACATCTCATTTCTGCATGTGTGCATATATATATATATATGCATATATATATGCATATATATTATATATTATATAATATATATTATATTATATATATATATATATATGCATTATATATGCATATATATATATATATATTATATATATATATATAATATATATATGCGCATATATATATATATATATGCTATATAATATATGCATATATATATAATATATAATATATATACATATATATATAGGCATATATATATATATATATAAAATGCATATATATATATATGCATATATATAATATGCATTATATATATATATATGCATATATATAT
>NC_043009.1:49248715-49261215 GCF_006345805.1 Octopus sinensis | reverse complement strand
AAAATTACGAAGGGCTTCCAACCCTAGGACCCATGCCAAAGCAGACATTGGGGCCTGAGACACCAGCTCCCATTAAACTGTCTAACCCATGCAAGGATGGAGAATGGACGTGAAATAATGATGGTAATGATGATGATGGTGATGATGATGGTGATGTTGTATAAAGATGAATGTTAATGAAATCAACATTGACAGCAAATCAGGTATATATATATATATATATAGCTAGCTAGATAGATAGATCGGCAGACAGACAGATAGATAGATAGGTAGGTAGGTAGGTGGGTAGGTAGATAGATAGATAGATGGGTAGATAGATAGATAGATGGGTTGGTAGGTAGATAGATAGATAGGTAGATAGGTAGGTAGATAGATAGGTAGGTAGGTAGATAGATAGATAGATGGGTTGGTAGATAGATAGAGATATAGGTAAGTAGATAGAGAGATGGATAGATTGATAGATAGTGAAAGATGGGTAGATAGGTAGATAGATAGATAGATAAATGGGTAGGTAGATAGATAGATCGATAGATAGATAGATATTATCCATGACTGCTGTGTGTATAATTTATGATAGTCTTGTCTATATAGAGCCTAGTGATAGTATATAGATAGTCCATAATGGCTCTGCGTGTGTGTATGGTCAGTGATAGTCAATGATAAAAGATATAGGTTGTAAACATTGATTCGGATCATTAAAACAGTACAGTTCAATACTTCTCTATCCTTGACCTGAATAAAATGGTAAATAAACTCAAAGGTATACACATATATATACCATACCTTACCATGCCACACACACATACACACTCTCCATATATATATGTATGCATATACACACTCCATGCATATATATATGCATGCATGTGTGCATCTAAATCTATAAATATATATGTGTATATATACATATATACATATACTTATATGTGAGTGTGTGTGGATATATATAATATATATATATATATATATATATATATACACTCACACATGCACATACACACACAAAAATCAAATCAATAGACAAGGATATTGCTTAGGTCATCAATATATATATGGTCATAAGCATACAGATGTGTGGCTACACGCACCATATATACTTTTATGCAGGAGTTGAATGTATACACATATATATACACACACCACATACACACATACACTTGCATACACAAATATATATATATATATATATATATATAATATATATATATATATATATATATATATATATATATATATATATATATATATGCCTATGTACACACAGTATACCCAGGGCGCCTGCAATACTGGTTTGGCAAGTGGGAATCTGTCGAATGCTTTCCTGTTTCCCGCCCACAATCAGAACATAGCTTTTGTTTCCGAACTGTAAATGCTTCGTACATCACTAGAAATGGTACAACAACAGTAACAACAACAACAACAGCAGCGTCAGCAACAACAGCAGCAACGACAACGTCAGCAATAATACACAACAATTCTGTTTAAACATTGAGCCACAATAACAATGTCATTAGCTATAACACAGAAGGGCTGATGGGTGAAAAAAGTGAGATAATAGTTATGATATAATGATGAGGACGATGGTGGAGGTGGTGGTGGTGGTGGTGGTGGTGGTGGTGGTGGTGGAGGTGGTGGTTGTTGTGTTGTTGTTGTTGGTGGTGGTGGTGGAGGTGGTGGTTGGTGGGTACAGCAGTGTTTGTATTTGTAATGGTGATGATGATGCTGCTGATGATGATGATGGCAATAATGGTGATTGCACTGCTGTTGTTGCTATTGCTGCTGCTGCTGCTGCTGCTGATGATGATGATGATAATGATGATGTCGACAACGATCATTTATCTCGATGTTGATGATAATGATTTTAATGGTCATGGATGAGGTGTAGATGACTGTTGTTATGTTGTGCCCTGCATGCATGTGTGTTTGCACACACAATATATATGTATATACACTTGTGTATACATATATATTTATAATAATATATATATATATATAGATATATATATATATATATATATATATATATATATATATATATATATATATATATATGATATATATTACATATGTACATACACACACACACATATATACATCATCGTCATCATTGTTTAACGTCCGTTTTCCATGTTAACATCAGTTGGACTGTTCGACCGGGGTCTGGGAAGCCAGGAGGCTGTGCCAGGCTCCAGTCTGATCTGGCAGGTTTCTACAGCTGGATGCCCTTCCTAACGCCAACCACTCTGTGAGTGTAGTGGGGTCTTTTTACGTGCCACCAGCACAGGGGCCAGGGGAGGCTAGCAAATGGCCACGATCGGTTGGTGCTTTTTATGTGTCACCGACACGGATGCCAGTCAGGCGGCGCTGGCATCGGCCACGTTCGGATGATGCTATTTACGTGCGAGCGGCACGGGTATCATAACCATAATTTCCATTTGATTTTTATTTTGATGTTGATGTTGACATATATATATCTAAATTTAAAATAATTAGGGTGAAAAATTGAATATTAATTTGATTAATATAAATTTAAAACCAGTAGTCTAGCATATTAAAATCTGAAGACTCAGAAAAATTATATTACATACATATATATTCATTTTTCGTATATGCGTGTGTATGTATGCGTATGTAAACATGTGCGGGTATGTACATATATGGGCGTGTGTGTGTATGAGTGCATAAGGGCATGTCCGTATATGAACGTGGTTTTTATGCTTTGTATACTTCCTTGTGTTTTTTTCTGTTACCTTTAACCATGGTTTTTCTTGTGCTTGTGCGTATATAGACGTATGTATGAACTTTTACGGTACGCATGTGTGTGTGTATGAGTTTGTATATATATGCGTATATATTTGGCGAAAAATGCGAGTGAAGATGTGTACGTTTTCATAGTGACGTATAAGTACGCACGTGGGTCCGCGAGGGCGCATGTGAGCGTATGACTAGCCATGTTTACGTGTTTTACTATGAAATTTTAATCTTATTTTATATAAGTAGCAGAATTATATCACAGTAATTTCCTTTTATATAACGGTATTTTTTCATAGCGTTTTTTCAGATGGCCAGATAACCGAAGAGATGGTGTTGTGGATTTCCACTTCGGCATCTGAAACTCAGAGTTTTATCTTGACTATTGAGTAATTGTACATATTATTTTATATTGTCTCCCCATCGTATATGTATATAAGGACACAGGGAAAAAATGTGTCAAAGCTATCAGGAGGCGTTCGATGCTTCCTAGGTTATACAGCGGTGGTGTACCCCCTACTATCACGTTCTTGTTAGATGACAGTATACAACCATTCTATATATATATATATATATATATATATATATATATATATATACACGTGTGCGTGTGTGTGGTGTGTGTGTGTGTGTACACACACACACGCATATGCATACGTGGATTATACATGCATGGTTGTGTGTGTGTGTAATTTTTTCTTCTGCTCTATTACCGTTTTCAATTATTGAACTGACGTCCATGCATCTCTGTGATTTTATCAAACATGTTTATAAATTTTCAGACTGTTATTATGTTTTCCTTACCTGCTTGACGAACCTCTAAGTTGCAGGACATAAAATAGCCACTAACCTATACTACACATTTTTGGACTGTAAACATCAATATGATCACACACACATACACACATATACATATACATGTACACATACACATACATACACAAACGTGCACGTGCACACATACACACAGACACAAAAGTATACGTGCAAACATATACTCACACATACACAAACACGCACGCACACACACATAAGCGTACACATGCACACACACATAAGCGTACACATGCACATAAGTGTACACGTGCACACATATACTCACACATACACAAACACACGCACGCACGCAGCACACATGCATGCACACACACATAAACGTACATATACACCCACAAATGTACACGTGCACACATACACACACACTCACACAAAAGCACACACGCACACGCACATAAACGCACACACGCACATAAGTGTACACGTGCACACATACACACACACACGCACACAAAAGCACACACACGCACACACAAGCACACACAAGCACACACACACACACACACACACATTATATGTGTGTGTATATATGTGTGTGCATGTGCTTTCTTTCATGGTGTTATTTACTTGCATGTTCTTAACAAAGCAACAGCCTGCCATTTTGAGTTATTGTTTGGCTCTGAAAACAAAACATGAATCTGATGAAACCTAAACATTATTGCTATTTTACTGTTTTATTTATGAACAACCACTGCTAATATGTAATTAGGATATATGCAAATATTTGGCCTAGAGCAAAAATGGTACCTGTGCTCTTTTAAGTGCATCAGGCAAACCATCAATTTACATAAAGTTTATCATAATACGCTCTTCTGGCTACTAATTTACATAGTACTATAGTGACCCTCGAGAAATTTAGCTAGGCTGAACATAACTCTTCTGGGAAAGGTTTTTCCCTTTAGAATTAAAAGAGACAGTGCAGATTTTTAGGTATTGGGTGCAGCAGATAGTAGTAGGCCCCTTGTTTATTCTTAGAGCCCCAGTAGATGTATTATTAGCTGAACTCATCCTCTTATACACCATAGGTGAATCTCATTCTCAAGCTATCTTTAAATAATCCTTCTCTTCTACCTATATACCTCTCTAACTTCGCTCTTATGTGACTCACCTTTTCCCCCCTCATCTCATCTCATTCCCCTTCTCCCTGCCTGTGATAAACACATTCTATCTCTCTGTCATCTCTTGTATGCCCTCTCTCTTGCATGTCTCGTTCTTTTTTTTCTTTTCACATTCCCATCTCCACCAATCATTCCCATCTGCCAGTCTCTACATAGAGGGATCTACGATGGCAATTTTATGCAGGATACACTGAAAACCTTTAACAGCATTGCAGTTCACATGAAACTCTACATGGGACTGCAGTGAAGGCAACTTATCAAAGAAAGCAGTAACTCTGAAAAAAATTCAAAATGCTCACACAGTGTAGAGGGAACACTTAAAACCTGAAAAACCTTTGTTAAGCTGGTGGTACAGTAAAAAAGCTTCCAGTCTATATTACAAATTGGTAAGGGGAAAAGAATAGTAGGAGAGTACTTAAACTGTAAACCACACCAAAATCATGACTGTCATTAATTTAATAAAACACCTTAACTGTATATGCAGGATTTAGTTTCATGTTAGTGGGTTGGTTAGGTGGAAACATCTGGCTAAGTGTGTGAGAACATCTCGACTTTCGTGCAATTAAGCAGTTTATTTCAGAGACAAAAAAATAGACATTAAACCTATAAACCACAAATAGCAATGACTGAACATGTATACATACATACATACATACATACATACATACATACATACATACATACATACATACATACATACCACACACACACACACGGGCACGCACGCAAACACACACACGCACACACACTAGTCAGTTGTCTATAAGTCAGAAAAAAACTTTAAAAAGAAATTTTGAGTGTTATACTTTATGCGTGAAGGCGCGTAGTCTAGTGGTTACGCACGTTGCAGTCAGGATCGTGAGATCACGCTTTCGATTCCCATACTGACTGCACATTGTGTCTTTGAGCAAGAACTTCATTTCCCGTTGCTCTGGTCCACTCTGTTGTGAATGAATAATCTTGTGGCAGGCTAGCCTTCGGATGAGGGGGAATGTTGGCCTGCTCACTTAGCTACGAGGCGGCATCATTTGAAAGCTAAAACGATGCAAAACGCATTGTGACCAGTGATGTATAGTCTAGTCGATCATGTGATCACGTGATATTTTATGTAGTCGAGTTGCATATCTTTAGTTATGGCATATAACCGATCAGATCTGGGCAGCATCTCTGATGAGTTGCCTACAGTGCGAGGTGCGATAGTAGATGTGAAACCGATGGTAACTTTCTGACCAGTTATATGCCATAACCAAGGATATAATATTTGACTACATAATACACAAAAAGACGCATGGTTCAGTGTTTAGAGCGGCGGGTTTACGATCATGCGGTCGTGAGTTCGATTCCCGGACCGGGCTGCGTGTTGTATTCTTCAGCAAGACACTTTATTTCACGTTGCTCCAGTTCACTCAGCTGTAGAAATGAGTTGATACGTCACTGGTGCCAAGCTGTATCGGCCCCTTTGCCTTTCCCTTGGATAACACTGGTGGCGTGGAGAGGAGAGGCTGGTATGCATGGGTGAGCTGGCAGAAACGTTAGCACGCCGGGCGAAATGCTTAGCGGTATTTCGTCTGCGTTACGTTGTGAGTTCAAATTCCGCCGAGGTCGACTTTGCCTTTCATCCTTTCGGGGTCGATAAATTAAGTACCAGTTACGCACTGGGGTCGATGTAATCGACTTAATACCTATGTCTGTCCTTGTTTGTCCCCTCTGTGTTTAGCCCCTTGTGGGTAATAAAGAAATAGGTATGCATGGGTGACTGCTGGTCTTCCATAAACAACCTCGCTCGGATTTGTTCCTCGGAGGGTAACTTTCTTGGTGCAATCCCATGGTCATTCATCACCGAAGGGGGTCCTTACCCATTACACACACAAAAAACACACACACATACACACGCGGAGGCATCCATATATCTATATGCATGGACATATGTGTCTGTGTGTGTGTTTTTATATTTGTATGGATGAGTTTGTATTTTCCTCTCCCAAAGGTGTTCGTCCATCGATAGTAAATAATGGCTTCGCTAATAATGTCATTTGCTTCCAGTCCATCATTGAAGCACATCTGAGCTTCTTGCCATGTTGCTCGAATATTTGTTTAAAAAAAGGTTCCTTAAGGAGTCTTTGTTTCATGTTCCCTGCATAAACATGTCCGTTTGTAGTTTGACATATTGGGAGATTATTATCTCACTTTGAAATAAGTGGGGATTCAGCAACAGGAAGGGCATCCAGCAGTAGAACACTGTGCTTCTATACGTTCTCTCCTGACGCATGCCAGCATGGAAAAGTAGACGTTGTGTGTGTGTATGTGTGAGTGTGATGCATGTATGTATGTATTTTCTCACACACAAATAAACATGCACACTCATCAAAATATACGCATGCATACACATTCAGCCCCAGCATTGACACGCACACATACACTCATAAATAGCTATTTACAATCGTTTGAGTCAGACAGAGATAGATAAAGAGATAGACTGACAGACAGACATACAGACAGATAGATAGTCGGAAGAAAGGGAATGAGAGAGAGGGAGAGGGAAAGAGAGACACCAGGAGCAATGGTAATAGTAAAAACAATAACAAACATTGGTTAGCCTCTTCCACGTTTGCTAAGCACTCAGAGGAAGAGAACGAGGAGGAGGCAGAAGTGGCTGGGCTCTGGCAATCTATTTGATGCTTAAATCAACAAACAATGTTGTAACTGTTTTCATAGTGTTTATAAACGTTCAACTGAAGGACAACGTTGATGTTGTTGCGTGTGTGTGTATGTAGTAGTAGTAGTAGTAGTAGTAGTAGTAGTAGTCGTAGTAGTAGTGGTAGTAGTTATTGTTAGGTTTGGCCTTGTTGTTGATAAGGGAGTGAAACTGTCCATGACATTCAACCATCAATATAGCTACTAGATAAAACAAACATATATATACCCACATGCCTACATACATGCGTACACCTACACACACACACACCACACACACGCACACACACACACACCACACATTCATTCATACATCCCATATACATTCATTCATACGCACGTACACACACACGCATGTATGTATGTATGTATGTATGTATGTATGTATGTATGTATGTATGTATGTATGTATGTATATATATGTATACACACACGCGCATATATGTATATTTATGTATATATACACACACACACATAGATATATACATACTTATATGTACATACATGCGTACATAAATACAGACATACGTACATGCGATAACAGTATTTTACGAACAGAAAAATATGATACAAGTATGATTTCACATTTTGGCACAAGTCTAGTAATTTTAGAGGTGGGTGGGTGGGGGGATTTTGTCGATTTCATTGACCCCAGTACTTGACTGGTACTTTATTTTTCGAACCTGTACTCTCCGTCAACAAGGACAACTGCAACTTCGACAGCAGCACCAAAAATAACGATAATACTTTCTTTATAAACTAGAAGTACCACCAAAAACATAGAGGACGATACAGAGCGGGATTACATTAAAAAAAAACAACATATAAGCAAAGGAAATGGCAAGAGCAAAAACAAAACAACTCCGCTAAAAAGAAACAACAAACAAAATGTTCAAAGGAAATCTCCCCCCAAAAGAGGGAGGTCTCCGAGGTTAATTCGTGTGGAAACCACAGAAAACCACGATCCAGCCGCCGATGAAGGGACCGAAAGCGGCCGCTGTGAGGACTACTGCTAAGTACAGGTAGTCAACCTTATCGTAATCTTTCAATTGTTTTAAATTGATCAAGGGTTTGCCCATGCAATGTTACTTACCTCACCCTTTCTATCATGTATCACATAGGGATGGAGGGCGTATATTTATGCATCACCAGTCAGGCTACTGGGAAGGCGCGTGGCCAAGGAGTTAAGATGTTCAGCTTATGATCGCTATGTCATGTGTTCAAGCCCTTGACCGGGTGACGTGTTGTGTCCTCACGCAAGTTACTTCATTTTATACTTCTCTTGTCTACTCTGCAGAAAATGATTACCAGCCGAATATTCGTGAAGCTTTCTCTCCTTCCTGCTTTCACATTCCTGCTTGGTCAAAGAGTGGGAGAGGCGAGAGAGTGTCTCTGCCTACTTGAAACTACATATGTACCTAAAACAATTAGCAAAAGCATGGTTCATGCTACGAAGCCTTACTACTTCGCTGGTGACTGATGACTTTTAGCGGGATTTTAGTGCAAACCCCGCTAAAATCTTGAAATCTGCATTCAGCAGAATTAGAGTTATGGGCCGAAATAATGGCTTCCGATTTTGATACAAAGCCCACAATTTTGAGTGAAGAGGTTTAGACCCCCGAAACGATCAAGGGCAAAGTCGATCGTGACGGAATTTGAACTCAAAACATAAAGAGTCTGTAAAAACGATGCTAAGTATTTTGTCCCACGCGTTAACGATGTTGCCAGCTCGCTGCCTATAATAATAATAATAATAATAATAATAATAATAATAATAATAATAATAATAATAATAATAATAATAATAATAATAATAATATAATAATAATAATAATAATAATAATAATAATAATAATAATAATAATAATAATAATAATAATAATAATAACACTGTCAATACAGTAACCATAAAGAGCATCACAACAAACCACAGCACATACCACGTTAGTGAAATGAAAGCATTCAATAAAAATAAAACTATTGAATGACGATGATAATAATAATAATAATAATAATAATAATAATAATAATAATAATAATATAATAATAATAATAAGCTTTTCTGCTATAGACGCGTGGTCTGAAATTTTGGAAGAGGGGGATAATTAATTACATTGGACCTAGTGCTCATGCTCAAATGGTACTTATATTATCGACCCCGAAAGGATGAGCGGCAAAGTCAACTTCGCCATCTTAATGGTAATAATATTCCTTTCTACTAAAGGCACAAGGCCTGAAATTTTTGGGGAGGGGACTAACTGATTACATCGATCTCGGTGTTTGACTGGCACTTAATTTATAGTGCCCTAAAAAGATGAAAGGCAAAATCGACCTCGGTGGAATTTGAACTCAGAACGTAAAGACGGACAAATGCCTCTAAGCATTTTATCTGGCCTGCTAACGATTCTGCCAGCTTTCTGTCTCTATAACAGTGGTCAGAAATTTTGGAACAGAGTGCAGTTTTTGAGAGGAGGGGGAAGTTGATCCAAGGACATGACTACTGCCTATTTCATCGATCCTGTTAAATATGAAAGGCAAAGTCGATCGAGGTGGAATGTGAACTGAGAAAGTAAAGACTCAGCATTTTGCTTAAATAATGATATTAATAAACCTATAGATACAAGGCTTCTACTATAGATACAAGGCTCGAACTTTTGGGGTAGGGCATTAGTCGATTAAATCGATCTTAGTATTTCACCGATACCTGTTTTATCGACACCGAAAGGATAAAAAGGTAAAATCGACCTCGGTGGAATTTGAACTCAGAACGTGAAGACGAATGAAATATCGGTAACCATTTCGCCCAGCGTGCTTAACGATTCTGCCAGCTTACCGCCGTAACGATATCTGCAGAAAATATAGAAAATCTGAGAAAAAAGTGAAAATAGGTTTTAAAAAATAAGAGAAAAAGTGAATCAACAACAAATAAAGAAAATAAGAGGAAAAGTAAAAAATTAAATAAATATTTGAAACAAAACAAAGAAAAACCAATCAAAAAAGGGAGTAACCCTTTCCTTTTGGTTGTTTTGTTGGTGGTGGCCTTGGTTTTTCTTCTCGTGAATGCAATAATTGGGGTAGAATAGAATATAGGGTGGAGGGAATATAACACTATACATATAAGTATTTACACATATACATACATACACACATGCATACATACATACATACACATACTGATATACATACTCATATACATACATACATACATGCATATATACATACATATATGCATACATACATATATACGTGCACACATGCATATATACATACGTACATACATACATACATGCATACATACATACATAAAATACATACATATATTCACACATTCATATACATACATACATGCATACATACATGCATGCATATATGATACATACATGTATATATGCATACATACATATACGCGTACATACATGCATGCATACATACGTATATACAAAAAATACATACATACACATACTCATATATATGCCCGTACATATATACATTTAATGTCTGTGCGTATGGTGTGTGTGTATATATATATAATATATATATATTATATATATATATATTATATATATATATATATTATATATATATATATATATATATATATATATACATGTATATATATGGGTATTGTGTACACACACACGCACATATATATTTATATATACACATACATACATATATACATACGTGCACGCATAAATATATGTGTGCGCGTGTGTGTGAAGGCGAATGGCCTAGAGGTTCAGGTGTCGGACTCGCGATCGCGATATTACGGTTTCAATTCCAAGACCGGGTGGTAACGTTGTGTTCTTGAGCAAAGCCCTTCATCTCGCGTTGCGCTGCCGCCACTTCGACGCCCGACACGTGGTACACAGTACACCAGATCAAACAACGTCGATTTGAGAGAGTGGAGCTAATGTACGGCACGGACGTTTGACCACTATAAACAAATCATTTGTTTGTAGGTCGTTCGGCAAAAGCTGAACCTTCATACGTCGTCGACAGGAGAGTCCAAACATTTTCGTCTGACTTGCAAAAGATTCCGCCTGCTTACCGTCTTCTGTCGAATAAAACAAGTATCTATATCTATATCTATATATTATGTTGGTTCATAATTATTGCGGCTTGTTTTCAACAAATTTTATTCAACAAAAAAACAATAACAATATTTAACAAAGACTTCTTTAAATGACAGTCTGACCGTCTGCCAAGCAAATGGGAAGCAGTAATTGAAGTAGATGGTGAATATGCTCCGGAATAATAATTTAAAGATGTTTTTGTTACATGTTGTTACTGTTTTTTTTTTTGTTGAAAAAAGCCGCAATAATTATGCACCAACCCAATATATATATATATATATATATATATATTATATATATATTATATATATATATATATATATATTATATATATATATATATATATATAATATATTAATAAATAAAACATATGCATATATACATACACATATGTACGTACCTACCTCTACATGTATATATACACGCATACATGAGTACAGGACACCAAAAAACGTCGAACACAACGAGAAACGAAAACATAGACACAAACCCAAGGAACTGGACATTTTTTTAAACAACAAAAAGATAGAGTACAGGACAGTTAACACAAAGAAAAAAACCCTTCTTCAGTCGCCATGGTTTCATCTACTCTACGTTTCGAAGGTGATATATATATATATATAAAGGGAAAATTTACGAAATTAAACAAAAGACGAAGGCAGGTGGAGTACAAACAAACAAATGTATTAGTATGGCGCTCAGGAATAGAAATATAAAAAGTCTTTTACGTTTCGAGCCTACGCTCTTCGACAGAAAGATACACAGAAAAAAACAAGGAGAGAAAAAAATGCAGTAGGAGCTAACGATCTATCATGGCGTCCTGACTTCGGACAGTGGTTAGACGCGAGAGGGACAGTTGGGGGAGATAACAGGGTCAAGTGACTTCCAATACGAAGGTGATGGATGACACAGGGAAAAACAATGGTTATGTAATGATCTTCATTATCTTACCGCTGTTTCTGTTATTAGATGCAGTGAACTCTTAGTTGTGTGCCTGAATAACATCCAACAGCTTCATAGGAAC
>NC_043009.1:49229267-49248615 GCF_006345805.1 Octopus sinensis | reverse complement strand
AAGAAGAAGAAGAAGAAAAAAAAGAAAGAAGAAGAAGAAGAAAAAAAGAAGACAAGAAGAAAAGAAGTAGAGAAAAGAAGAGAAGAGAAGAAGACAAAGAAAAAGAAGAAGTAGACAAACAGAGTAGAAGTAGAAGAAGAAGAAGAAGAAGAAGAAGAAGAAGAAGAAGAAGAAGAAGAAGAAGAAGAAGAGGACAAAAGAAACAACAATGATAAAAAAATGTAGCTTAACACTCCATTGAAGTGCGTATACCATTGCATTAATCCGCCGTCATAATTTTTAATCCTTTCTCATACAAAAAAAAAACAAAGATCGTCTGTTGATTCTACTACACTTACAATACAGTCAATAGATTGCTATAGTCAGTCAGTCACACGAGCAGGCTAATCCTAATTACTCTTTGTTAATCTTACTCACACTGTAATTGCTAACTATTGTTTGTTTCTCGAAACAGTATGGCCGACAAGTATTTCACAATTGCGTCGAATATCAAACTACGCTTGTAAGAGCGACTAAGCTGTTGCATCAGTTATATGCTATCGTAAAGCAAGTAAATGAACGGATGGTTAAGAAGCTCTCTGTAATCACGAATCCGCAATTTCCGTTTCTCAGCGTAGCAAGCAGACAAGGCAAGTTTTATTCTCTTTTCTTGTCGCACATCACTTCAAGCTTACTCTTTTACTTGTTTCACAGTCATTTTGACTGCGGCCATGCTGGAGTACCGCCCTTTAGTCGAGCAAATCGACCCCCAGGACTTATTCTTTGTAAGCCTAGTACTTATTCTATCGGTCTCTTTTGCCGAACCGCTCAGTTACGGGGACGTCAACACACCAGCATCGGTTGTCAAGCGATGGTGGGGGGGCAAACACAGATACATAAACATATACACACACACACATACATACATACATACATACATACATACATACATACATACATACATACATACGATGGGCTTTTTTCCGTTTCCGTCTACCAAATCCACTCACTAGGCTTTGGTCAGCCCGAGGCTACAGTAGAAGACACTTGCCCAAGGTGCCACGTAGTGGGACTGAACCCGGAACCATGAGGTTCGTAAGCAAGCTACTTACCACACAGCCACTCCTACGCCTTTGTAAGTTTTTTTTTTAGCTCACTGAATCATGAAGTTGATTTACTCGGTTTCCATGGTGTGTAAGTGGGCGAGATCACCACAATCCCCACTGAAAGGGTCTCCGATCTGTTTGCTCGCTTCAACACTAGCAATTTCGAAGAGAGTGGGCAAGTCGATTACATCGACCCCCCGTAAATGACTGGTACTTTATTTTATCAATGTCCGAATGAAGGAAAACAAAGCTGACCTCGACGGGATTTGAACTCAGAGCGTAAAGGCCCAGTAGAAATACCCGCCAAGCATTTTTTTCTCCGTGCTAACGATTCTGGCAGCCCGTACAGAGAAAATAGGGTAGACGGAAACTGTTAGATAGATTGCACTTGTAATTCAAAACTCCATCACTGTTACGCACTGTATCACCCTTACTCTGCCTGAGAATTACATTAAGAGTACACCTGTCTCTATAATACCCAGCTACTTAAACGCTAATTCGATAAACAGATTATTAGTTTGATCCAACAACTGCACACACACACCGTCGAAAGCGACGGAGATCCATTATATAGAGTTCGCCAAAAAAAAAATGTATGCTTACTTCAGGAAAGGAAAAAATCTCTATAAATATTTTAATTTAGTGTTATTGCAATTCGATAAAACATCGAAAGTGGTATTTATATTTAAAGAGGTAATTATACAAGTTAAATATTTACACAGATTTTTCCTTTCCTGAAGTGTGTATACATACTTTTGGCGGCCTCTGTACAGTAATCGCTCGACTATCGCGGGTGCTAAATTCCAAAACTTCTCACAGAAATAAATAAAATCTAAAAAAAATACAAATACTAATCGGTCGCATAAACCCGGGTATACTGAGGAGACCGCGATATAAATTTACATATATTAGCAAGAAAAATCCGCGATGTACTGAGTGCGCGATAGGCGAACCACGATATATTAAGTGCGCTATAGGTGAACCGCGATATACTAAGTGCGCGATAGGTGAACTGCGATATGGCGCGGGGTTACTGTATATGATTTAATGTATTTGTTAAGATAGAATCTCTGTCAAGGCGTCGAACTGTCAGAAACGTTAACACGCCGGGCAAAATACTTCTGAGTTCAAATTACGCCGAGGTCGACTTTGCCTTTCATCCTTTCGGGGTCGATTAATTAAGTACCAGTTCCGCGCTGGGGTCGATGTAATCGACTTAATACCTATGTCTGTCCTTGTTTGTCCCCTCTATGTTTAGCCCCTTGCGGGTAATAAAGAAATAGGTATTTCGTCTGTCTTTACGTTCTGAGTTCAAATTCCACCGAGGTCGACTTTGCCTTTCATCCTTTCGGGGTCGATTAATTAAGTACCAGTTACGCACTGGGGTCGATATAATCAGCTTAATCCGTTTGTCTCTCCTTGTTTATCCCCTCTGTGTGTAGCCCCTTATGGGCAGTAAAGAAATAAGTAACGTTAGCACGCCGGGCGAAATGCTTAGCAGTATTTCGTCTGTCTTTACGTTCTGAATTCAAATTCCACCGAGGTCAACTTTGCCTTTCATCCTTACGGGGTCGATAAATTAAGTACCAGTTGTGTACTGGATTTGATGTAATCTACTGGGCCCCCTCCTCCAAAATTTTGGGCCATGTGCCTAGAGTAGAAAAGAATATAGAGTCTCTGTCATTGCATCATATTTGTTATATTAACTTAGGAATCTGTTAATGGCTAGAATGCTTGCTTTGGCTGGCTGTGCTGGTTGTACTTCTTTGTATCAGTTAGGTAGACTAGACTATTTAAGCGATGGATATTTTCCACATAAGACCTCTGGGCTGGTCGTCCACTAACCTCACCTTTTGAACTGTCTGTAACACTTTTTACAATATACAAAGCCTCTTGTGCAAGAGGATTGCATAGAAATACGGTCGAGTTACACGACCTAATATATCTCTAAAATCACGTCCTACCTTCTTTAAAAAGAAATGGTCAAACACACATTGAGTAATGTAGTCCTAGGTAAACCATAATTAAAGAAAGAAATTTGGGATAATCACGGATGGAGCGAGTTTGGTGAAATTTGCCTCAAGAAGACCTGACCTGGAGCTGTGATGGTCATAGCTGAAACGAATTTGGTCAAAGGCGACCTGAGGTTAAACAGCCATATCAACGACAGCAGTAGTAGCAACAACAACAACAACAGCAGCAGCAGCAGCCGTTCAAGAATTTGGACCTGGAGATCTCCATTTCCAGCGACTTCGAGGGCCACCTCCCAGTGGTGTCGGGCGTCAACGAAGAGCCCTCGACTACAACAAGACCACCAAAGGTTTTTTTTCCAAGGTCTGGGGTCTCCCGCCCCTAAGCCTTAGACCATCAACTAATCACCCTTACCCGTCTTGTTGCTTAACAACAGCAGCAGCAGCAGCAGCAGCAGCAGCAGCACAGCAACAAAAGCAATCTCAGGGAGAATAGTTTTCAATATTTTTTAGATCAATAAGAAGCATTTCCTATATTTTAAACGTTGCTGTGTTCAGATCTTTCATAAGCAAATAGTTTTACATTTCTAATAGCTCTGTATTGATATACACAGTTAAACCACTTAACTCACCTCCTACGACTAATATTTGCTTGATGTAGTCTTTCTAACTCTGGACCGTAGTTTCTAGATCATAGCAACTAATTTAGAAACAAGGGCATTTTAAAGTAGAACTGATGTACTGTCAATTTAACCTAACACCAGTCTCCATACTAAATCCTAGAGTAACTGTAGGTAGTTAGTTCCTACAGACATGACCAAATGCAAGCGGTCAAATACTCAAAAGCGAAAACGATAAGAAAAACATCATTGTTAACAACATAAGCAAGAATGAAAACCGAATCAGCAATTATGTTATTGTTTCTTACAGGTTCAAGACAACAATTCTGGAGAAAGAAGTTAGCAGATTCCGGGAAAATGAAAGACAAGTAATATTGACCTTGGCGGCATTTGAACTCAAAACACCCGGAAGAAATACTGCAAACAATTATATCCGAAGCTCTAAGTAGTCTTGACAATAGTTTAAAGACTTGGCACAAAGCCACACATTTTGGGGGATTGGTAACCTAAATTATGTTTATCTAATCCTTTCTGCAATGGGCACATTGGAGGCGCTGGCTTAGTGGTTAGGATGTTGGACTCATGATCGTAAGATTGTGGTTTCGATTCCTGAACCGGGTGATGCGCTGTATTCTTGAGCAAAACGCTTCATTTCACGCTGCTCCATTCCTGTCAGCTGGTAGAAATGAGTAATTCTGCGATGGACAGGCGTCCTGTCCAATGAGGGATTATATGCACCAGAGAAACTGAATCCCAGGCCCTACGCTCCTTACGGAGTAATGTGGACTAATCAACAACAAGGCACAAGGCCTGAAATTTTAGGGGAGGGGGTAAGTCGATTATACCAACCTCCGGTATGCAACTAGTACTTATTTTATCGGACCCGAAAGGATGAAAGTCAAAGTTAACCTCGGCGGAATTTGAACTCAAAACGTTAAGACGGACGAAATATTGCTAAGCATTTTGTTTGGCGTGTTAAAGATTTTTTTCCGTTCGTTGCCATAATTATGTTTAACATCATCACAAACAAATAAATGGTGAAGTTGACATCGGCAAGATTTGAACTCGAAATAAAAATACTACGAACTATTTATAATCTGGCTTTCTAACTATTTTATCTCTCATTGTCCTCGACAACCAATTCGTTGGAAGAAAGTTTCTAATTCAGACACAAAAGGCGGCGAGCTAGCAGAAACGTTAGCACGCCGGGCGAAATGCGTAAGCCGTATTTCGTCTGCCGTTACGTTCTGATTTCAAATTCCGCCAAGGTCGACTTTGCCTTTCATCCTTTCAGGGTCGATAAATTAAGTGCCAGTTACGAACTGGGGTCGATGTAATCGACTTGATCCGTTTGTCTGTCCTTGTTTGTCCTCTCTGTGTTTAGCCCCTTGTGGGTAGTAAAGAAATAGGTATTTCGTCTGCCCTTACGTTCTGAGTTCAAATTCTGCCGAGGTCAACTTTGCCTTTCATCCTTTCGGGGTCGATAAATTAATTACCAGTTACACACTGGGGTCGATGTAATCGACTTAATCCCTTTGTCTGTTCTTGTTTGTCCCCTCTGTGTGTAGCACCTTGTGGGCAGTAAAGAAATAAGAAAATTTCTAATTTAGACACAAGGTTAGTAATTTTCAGGGGAAGTAATTAGGGGAGGTAATTAAGAGGTAATTAGTCGATGACACAGATTCACTCTTTAACTAGAACTTTTCGACTTGAGGCGGATTAAAAGTAAACTTGATAACGTTGACCATAGTGAGATTTGAACTTGGATCCGACAGAAATAGCGCAAAACGATTCTGCCAATCCACCACTCTTGAAGAAAAGTTGAAGAATAAGAGAAAAAATTGATATCTATAGCGATTGAAGTAGAAGAATTACGAAGAAATCAGAAAGCCAGCAGAATAAAGTATTGGTATAGGGAAATTCTGAACGCCTCCGCGTGACTGAAATTGGACAAACCGATTACGATAAATAAGAACTGAGGGAAATGTCACGGTGTTGGTTTACCATGTTAGTTCGACGTTTTGGTTTAACAGTCGGTAGTTGAACAGTGAATACTTAGTATCGTACCTACTACTAGTTCGAGTAGTACGGAGTGCGTTCTGTGTTAGCATATATTTCTGCGATAGGTTATTTTTAGATAACCACAATCATCTATTTATTTGTGTGATACCATTTTACATCAGATGTGGAGGTGCGTGGCCTTAGTGGTTAGGGTTTTAGCATAATGATCGTAAGATTGTGGTTTCGATTCCTGGACCGGGCGACGCGTTGTGTTCTTGAGCAAAATACTTCGTTTCACGTTGCTCCAGTCCACTCAGCTGGCAAAAATGAGTAACGCTGCGATGGACTGGCGTCCCGTCCAGATGGGGAACACATACGCCATTGAAACCAGGAAACCGGACCCATGAGCCTGGCTAGGTTTTAAAAGGGCGCATTTATTATTTATTTTATTTTACATCAGACGTGTACACCCATGTCATAACAAGTATAAAAATGTTTTAAATTTTGGCACAGAGCCAACAATTTTAGGGGTTTGTGGTTTAAGTCGATTACAACGACCTCAGTTTTCAACTGGTACTTATTTTTATCGACTTCGAAAGGATGAATGGTAAAGTGGACCTTGGCGGGATTTGAACTGCGAACGTAAAGAGGGACAAAATTCAGCTAAGCCTTTTCCCCGGGAGATAATAACTCTGCCGGTTCCCTGCATTAGAGTATAGAAATAACGGTTTCAAATTTTGGCGGAAAGGCAGTTAGTTCGTGGGGAAGGGTAAATCGATGACAGCGACCAAAATGTTTACTTATTTTATCGACCTCGAAAGGCAAAGGTGAAAGGCAAAGTGGATCTTGACGGAATTTGAACTCAGAACAAGAAAACGAACGAAATACTGATAAGCATCTTACCCAGCGCGCTAACAATTCTACCAGTTGGCCGCCTTAAAATACAGAAATAATCCTTTCTACTAAAGGCAAAAGGTTTGAAATTTTTGAGGAAGGGACTTGTCGATTACATCGATCCTAGTGGTTCACTGGTGCTTAATTTATCGACTCAGAAAGGATGAAAAGCAAAGTCGACCTCGGCGTAATTTGAACTCAGAACGTAAAGATGGACGAAACGTCGATAAGTATTTTGCCCGGCGTGCAAGCGATTTTGCCATTCACCACTTTAAGGTATAGAAATAATAAAAGATGGACGTAGTAGAGAATGGAAACGAAGAGAAAGAAAAGAATGAAAAATAGAAAATTGACCATGAAGAAATATTCAGAAAAGGAAGAAGAGATGAAAGGAAGAATGAAGACAAGAAATACAATGGATGAAGAAAGGAATAAGAAAGTACGAAGGAAACAGGAATGAAGGAAAGAGAGAGAGAGAGAGAGAGAGAGAATTGAAGATAGATGAATGAAATTGATGTGGTAGGTATGCTAAGAACAATATTAAATTGTACATTTGTATAATATACCTTGTGGTGTGCGACAATGATCCATTCTCAATGATGCGTTGTTTGTTGTAATGTCGAGTATCTCAGGCTGATTCTTATCTATCTATCTATCTATCTATCTATCTATCTATCTATCTATCTATCTATCTATCTATCTATCTATCTATCTATCTTTCTATCTATCTATCTGGGCATGCCGTGGTTGATGATGCGCAGACACGCGCTGAGACTGCGACATCTCTGGCTCTATGTAGACGACGGTGAACAGGTGTGGTCGCCGTTTGTGAGGCACGCTTTCCCGCAGCTCGTCTCCATGACCGAACTGCAGTCATGGATCAAAAAGAGGCCGAGGAAGGGCGATTGGCACCACGAGTGTCGCGTTGCTCTCAAGCAACTCTGCCGTCCCGAGTCGACCTTGAGTGACTTCAACACAACCAAAGCATTCTATAGGGGATTAGTGGAGGGGAGGTACGACGACGAGCTCGGGGCGAACCTGGACGTCGACGAGGAGTACCTGACCCGCCTGTTCAGGACGACTTTCGGGCCAGGGCCCAGGGACTACTTCCAGAGATCCCTGGCCTGGCAGTGCTACCGAGAAGCGCTACCCGTTCGGGATAAGCTCTACAGACACGGTTCGAGAAACACGGGGCCGACCTGCCCGAGATGCGGTCAGAGCGACGAAACCGTTCTGCACGCACTCGTGCAGTGTCCAACAATTTCCGACCTGTGGGCTTATGTCGAACAACTGCTGTCACGTGTGGAACGAGTCGTTTATCAGCTGAGTCTATCGTCAATATTGTCACGCCCTCCTTCCTTCAAACGGGAAGGAAGAGCTATTTTCATCATCCTTGTGGCTATGGCGAAGGAATGTATCTGGTGGACGCGTCTGAAAGGATTGGAGACAACACTTTCCTCTCTGGTCAATCTCTCATCAACTTCTTCAAGTACCACTTGAAAAGGAAAGTGAGAGTAGAGAGGCAAGTTTTGTCTAGCGAATGTTTTAAAAAAGATGGGTGAATGTAGCAAGGATGGCACGTATGAATGACGAAGCCACCTTGAGCATAATCCTATGAACCCAGAAATTGAAAACAGAGGGTTACCCACTTGCAAACAAATGTGGTAACATATAACAATATTGACCAAGGTTACCGTGGTCTTTTTCGTAGGCTTTTTTCCCCTCGGATAAACCTTACTTGCTTTCCCCTTTACACCATATATCATAACACTGTGATACACGAGCCCTATTAGTCGTTTTATTTTCCTCTTGCCCTTTTTTTCCCCTTTTTCTTCTTTTTTTCATTTCTCTTTCCTTTTGTTCCTTTTCCTTTTCTTTTTTTCTTTTATTTCTTTTATTTTATTTCAATTTTTTTTTTGTTCTTTTCTTCCCTTTTACGATCCCTCTTGATCGAAAACCTACGCCACCCCTTTTTTTTTCTTTTGTTTTTGTTCTCTTCATCCCCCAAAGAAAAGCTCTACCTTGTAACTTGTCCCATCTGTGTGCAGCCCTGGTGTGGCCAATAAAAAACCTATCTATCTATCTATCTATCTATCTATCTATCTATCTATCTATCTTCTATCTATCTATCTATCTGTCTGTCTGTCTGTCAATTTGGCTGTCTGTCTGTCTGTCTATCTATCTATCTATCTATCTATCTATCTATCTATCTATCTATCTGTCTGTCTGTCTGTCTATCAATTTGGCTATCTATCTATCTATCTATCTATCTATCTATCTATCTATCTATCTATCTATCTATCTATCTGTCTGCCTGTCTGTCAGTTTGTCTGTCTGTCTGTCTATCTATCTATCTATCTATCTATCTATCTATCTATCTATCTATCTATCTATCTATCTATCTATTTGACAGCCTGTCTGTCATGATGTCTGTGTATCAGTGTACGTGTGTGTCTGTCTATCTCATTGACTGTCACCCTCTGCCTCCCCTCTCTCTCTCCCTATATATAGATAGATATATTATACACATATATGTTTCTGTATACACACACACACACTCACACGCGCGCGCACACACACACCCTCACTCGCGCGTAAACGCAGGCACACACACACACTTACTCGCGCGCACACGCACGCACATACACACACAGACACACACACAAACGTAAAACTAGAGAACCGAATATTTTCTTAACATATTTATTTTGCCTTAAATCTTAGAGCAAGAAAAATAAAAGACAACGTATTACTTCTCTCTCTCTCTCTCTCTCTCTCTCTCTCTCTCTCTTTCTGTCATTCAATTTTTCTCCCTCTTTCTCTTCTCTTATTTATCTTCCCCATTTTTTCTGGAATGCACTGTAAAGAATGTCTGAGACATGCCAAACTGCAGACAGTTGATGCAATGTTTGGTTTCAGTTGTCAATTTTGAAGATTCAAAATTTTCAAACAATACATCTCACCATTCCTTGCCAAAATTACACACACACACACACACACACAACACACACCACACACACACACACACACACACACAGACACACACACACACAAACACACACACACACACAGATGTGCACAAACACTCAGCCACACACACACACACACACATAGACGCACAAATACATACAATGTCACACTCAGTCAAACATACTTACACACACAGCATGCACATTTACACACACAACACATACATACATACATACATCACGAATACACATACAAACACACAGGCACATATAGAGAAAAAGAGAGAGAAAAAAAGGACCCCCTTCCAAACCTTCAGTTTTCTTTCCGTCTCACTTAAAAAGAACTCCACCCCGAAAAATACCCCCAAAATAACAACACAAAGAAACAAAAATGGAAGACAAAACTGAAAAAAAAAATCAGAAAAAATAAAGAAAACTCAACATAACATACAAGAATAGCAATAAATTCTAGACCCTAATACCACCACCAACACCACTACCACCACCACCACCAGCAACACTACAAACACCACCACCGCCACCACGAAATCCATCCATTTGAAATTTACTGTTTTGTAAGTAACAGTTAGGTAAATTATGATAACAAACTTTTTACCTTACGTTTTGTTGAATTAGCGAACAAACGAACAACCAGCAATTGCCTCTGTCTGTCTGTCTGTCAGCCTGTACGTCTGTCAGCCTGTACGTCTCTCTGCCTGTCTGTCTGTCTGTCTGTCTATGTATCTGTCTATCTGTCTGTACGTCTGTTTGTCTTTCTCTCGCAACACATACTGCTAATGGTGCGAGGTCCATCCACTCCCTTTAATAATAATAATAATATAATAATAATAATAATAATAATAATAATAATATAGTAATAATAATAATAATAATAATAATAATAATAATAATAATAATAATGATAGTAATAATAGTAATGATGATAATAATAATAATGATAATAAGCAAACCGTTGCTGTCTAAGATAAAGATGTTGAACAAGTTAGAAAGTACTAGATCAACAACTTTCTACTTGACTTAACCCAGTTTAAATATTATCTTTCCAGAGAGAGAGAGCGAGTGAGAGAGAGAGAGAGAGAGAGAGGGAGAGAGAGAGAGGGAGCGGGAAAGAGAGAGAGAGAGAGAGAGAAAGAGAGAAACAGATAGACAGAGACAGAGACAGGCAGAGAGAGACAGAGGGAGGAAGAGAGATATAAACAGAGTAACAGAGAAAGACAGAGTGAGTGTGTGTATATATACGTATACATATGCGTATATTATGCATGTGTATACATGTATGTATGTATGTATGTATGTATGTATGTATGTATATATATATATATATATAATATATGTATATATATATATATATATATATATATATATATATATAATATATATATATATATATATATATATATATATATGCATATGTGCATATGTTTTATATAGCATGTGTTATAAGATGATGAAAAAAACTTACTTAGCAGCTGAAATTTCAACAGATTCCGACACGGAATCCATAATATACAGCTGGAAGTTCTTGCTGCTTTGTCTGTCTTTGAATAGAATTCTGGTTATTTGAAATGGTATTGTGTACATATGTATGTATATATGTGTGCATGTTTGCATGCATGTATGTATGTATGTATGTGTGTGTGTGTTTGAGTGTGTATATGTATGAATGTAAGCATGTGTTTGCATGTGTCTGCGTGTATGTGCATGCGTTGCTTATATATATATTATATATAGATATCATATAAGTAATACTAAGCATAAAGGGTTTAGCAACACTAAGCATAAAGTATTTAGTAATAGGAAAATTTAATAGGAAAATTTACATGCCGAATGATGCTTTACATGCCGAAGACTACTTGGTGTAATTGATAATTATTCCAAATTAATTATTTCACCCTTCATTATACGGATAACTATATATACATATAATATATATATAATATATATATATATATATATATAGATATAGTCTATATATATATATATATATATATATATATATATATATATATAATAGTATATATATATATATATACATATGTATGTATGTATGTATATATGTAAATGCATATGTATGTGATCGTGTGTGTGTGTATGAATATGTGTGTGTGTATCTGTGTCTCTGTGTGTATGCGTATATACGTGTGTCTGTATGTATCATTATTTGGAACTTCCAATTTTAGAAAAGTTCAAAAATATTCACATGCAAATAGCTATATACGTGCGCATGTGTATGTGTGTGTGTGTATGCACGTACGTATATATATATGTGTATATGTATGTGTGTATGTATGTATGTATGTATGTATGTATGTATGTATGTGTGTATGTTGGTGTTTCATGCTTTGGTAAGAATTGTCATTAGCCGAAACCTCTAAAAGATCATATTTACGAAACCATCACATAGGCGCAGGAGTGGCTGTGTGGTAAGTAAATTGCTTACCAACCACATGGTTCTGGGTTCAGTCCCACTGCATGGCATCTTGGGCAAGTGTCTTCTGCTATAGCCTCGGGCCAACCAATGTCTTGTGAGTGGATTTGGTAGACGGAAACTGAAAGAAGCCTGTCGTATATAGGTATATATATATGTGTGTATTTGTCCCCCCTGGCATTGCTTGACAACCGATGCTGGTGTGTTTACGTTGCCGTCACTTAGCGGTTCGGCAAAAGAGACCGATAGAATAAGTACTGGGCTTACAAAGAATAAGTCCCGGGGTCGAGTTGCTCGACTAAAGGCGGTGCTCCAGCATGGCCGCAGTCAAATGACTGAAACAAGTAAAAGATAAAAGATAAAAGATAGATATGTGAGTGTATCAAGCTGTTTCTGTTATTACCTCCACCTTAGCGAAGGCAGACATATTGTTTTCAGTCGTGTGTGTTTGGTTGTCCGTGTTCAAGATATCTCAAGAACCGCTGAATAGATTCGAATGAAACTTTCAGTGATAATTGACCTCGTGACTAGCACGAATTGATTAGATTTTAGGATCGATTCGTTACCGGACAAAGATTCTGGATTACTTTTCCTTTTGGTTTTACTTAAGTTTTGAGAGCGGTTCGGTTGATTGTTAGTATTCTAGTTTGTGAGAGCTGTTGAGTCTATTTCAGATATTCTCATTTCAAAAATCATCCTTGGCTAATCGTTGAGCGGACGTTAGTGTTGCCTTGGCGGAGGTTTGCGCTCTCTGAGTGCACTTGTTATTATTAATTAACCACAAAAGACGGCGAGTGGCTGAATGGTTAGCACGTCGGGCGAAATGCTTAGCGTTAATTCGCCCATCGCTACGTTCTGAGTTCAAATTCTGCTGAGGTCGACTTTACCTTTCATCCTTTAGGGGTCGATAAATTAAGTACCAGTTACGCACTGGGGTCGATGTAATCGACTTAATCCGTTTGTTTGTCCTTGTTTGTCCCCTCTGTGTTTACCCCCTTGTGGGTAGTAAAGAAATATATTATTAATTAGCCACAAAAGACGGTAAGTGGCTGAATGGTTAGCACATCGGGCGAAATGCTTAACGTTATTTCGCCCATCGCTACGTTCTGAGTTCAAATTCCACTGAGGTCGACTTTACCTTTTATACTTTCGGAGTCGATAAATTAAGAACCAGTTGAGTACTGGGTCGATGTAATCGACTAGTCCCCTCCCCCAAATTTCAGGCCTTGTGCCTATAATAGAAAAGATTATTAATTAGCGACAAAAGGCGGCGAGCTGGCAGAATTGTTAGCACGCCGGACAAAATGCTTAACGCTATTTCGTCTGCCGGTATGTTCTGAGTTCAAATTCCACTGAGATCGTCTTTGTCTTTCATCCCTTCGTGGCCGATAAATTAAATACCAGTGAAACACTGGGGTCGATGTACATGACTATCTCCTTCACCCAAATTTCAAGCCATGTGCCTATAATAAAAAAAGGGTTAATTAGCTACAAGGCGGCGAGCTGACAGATTCGTTAGCACACTGGACGGCCTCCTTTACGTTCTGAGTTCAAATTCTGCCGACGTCGACTTTGCCTTTCAACCTTTCGGGGTCGATTAAATAAGTACCAGTTACGCACTGGGGTCGATATAATCGACTTAATCCGTTTGTCCTTGTTTGTCCTCTCTGTGTTTAGCCCCTTGTGGGTAGTAAAGAAATAGGTATAAGTACCGCTTGCGCACTGGGGTCGATGTAATCGACTAGACCTTCTCCCAAATTCTCAGGCCTTGTGCCGACAGCAGAAAGAATTATTAATTAAATCTAAGACGGTGAGCTAGCAGAATCCAGCCAAACTCAGGCAAGTATACCTTCGTAGCTACCAGTTGAAACATCTTTATACATATTCCAATTAAAAGCTGTATTTTCTGTTTCCATACATGCTTACTTTGTTTGCTCTCCCCGATGAACATATTTACACACATCAGTATATACCAGTGTTTTTCAACCCTTTTCTTTTCGCCTATGGAACTCTTTGATTCTTATTTTACTCGGGTGGACCCTCATAGCCATTCAATGTTTAAAAATTCTTATATTTTTTGAATGAAATATTATAAGGAATTGTATAAAAAATTCTTTAAATATTTTGTGTTTTCCAGAAGTATAACCAAGTTATTGCTCATAAATCTTAACAATAAAATTTTATATGGACTCCCCAAAGCTTATATGGACTCCGGTTGAGAACTACTAGTTTAAACAATGGGTGGATTATGAGAAGAACAGCTCTAACATTCGTAGCTAGAATCAATAAAATCAAGCTTATTTGTATGCATGTATATTACACAGGCAAAAGTTAGAAAATTACTTAACACTACAGGTGCATTGGTTGACTTTATTTGATGTATGAAAATACCAACCAATTTTGACAATATCTTTTACGTTATACTTTAGTTTATTGTTTATAATTGACATGCACACGTGGTATATATTCAGCTTTGCTTATTTATTTAGTCACTTTTAGAAGCCTGCTATTATTGCTTATAATGGCGTTGTTATTTATGATAATCTTACATTTAAATTATTTTGAAGTTGATATTTAAATAGGAAACAAGCAGAATCGTTAACACACCGGAAAAAATGCTTAACGGCATTTGGGCATTTCGTCCGTCGCTACGTTCTGTGTTCAAATTCTGTAGAGGTCGACTTTGCCTTTTATTCTTTCGGGGAGGGGGGGTCTATGAAATAAGTACCAGTTGAACACTGGGGTTGCTGTAATCAACTTACTCCCTACCCCCGAAATTGCTGGCCTTGTGCCAAAGTTTGAAACCAATATTTAAATAGGAAGCAAAAATTGCACGAATTCATCCGTCGCTCTTCTTACCGCCCTGTTTGACACTAGTACTCATAAAATAAATGTTCTACCGTCTCAGGGGCGATATCATCCGCTTTGAGAAGCTCTTATCTACACAGTTTCTCGCTATAGAGGACTATATTATCGAGTGCGTCCATTCCAAGACTTAGTGCGTGACGGTAGTATGTAAGGGAGATCTGGCTGTTTTTTCTAGCAGACTGGCCGATTGAGTGGGTGCTTCTATTTGGTTAGCGACTGAGCCGTAGGTGTTAATATGAAGGTTGGTGTCGGGTGCGGTCTAGTGGAGAATCGGTATGTATGTATAAATGATTGTATCTGTGTGAATATGTATCTGTGCCTATGAGAGAGAGAAGAGAGAGAGAGAGAGAGAGAGAGAGAGAGAGAGAGAGATACAGACAGACAGAGACAGAGGGCAAGAGAACATAGTTAATTCGGTATATAGTGGACGGAAGTGGAGGATTTCCAGTTTGGATGCCTAGGCATTAAATAGTCCGGCACATGCACGTTCTCTTTTCAAATCCCACAAGAGTCAAGATTGCTTGTTGTTACTCCGGTATGGACATAACAAGTACAAGGCATGTGCTGAGGTCAATCATCTCACTTGACCATAGAAATATAAATATAAACCAGTAATACATGTGGCTGGTCATTCATTCTTGATCTGCTAACGTTTTTGAAAGAGATATTTTGACAGAAATATCAGGACTAAATTTTCGAAGGTAATATTTCAACAATTCTTTCATTGTTATTATTGATTTTAAATGTTCCAACTACACTGCTATTGCCATAGTTTTCTATAAATACACTGGCCAGTGTGTGTGTGTGTGTGTGTGTGTGTGTGTGTGTGTGTGTGTGTGTGTGTGTGTGTGTGTGTGTGTGCGTGTGTTTGTGTGTGTATACATTCAATAAAGCTCTTGGAGCATATCAATCAATTGACCAATCAATCAATCAATCAGTCAATTTATCAATAAGTCAATCTGTCTGTCCGTCTATCTATCTATCTATCTATCTATCTATCTATCTATCTATCTATCTATCTATCTATCTATCTATCTGCCTATCTGTCTGTCTGTCTGTCTGTCTATCATATATCTATCTATCTATCTATCTATCTATCTATCTATCTATCTATCTATCTATCTATCTATCTATCTATCTATATCTATCTCGTAAATGAGTAGATAGATAATTTTTTGTTTATTGGTTTTGAAAGTAATAGCATGCGACTATTAGGTTGGAAAACTCTTTTGGACAGAAAAAAATCGAAAGTTGCCCATGGGCTCCATTGGCAGCCTTCTACTTTTTATATTCAAATGAGTTTTTCAACTTGTTATTTACATATAAATCTATTTATACGTATGTATATATATAGATATTTACATTATTAGATCCAACTAATGCAAAGTACTATAGCCATTCTTTTGCCCGTGGAATGGATCCCCAGTAAAGACATCGGAATCTAAGTTTGAATCTTTTGAGCGTGTTTTTCATACTGAGAATCTCCGGATACCAACTGTTGTATGTATGTATGTATGTATGTATGTATGTATGTATGTATGTATGTATGTATTATGTATTATGTAGCTTTATTATTGCAGAGAACTGCAGATACGGTGTTTGCGTCCATTATCGAACCTCTGGCAGCATATTTAATATCAGGCGCCTTGCTGCAAAAACAAAGGTATTTACCTCTATCATAAAGGGACCTTTTGTATGCAGATGATTGTGAGCTAGTAGCACACACACAGATTGATATGCAACACATTTTGAGTGTGTATCAGTGTGTGTGTGCACTGCCTTAGGATTGACAGTCAATCTCAAGAAAACTGTTGTCATGCATCAATCTGCCCCTGGTAAGCAGTATAGTGTACCAAATATCTATGTGTATGGTAAACGACTTGATGTAGTTGATCAGTTTGTCTACCTGGGAAGCACTATTAATAGATATGGCAATGTGGATGATGAAATTCCATATAGAATTAGGAAAGCAAGTGTTGCTTTCGGAAGGCTAGAAAAGCGCCTCTGGAGTCGGCGAGACATATGCAGAAAGACAAAGATAAAGATGTACAAGGCATGTGTGCTCCCTTCTCTTCTCTATGCTTGCGAGACGTGGGTTACATATCGATACCACCTTAAACAACTGGAACGTTTCCATCAGATGTGCCTCAGACGGATCTATGGCATTAAGTGGAAGTACCGCATCAGTGATCTTGAAATATTGTAAGGCTCTCGGTGTGAAAGTATAGAAGCTCTTGTGTTAAAGCAAAGGCTCAGATGGAGTGGTCATCTGGTCAGAATGAAGGATTTAAGGATGCCAAAACAACTCTTTTATGGAGAGTTAGCTAAAGGAAAACGACCTCCACATAAACCAAAAAAGAGGTATAAGGACTTGCTGAAGGCTTACTTAACAGATGCTTGCATCTCTCCTGACACATGGGAAGGCATAGCTATTGATCGTAGCAGGTGGAGAAGGATTGTGCATGAGGGGACAGCCACTTTTGAGAAATCTCGAGTTGCACATGAGAAAGTAAGGAGGGATGTCAGGAAGGGCATACATACAAGAAGGGAAGGGTCTTCCTTTGATGCTGACATGCAATGTCTGTGCAAGACCCTGCCTCAGTAAAGCTGGACTCAAGAGTCATCTTCGTAGTCATAAAACGAGACAGATGAGTGACAACCTGGTCACTGGTGGCGGTGTAACACACCATACTAATCATATCTGTCGGGCATGTGGAAGAGAGTGTAATTCGGCAGGAGGACTTAAACGACATGCAAAGGTACATGAAGCCCAGTTACAACTACAGTCAGCTATTACCGGTAAAGGTTTTAGTTGCTAATTTTGTACAAGACATTGTAGATCTCTAGCTGGGCTAAAAAGTCACATTCAATCACAGCACCAGTAACAGTTAAGCTTCGTGCAATGGCCATACTCGATAACGAGGGGGCAGCCATAATGTATGTATGTGTATGTATGTGTGTATGTATGTGTGTATGTATGTACGTATGTATGCATGTATATATGTATGTATGTGCAGAAAATCTGTTGAGCAGAAAATCTGCATCAAATTTTGCCAAAGACTTGGCGATACCTGCTCAGAGATCTACGCAAAGTTTTCAAAATGTTTTCATCGTTCTCGACACAATCAAGGAGATCTTGTGCAACTGAAATCCGAGTGTCGTTTTGGTCAGCTGAAAGCAGTTCTGGCAAAAAAACTTGGCAGATACGTGTCTCATACCTCAGTCTCCAGTGTTAATGGACAGAACTGAACCGTAACTAATCTTCACATGCTCTGGCAACTCACGGATGGTGATTCGACGATTTCCCCTCACAACTGCACGCACATCTGCAATGTTTTTTCTCAGTTCTGCTGGTTATGGGTCTCCCAGAGCGTTCGACCCTATCAGCATCTTGGAAACGTCTGAACCACTCGTACACCCCTCTGAGCAAGTGTCGCCACAACAACTTTCTCTGTCATGGTCAATGTGCCGTTCACACGCTACACGCGCTCCTTCCAAGCACTGCTATAAACAGTGGAAGTGAGGTAGAAGTTAAACTTAGTGCGCATGCACTGCGAAGTCCAAAGTCAATCTGTGCCAAGCAGCTTTACTCTGCTTGCTTTAGCTTCGTTACTAAGGCAACAGTCCGGATACTTATTGATCAGATCTCGTACGTACATACATACATAAACGTATGTATATAAATGTATTCTTTTATTCATCTATTCTTTTGCTTCTTTCAGTCAATTGACTGCGGCCATGCTGGATTGCTTTGAAGGGATTTTGTCGAACAAACTGACTCCAGAACTTATTTTTTTAAAGCCTAATACTTATTCTATCGGTTTCTTTTGCCAATCCCCAAGGTTACGGGAACGTAGACAAATCAACACCGGTTGTCAAGCGGTGATGAGGGGGGGGGGAACAAATACAGACAAAAAAGGATACACACATATGTATAGATCCCCCCCCTCTCTCTCTCTCTCTATATATATATATATATATATATATCTATATATATATATATATATATATATATATATATATATATAGTTATCCAAACATGAAAACACAAAGAGAAAACACAGCAACGCGAGGACATGGAACAAGTATAGTATTTTTGGACGCTCACGAAAGAAGGAGGGTTTAACGTTTCGAGCGGAGCTCTTCGTCAGAAACATAGGAAAAGGAAAGACCCAAAGAAATGAAGACGGAGGGAAAAAAATCGCTAACGGTACACACGCGGTCACATTTTGAAATATATATATATACAACAAGCTTCTTTCGGTTTCTGCCTAACAAATTCACTGACAAGGCTTTGGTCAGCCCGAGGCTATAGTAGAAGATACTTGCCCAGGGTGCCACGCAGTGCGACAGAACCCGGAACGACATGGTTGGGAAGCAAGCTCTTACCACACAGCCACGCCTGCTCCTATATATATATATATTATATATATATATATATATATATATTATATATATATGTGTGTGTGTGTGTGTGTGTGTGTGTGTGTGT
>NC_043009.1:49219267-49221767 GCF_006345805.1 Octopus sinensis | reverse complement strand
AAGATACTGTGGGATTTTACAATCAAATGTGACTCCCTAATCGAGGCTCGAAGACCAGATATTGATGTGGTAGATAGAGGAGAAAAGAAAGGAAGCCGAGATTATAGATATTGCAATATCTGGAGATGCACGCATAAGTGACAAAGAACTGGAAAATATTGAAAAGTACAGACTACTAAAAGACGAAATTGTAAGTATGTGGACTATGAGAAGAGTGTCTGTCATTCCAGTAGTTGTAGGGGCACTCGGAGCACTAAGAACCAAGTTCGAGAAATATGTCGAAGAAGTCGGAATTGACATGAGAACAGAGCAAACCCCAAAAACTGCTCTGCTGGGGACGGCTAAGATTTTGAGATTGGTACTTGGATGTTGAATGTGTCTCACGATAATTAATAACCAAGTATCAAAGCTTATTATGTGTGGAAAGGAGGCGCAATGGCCCAGTGGTTAGGGCAGCGGACTCGCGGTCATAGGATCGCGGTTTCGATTCCCAGACCGGGCGTTGTGAGTGTTTATTGAGCGAAAACACCTAAAGCTCCACGAGGCTCCGGCAGGGGATGGTGGTGATCCCTGCTGTACTCTTTCACCACAACTCTCTCTCACTCTTACTTCCTGTTTCTGTTGTACCTGTATTTCAAAGGGCCGGCCTTGTCACTCTCTGTGTCACGCTGAATATCCCCGAGAACTACGTTAAGGGTACACGTGTCTGTGAAGTGCTCAGCCACTTACACGTTAATTTCACGAGCAGGCTGTTCCGTTGATTCGGTCAACCGGAACCCTCGTCGTCGTGACCGACGGAGTGCTTCCATGTGTGGAAAGACATCCAGTGAGACCTCTGACAGCAGGCTGCTGTCCAATCTCACAGAATCTACCAGAACAAACAAGACCAAGCGCTCTGAGAAGTAAAACTGCAGCTGCACAACAACAACAAAAACAATTAGAAGAGGAAGAATCCTTTCTACTAAAGGCACAAGGCCTGAAGTTTTGGGGGAAGGAGGACTAGTTGATTACATCGACCCCAGTGTTTCACTGATACTTAGTTTATCAATCCTGAAAGGATGAAAGGATGAATCGCAAAGTCGAACTCGGCGGAATTTGAACTCAGAACGTAAGGACAGGCGAAATACCTATTTCTTTACTACGCACAAGGGGCTAAACACAGAGAGGACAAACAAGGACAAACAAACGGATTAAGTCGATTATATCGACCCCAGTGCGTAACTAGTACTTAATTTATCGACTCCGAGAGGATGAAAGGCAAAGTCAACCTCGGCGGAATTTGAACTCAGAACGTAGCGACGGGCGAAATACCGCTAAGCATTTCGCTCGGAGTGCTAACGATTCTGCCAGTTCGTTGCCTTGAAAAATAATAGTAGTAGTAGTGGTGGTAGTAGTGGTGATTATGATGATGATGATGATGATGATGATGATGATGGTGATGATGATGATGATGATGATAATAATAAAAGGATTGACGTAACTCTTCACAAAGGTAAACAATCAAGACGAAGAGCGCGATTCGATTGTAAGATATTTTATTAGTTGAACGATATTTCAACAGTATGTCTGTCTTTGTTAAGTTCAAAATAAGAACCGATAAAAATTTAAAATTACAGAAATTTAAACGTAAAGTATGAACGAGAGCAACCAGTGTCCACACGTTGATGGAATGACATCATCATTTTTTAAGTTACAATTTCATAACAGGCGAAAAGAAAAAGACAGAAAAAAAGGAAAGAAAAAGAGAGAAAGAAGAATATTTAATCAAACAGTTTTGTATAAATTTGATGATATTCTCCTGTCATCTTATTCATTCCTCCCGTGCGTGATGTTAATAAACCGCAAACATATTTCTCCTCATACATTCTGAGAAGTGAAAGTGAAGTAGATTCAGAATATTTTCTGGGAATATGCACTTTCAAGTCTTCTTCAAAATTGCAGCCTCTCGAAACGAAATATTCAGCAAGTTCTGTCGAACTGCTGTTATTGTGCCTGACGTTGAATCTGTGCCCATTAAACATTTTGTTTAATTGTTCTGTTGTACAACCAACATAAAGTAAGTTGTGTTTTGTGCATTCTGCAGCGTACACCAAATGGGAATCTTTACATGTTCCGCCTTCTGTATAAATCATAACATTTTTGTTATGATTTCTGATGGAATTCACTTCACTCATGTTGTTGCACAATGAACAGGGCTTACCTCTCTTGCGGCTGTTCTTTAAGGTACAGCGTGCAGATACTCCAATGTTCATTTTCTTGGAGTCACATATAGAGGTCAATAATTCTCTTATATTCTTGAGAAGCATAATCAGTAAACAAGTTTACTGGCTGTGTACACCTGACACTTTCCGTCATACGCAGCAAAATGAGCTGAGATTTTTCATCAAATAATAATAGCAGCTTTGAATGTTAGTACGAAGCCAAGGCTTTTAAGGATAGGGATTTAGTCAATAATACAGCCCCTTGTACATTACTGGTACTATTATCGACCTCGAGAGGG
>NC_043009.1:49206767-49214267 GCF_006345805.1 Octopus sinensis | reverse complement strand
TACAGCAGGAGTGGCGAAACGTTTTAATGCGGTAGGCAAAATTTTCGAATGAAAAAGGTCTGCAGGCGGACCACAAGTTCTAATTCTTACATCTCTTTTACTCTTTTACTCTTTTACTTGTTTCAGTCATTTGACTGCGGCCGTGCTGGAGCACTGCCTTTAATCGAGCAACTCGAACCCGGGACTTATTCTTTTGTAAGCCCAGTACTTATTCTGTCGGTCTCTTTTGCCGAACCTCATCGGTTGTCAAGCAATGCTAGGGGAACAAACACAGACACACAAACACACACATGCATATATATACATATATACGACGGGCTTCTTTCAGTTTCCGTCTACCAAATCCACTCACAAGGCTTTAGTCGGCCCAAGGCTATAGTAGAAGACACTTACCCAAGATGCCACGCAGTGGGACTGAACCCGGAACCATGTGGCTGGTAAACAAGCTACTTACCACACAGCCACTCCTGCGCCTGTGTAAATCTTGTATATATCAATGTATGATTTGATATACATTAATAAAGATAAGTTTAAAACATTAAATTCACGCGTAACATCTTCATTAACGCCACCACTGAATTTAGGACGTTTATATTACTTATGAGGTATTATAAGCTAGAGTGTAGTTAGGCCTCTTGTGGATGATAGTATACATTTAGCAATATGTGTTTTATAGTGAAAAAAAAAATTTCATTCAAACGGCAATTATCGGACGATTTCTGTTCGAGTCTAACCGTTTTAAGTCGTAGTGGAAACGAGACCTACGTCGCAAATGGGTATACGAGTATTGTATAAATTTTATAATTTATTATAGGCGTAGGAGTGGCTGTGTGGTAAGTAGCTTGCTTACGAACCACATGGGTTCCGGGTTCAGTCCCACTGCGTGGCACCATGGGCAAGTGTCTTCTACTATAGCCCCGGGCCGACCAAAGCCTTGCGAGTAGATTTGGTAGACGGAAACTGAAAGAAGCCCGTCGTATATATGTATATATATATATATATGTATGTGTGCGTGTATATGTTTGTGTGTCTGTGTTTGTCCTCCCAATATCGCTTGACAACCGATGGTGGTGTGTTTACGTCCCCGTAACTTAGCGGTTCGGCAAAAGTGACCGATAGAATAAGTACTAGGCTTCCAAAGAATAAGTCCTGGGTTCAATTTGCTCGACTAAAAGACGGTGCTCCAGCATGGCCACAATCAAATGAGTATATCTTGTAAAAGAGTATATCATGTACATCATTGCGGGCGCAATAAAATGTGCTAGCAGGTGCAATTACTGTCTTACAGCGAGTTCGGTTTCCATCTCGGGTGTTTGTGTGCCAACGGTTAATATTACAAGTTAGTTTAGTGGCATTTTGTCCTTTACGTTCTGAGTTCAAATTCTGTCGAGGTCAACTTTACCCTTCATCCTTTCGAGGTTGATAAAATAAATATCAGTGGAACCCTAAGGTCGGTGTAACAGACTTGTTTCCTCCCTTGAACTTGCCGGCCTTGTACCAAAATTTGATACCAATATTACCTGTTAGTGGGTTTGATATTATGCTAGGTTCATCCGAACTTTTGGCATGTTTTTGGTTTTGGGCTATGGAATTTATAGCAGCCCTCTTCATCAGGATATCCTGGTGGGTTTGGCGGTTTTGTCAACAACTATTTAACCTTATAACACGCACTGAATTACATGCTTCCTGTAGTACTCATGAACGAACTCATAAACACAAACATTCTAGTCACATAAATTATACATATACACACAGACACACATACACATCCACCCCCCATACACAAACCCAGACACACACACACACACACACAAGCACACACGCACACAGATAAAAATTTTCTTCGTAAACCTTGTGAGCCACTTACGAAAAGTTCTCCTAGCTATGGCATCGTCTCCAGAGTCTACACATATTTATTTTTAATGTTTGTGCAGCATTAAAATTTTTTTAAAAAAACTCTCTGAAATAATGAGCATCAAATGACGAAAAATGCTAAGTTACGGGAAGGTAAACACACCACCATCGGTTGTCAAGCGATGTTGGGAGGACAAACACAGACACACAAACATATACACGCACACATACATATATATATATATATATATACATATATACGACGGGCTTCTTTCAGTTTCCGTCTACCAAATCCACTCACAAGGCTTTGGTCGGCCCGGGGCTATAGCAGAAGACACTTGCCCAAGGTGCCACGCAGTGGGACTGAACCCGGAACCATGTGGTTCGTAAGCAAGCTACTTACCACACAGCCACTCCTACGCCTATAATAAATTTTGCAATTATAAAAAACAAAAAACAGTAGAAATAAAGTATCCATGGGGGTCATCGTATAGAAAGATGTGTTGAAACGTCACTTTGAGAGGAGATTAACCTGTCTAAGAAAGAGAGATTGTTACCGACTGAAATCACAATTGAATATCATACGAGGGTGAGTCAAAAAGTAATGTCATTTTGTTTAGGACAGGTATAATTATCAACACAAGAACATGTATCATACATCAAAATGAAGCTGGTCCTCTGTGAATCACATCCTTACTCCTCAACATAGTCACCGTTTCTCTCAATAGCGATGTTCCACCTTCGAATGAGAGCATGTATCCCTGCCCCGTAAAATTCTGTTGACTGTTGTTTGAGCCACTTCTTCACTACAGTTTTCACTTCATCGTCACTGGAATAATGTTTGCCTCTCAAACCCTCTTTCATGAGGCCGACAATGATAGTCCAGTGACGAGGAAGTGAAAATTGTAGTGAAGAAGTGGCTCAAAGAACAGTCAACAGACTTTTACGGGGCAGGGATACATGCTCTCATTCGAAGGTGGAACATTGCTATTGAGAGAAACAGCGACTCTGTTGAGAAGTAGGGATGCGATCCACAGAGGACCAGCCTCATTTTGATGTATGATACATGTTCCTGTGTTGGTAATTATACCCGTCCTTAACAAAATGACATTACTTTTTGACTCACTCTCGTATATATACGTTCTGTTTGAAAGAGATAAAACGTTGTACTGTTGTACAACATACCTCACTTCTGCCATGTAAGAAAATGCTGCCGTATTGTAGTATTTTGCTTTGTTCCTTTACGTTCTGGAATTAAATTCCAACGAGGCTGACTTTGTGTTTCATCTCCATGTGTAAGAGTATAAAACTAATTAAGCATCAGTCGTTTAAAGCGTACAGGTTAACTAATAGTGAAGGCGCATGGCTCAGTGGTTAGAGCGTCGAGCTTACGATCGTGAAGTTGTGAGCTCGAATCCCGGACCGGGCTGCGTGTTGTGTTCTTGAGCAAGACACTTTCACGTTGCTCCAGTTAACTCAGCTGTAGAAATGAGTTTCAACGTCACGGGTGCCAAGCTGTATCGGCCTTTACATTTCCCTTGGATAACACTGGTGGCGTGGAGAGGGGAGGCCGGTATGCATGGGCGACTGCTGGTCTTCCATAAACCACCTTGCCCAGACTTGTGACTAGGAGGGTAACTTTCTAGGTACAATCCCATGGTCAGTGTCGTGACCGACGGCGTCCCCTGAACTAATAGTAGTTGGTTAAACCGATTGAACAAATATTCTCATAAAGATAAACTTGTAGTAAAATAGACAGCAGGTTGGTGAAATGGCTTTGGATATTTAGTTATGTTCCTCTGTTCTATTCCTAAAGGTTGAGCTTGCCTTCCATTCTTCAAATGTCATTAAATTATTTTGTTAATTACTATAGTTGATATGATCTTCAATATCTTTCTCTAAAAGGTATAGTTTTGTTCCCATCCTCACAATATTGTTGCTGCTGTTGTTGCTATTATTATTATTATTATTATTATTATTATTATTATTATTATTATTATTATTATTATTATTGTTGTTGTTGTTGTTGTTGTTGTTGTTGTTGTGGTTGTTATTATTATTGAGTTCAAATTCCGCCTAGGTCGACTTTGACTTTTATCCTTCCGGTTCGATGAAATAAGAAACGCACATACACACACAGGCACACACACACACACACATCGGCTGTTATGTCACTACCGTACCCTGACATTGAGGAGCCCAAATATGATATAAAAACGAGTGCTTATATGGGCCACAAATCCATTATGAGAGGTCGTCTCAAGGAGAATAACGCAATATTCTGTGTTCTAGCACAACATCCATGTTGAATTGGTGATTAAGGTTGTGTGTGTGTGTATGTATATATATATATATATCATCAATTAATCAATATAAGGGTAGCAAAAAATTCAAGAAAAAATATTAAAATTTCTAAGTCTCTCTAAATATATTGAAGATTATATTAACTATAGTAGTTAACAAAATAATTTAACATTTGAAGAATGGAAGGCAAGGAAGAATAGAGCAGAGGAGCATATATATATATATATATAATTAGCTTGGCGATACTGTTAATATATATATATATGTATATGTATATATATCTTTTAACTCTTTTACTCTTTTACTTGTTTCAGTCATTGACTGCGGCCATGCTGGAACGCACGCCTTTTAGTCGAGCAAATCGACCCCGGGACTTATTTCTTGTAAGCCCATTACTTATTCTATCGGTCTCTTTTTTGCCGAACCGCTAAGTGTCGGGGACATAAAACACACCAGCATCGGTTGTCAAGCAATATATATATATATATATATATATATGTATATACATATACATATATACGACAGGCTTCTTTCAGTTTCCGTCTACCAAATCCACTCACAAGCCATTGGTCGGCCCGGGGCTATAGCAGAAGACACTCGCCCAAGTAGCCACGCAGTGGGACTGAACCCTGACCCATGTGGCTGTTTAGCAAGCTACTTACCACACAGCCACTCCTGCGCCTATGTATATATATATATATATATATATATATATATATATATATTATATATATATATATATATAATATATGTATGTATATATATATATATATATGTATGTATGTATATATGCATATATATATATATATATATCTATATATATATATATATATATATATATATATGTTGTATTATATATATATATATATATATATATATATATATATATAATATATGTATATATATACATCTACTGACACACGCATATTATATATATATATACAAGCAGAGATACCCGGCGTTGCTCGGATCAAAGTGACATAGTTTTTATTTATATATATATATATATTACAGTTATGCTGAAACAGGTGATACGGGAAAGTGCAGCATTGACGACAAAACTTTTGTGGAGTAAATGATGGGCTAATTCATCTAATCGACATGTCATGCCCCTGTTTGGAGTATTCCAGGCCGTAACGTGTCATGGAAATTGGGGGTGGAGCGTATAGAATTTTTGAACGGACCGAAAAGATGTCAGTGGATACACTCTACTTTGCGGCAGTCGGCGCTGCGTTTAATACAACCCATCGTCTGAAGTTTAAACACCTCCTTCGGGTTTGTTGTCCTACATCACTCACAAATTCAATTTGGAGGAAGTGTAGTTGTTTATTTGAGGCTAACAGTAAGCAATGAGGTGATAGCTATAACAGCACTTATTCAGCATTACCTGATACCTTTGGGTCTCACTGACACTATTACCTCTCATAACCTCTCATATATATACATATATATATATATATATTTCTTTATTGCCCACAAGGGACTAAACATAGAGGGGACAAACGAGCACAGACAAAGGCAATAAGTCGATTACATCGACCCCAATGCGTAACTGGTGCTTATTTAATCGACCCCAAGAGGATGAAAGGTAAAGCCGATCTCGGCGGAATTTGAACTCGGCAGACAAAATACCTATTTCTTTACAGCCCACAAGGGGCTACACACAGAGAGGACAAAGAAAGACAGACAAACGGATTAAGTCGATCATATCGACCCCGGTGCGTAACTGCTACTTAATTTATCGACCCCGAAAGGATGAAAGACAAAGTCGACCTCTGCAGAATTTGAACTCAGAACGTAACGGCAGACGAAATATCGCTAAGCATTTCGCTCGGGGTGCTAACGATTTTGCCAGTTCGATGCCCTTTCATGCGCATATATACTCTTACATACGTTGAGATACACTCTACACAAATGACACGCACAAACACTTTGCATACCTTCAAACAGACACATACAAACGTACATGAAAACATATACAAGTGGTTGTGTGGTAAGTAGCTTGCTTATCAACCACTTGGTTCAGGGTTCAGTGCCACATCGTGGGACCTTGGGCAAGTGTCTTCTACTATACCCACGTGCCGACCAAAGCCTTGTGAGTGGATTTAGTAGACGGAAACTGAAAGAAGCCCGTCGTATGTATATATATACACATGTGTGTGTATGTGTGCGTGTATTTGTTTGTTCCCCCACCTTCGCTTGACAACTGATGCTGGTGTGTTTACGTCCCCCGAAACCCGGCGGTTCGGCAAAGGAAGCCGATAGAATAAGTACTAGACTTACACAGAATAAGCCTTGGGGTCGAAAGGCGGTTACCCAGCATGGCCTCAGTCAAATGACTGAACCAAGTAAGAGAATAAAAGAGTAAGTTCTTAAACAACCCCGCGCATGCGCAAAGTGAAAGAGATACGCACTTTGACGCATACATACATTGCATACATATTCACGTGTACATAGACGAATATATACATACATGTATGATATTTACTTACATACGTCTTTTACTTGCGTTTGTCATTTGACTGCGGCCGTGCTGGGGCATCGTGTAGGAGATTTTCCATCGACTAAATCGATGCCAGCACATATCTTTTAAAATCCTAGAACTAATTTTATCGGTCACTTTTGCAGACCACTAGTTTTCGGGGACGTAAACACACCAACACCGGTTGTCAAGCGGTGATTGGGGACAAACGCAGACACAAAGACACACACACACGCACACAGACGCATATACACACATAAGACACTTGCCCTCAAGATACTGCGCCGTAGGAGTGAACCCGGAACCATGTAGTTGGGAAATAAGCTTCTTACCACACGTCTGACATAAATCATACACACATATATGGACGCACAAAACAAAACAAATACACACGTACCCATATATATATATATATATATATAATTGCTACATACATATATACATATGTACGTACATGCATACATACATACATACATGCATACATACATACATACATACATACATACATACATATATACATGCATGCATGCATACATACATACATACATACATACATACATACGTACATATATGCATACATACATACATGTACATACATACACATCTATGCATACATACAAACGCATACACGTATGCACACATACCGATAGAATGCAAACGGAAATACACTAAAATTGTATACGAACAGATGATATATAATGCATTCATACAAACACTAAAATACACATACACAAATATACGCAATCGTAAACGCCCACAAATTCCAATATATAGCCACACACATACACATACATACATACATACATACATACATACATACATACATACATACATACATACATACATACATACATACATAC
>NC_043009.1:49199267-49204267 GCF_006345805.1 Octopus sinensis | reverse complement strand
TATTTATTTATTTATTTATTTATTTATTTATTTATTTATTCATTTATTTATTTTAAAATTCTACTCATTTGACTGAGCACCTTGATAATCACGTTGGACAAGGAAATATTTCTGACAATACATTATGACCTTACAAGACATATTTATGACCCCTTAAAGAAGCGAGTCGTGCCTTCTCTTGACCTACATAGTTGATAACAACTGAGTGTAGGATGGCCGGAGTGGTTTATAGGCGGAGAGCTGGTAGAAACGTTAGCACGTCGGGCGAAATGCTTAGCGGTATTTCGTCTGCCGTTACGTTGTGAGTTCAAATTCCACCGTGGTCGACTTTACCTTTCATCCTTTCGGGGTCGATAAATTAAGTACCAGTTACGCACTGGGGTCGATGTAATCGACTTAATACCTATGTATGTCCTTGTTTGTCCCTTCTGTTTAGCTCCTTGTGGATTATAAAGAAATACGTTTATAGTTCGATGCCTACGAACCAATCGACTCCAGCTATTTATTTTCTTTTTTTGATTTGTTTTGTTTTGTTAATGACTGGTATTTATTCTATCTGTTTCTTTTGCCGAACTGCTATGTTACGGGGGACGCAAACACACCAACACTGGTTGTCAAGCGGTCTTGGGGTACAAACACAGACTGGGATGGGACTGAAAACTAATGATAATAGAACAACGATGGATAGAAGAGGAAATAAACAAATGTGGTGGAAAAGGAGAATTTCTGAAGATATAAACTCCTTGGACAGTGTAGCGTTAATACTTGTCACCGGTTGTCAAGCGGTATTGGGGTACAAACACAGACATATACCAATACACTGGATTAAGACTGGGCCCACTCTGCTGCACAGTGGAGCACCTTCCGAGTGCGGCACCTTCACCAGTCCCGTTCACACCGTTATCGTCATCTATTTTGTTTGGCATTTTCACTCACAAATGAGGTGTGCAGCAGAGTGGGCCCAGTCTTAATCTAGCAACTGCTAGCCATGATTCAAGAAATAAGAGGAGTAAACAAATAATCATGATGGTTATGGAGTGTTGCTACCGGAGCACCGTAGTGGATGCGAATGGCGTGCCTGTCAGAGAGTACAGAAAATGAATGCACAGTGAATGGAAGGCAATGGAACTGTTTGAAATTACTGAACGGAGATTATGTGACCAAGCAAGGGCAATACGAAAGATTGAATGGTTAACCGAATTAGAGCTAGGAGCTATTAAAAGAAGGACATCGGGTGATGCCGGCCATACGAGAAACGAAAATGTTATAGTGGAGGAGATGGACAATTGTTCGCAAGAATATAATACCGTAAATTGTGAACGAATTGAGATCAGAGACTACTCAAATAATGAAGATCGATTGATAGTAGAAAGAATTGTGGATCTATGAAATACAGAAGGGACAGAATTTATGTGCGACTTTAAGAAGGCTAACCAATGGAGACTAAATCAAGAGACGAGTAAAGTCAATAATGTATTGAGACGTGTTGAAACAAAGAACATCACACAAATAAATAATCTTATTGAGGCTGCTGGTAAAATTCTGGTGGAAAGGATGGGACTGAAAACTAATGATAATAGAACAACGACGGATAGAAGAGGAAATAACCAACCGTGGTGGAAAAGGAACATTTCTGAAGATATAAACCCCTTGGACAGTGTAGCGTTAATACTTGTCAGGAAAAGAAATGGAGAAACGTAAGAATGAATGGAAATTCGGTGGTGCCCCAGCATGGCCGCGGACTTCGGGCTAAAACATTTTTAAGGATTTAAGGATTTAAGAATTATGGTGTAGATACAAAAGGCTTCAATGTTGTAACTGAAGAACTGAAGCTGTGCATACATGAAAAAAAAGCAAAGCTAATTAGCTTTGAACAACGGATTAAGCAATGCCAGCAAAGCAAATTGTTTAGAACCAACCAAAAAAGATTTTACCAAGAGAGTAATGATGATAAAATACGTGAAAGATTAGTCCCTGATGCTGATGAAAGTCAACTTTTCTGGGGTCAGATATGGAGTAAGCAAGAACAACATAATACAACAGCTTCTTATCTCCAACAACAGGCTATCCACTTCACAGATGGTAATATCAAAAATATGAGTAAAAAGACAAGCAATTGGAAAATAGCAGGACCTGATGATGTACAGGGATTTGGGATAGAAAAGTTCAACAGTTGCCATAAATTGATCGCAGAGCAATTTAATGCATTGATCAATGGAGAAGAAGTCCTGGGCTGGTTGACAAAAGGACGAACGGTGTTGTGCCTGAATGATGCATCAAAAGGAAATGCTGCTGACAATTACAAAGTAATTTCCTGCAACCCATTAATGTGGAAGTTACTGTCAGGAGGAATTGTAGAAGGACTGTATAAATTTCTTAATGAGAAAGATATATTACCGACGGCGAGCTGGCAGGAACGTTCTGGGTTCAAATTCCGCTGAGGTCGACTTTTCCTTTCATCCTTTCAGGGTCAATAAATAAAGTACCAGTACCAATAAATTAAGTACTGGGGTCGATCTAATCTACTAGCCCCTTCCCCCCAAATTTCGGGCTTTGCACCTAGAGTAGAAAAGAATATATTACCGACGGAACAAAAAGGCTGTAGAATGAGATGTAGAGGTACCAAAAGTCAACTATTGATAGACAAAATGGAGACGCAAGATTGTAAACGAAGGAGAATAAATCTGGGAATGGCCTAGATTAAATATCGCAAAGCTTATGATATGATTCCACATTCGTGGATCATGGAGTGCTTAGATCTGTGTGGAACTGCGAGGAATTAAATGTGTTTCCTGAAGAGAAGTATGATGGGATGGAAAACTGAACGGACGTCTTAAGGAAAAAGCTTGAGCATCCTGGGTATCAGAAAAGGTATTTTCCAGGGTGATAGCCTATCTCCGTTGCTTTCTGTTCTCTGCATGCTACCCCTGATCTTGGAAGTTAGGAAAATGCACCTGGGATATAAACTAAAGGAAAATTCCCAAACAATCAATCATTTTCACTTCATTTATGATTTGAAACTGTATGGCAAAGATGAGACACAAGTGAGTTCCTTGCTGAACACGGTCCACTATTTTAGTACTGATATTAGAATGGAATTTGGATTCAAGAAGTGCAGGATAATCTACCTAAAAAGAGGCAAAGCACAGTCCATAGCAGGGACAAAATTAAGCAAACTGATAAGGAAGAAAACAAATACCTTGGTGAAATAGAGTCCAACGAGATAGTGGAACAGGAAATGAAAGAGCAACTGAAGATAGAATATTTCCGAAGACTGAGGTTGGTGTAGTGCTCAAAATTGACTGGATGGAATAAAATCTAAACAGTTAGTACGTGGGCGATAACATCATTTCCGTATGGAGCGGGAATTATAAAATGGCAAAAGAGAGAAGTGAAGAAAATGGATAACAAGACCAGTAAAAATGTTGACAGTACACGGAGCGTTCCACTCTAAGAGTGACACCGATCCGATAGGCTGTACTTGTCCAGAAGAAAGGGTAGGAGAGTTTTGATCAGTTGCCAAGACTGTATGAAAACAGAGGAAAATAGCCTACGGTGGTATATGAAAAATGACACGCTTTTCTTTTTTTTGTTGATTCTTTGTTTAAATTTTTCTTTAATTACACAAATTTCATTATTTACACTATTTACATTCGACGGATATTTGTCTTCATCTTGTTTGTTGTTAATACAACGTTTCGGCTGATATACCATCCAGCCTTCTTTATATGTATATCTATATATCTATATTCTTAATTTTATTTATATATATAAATATATATATCTATATTTATATATTCATATATATATATTTATGTATGGATATATATATATATGTATATATATATAATATATCACGGGACCACGGGACCGACCAGACCATCAGATGTTGTTACACATCGCGTGGTCAAATGCGTTCGCATTGTTTTATCCTTCAAATGACGCCACCCCGCTGGCTAAGCGAGCAGGCCCTATATATATATATAATATATATATATATATATATATATTATATATATATATATATATTTATATATAACATCATTTAAATATACATACATACATACATACATACATACATACATAATACATACTCATACATACATTACATAATACATAATATACATACATACATACAAACTTACATATGCTGTTGTATCTTGGCCACGAGTCCTCACTTGTACCTATAATCATAGGTGCATTTTCAAATTTGCACAAAACCTAGAAATACTCGGTTTTACGAAAAAAAGAGCAAGAGAAACTGGCGCGGATTCTCCAAATCCAATCTATTAGTGTCATGGTGAAGATGTGTGAAGCATTCTAAAGATTCCCTATCTGAGATTCTTATGTGAATAGATTCACACACGTGGGTGTGTATGCATCAATTGTTCAACTAACTCGACTACATATCTACAAACACTGGGAAATCTCTTAATTCAAAAAGTCATGTTGATTTGTTAGCTTGAACTCTCTCAAGAACTTTAATTAAACTTTTTAAAAAATCATGCATAAATACTTACACACACACAGACACACACACACACACACACACACACACACATACACCACACACACACAAACAAACAACACACACACACACACAACAACACACACACAACACACACACACACACACAAACACACACACACACAAACACACACAAACAAAACACACACACAACACACACACACACCACACACCACAAACACACACATACACCACCACACAACAACAAACAACACACACACACACACACACACACAAACAAACAACACACACACACACACACACATCACAAACACACCATACACCACACACACACAAACAAACCACACACACACACACACACAACACACACATACACCACACACACACCAACAAACACACACACACACACACACACCACAAACACACACATACACCACACACACACAAACAAACACACACACACACACACACACACACACAAACACACACACACACACACACAAACACACACA
>NC_043009.1:49184267-49196767 GCF_006345805.1 Octopus sinensis | reverse complement strand
GAATAGATATACTATTAAATTAGTATCTATTCTCTCACCCTTATTAATTAATTATATATATATATATATATACACACACACACATGCACCATATACATATACCATATACATACATTTCTCTCTCTCTCTCTCTCTCTCTCTCTATATGATATATATATATATATATATCTATATATATATATATATAGGCTCAGGAGTGGCTGTGTGGTAAGTAGCTTGTTTACCAACCGGGATCAGTCCCACTGCGTGGCACCTTGGGCAAGTGTCTTTTACTATAGCTTCGAGACGACCAAAGCCTTGTGAGTAGATTTGGTAGACGGAAACTGAAAGAATCCCGGCTTGGATTGTATATATATATATATATTTATATGTATGTGCGTTTGCGTGTCTGTGTTTGTCTCCACCACCATTGCTTGACAACCGATAGTGGCGTGTCTTTGTCCTCGTAAGTTAGCGGTTCGGCAAAAGTGACCGATAGAGTAAGTACAAGGCTTACAAAGAATAAATCCCGGGGTCGCTTTCTTCGACAAAAGGCAGAGCTCCACATGGCCGCAGTCAAAGGACTAAAGCAAATATAAGAATAAAGAATAAAGAATATACGTACATAAATAGATAAAGTAGCTAGAAAGATGTACATACATAAGCATGTAGATATGTCTATACGCAATAGATAGATACAAGGTGCATTCCAGAAGTCTTGAGACTTCGTCCGAAGAGATATTCATTTCAAAGAAGTACAAAAGTCTATTCTCCCATGAAGTAGGATCCCTTGGCTTCAGTTGCACTCATGTAATGATTGAAACCACTTCGTGAAGGTTCGATGGAAGTCTTCCAATGTAAAGTTGTCCCAAGCCTTTGCCGCAGCCTCCATCGTTTTCTTCAACTTCAGGAAGAACCAAAAGTCAGGAAGCAAGGTCTGGAATGTAGGGAGGGCGAGGAACAGTTTTGATGCCTATTTCTGTCAAGTGGTTCGTTACCAGAATAGAATTGCAGACTGCTGCGCTGTCTCGGTGCCGTTGCTCTGGCATTTTGTGAAGAAATCTCTTCCTAAGCTATCTTAAAACTGCCACAAAGTATTCTTTATTAACCGTCTGGTCAGCGGGAACCCCATAGATGTAGCTGATACCCTTGCTGTTAAAAAATCGGATCATCACCATGAACTTTCCGGTAGACCTGTTTTCCTTGGCCCCTTGCAGCAACAAAAATCAGAGCCTCAGCTCATACAAGTTAACCCATAAGCAGTTTGGAGCATTTCATAAGTTATCGTTGCGTTTTTGCTCCGTTCAAAACAAACTTTATTGCATAGTGATCTTCCATATTGTCTTCCGGTCCCGATTGAATTTTGCAAACTAGTCAACTGTGACAAGCAGTGTTTAGCCAGCTGTATTCGAAAAGGTGTTACAGCCTTCTCTTTCAATCTGGAATAACAAAAGTTGACAGGTCAGCTTATTCGATGTATTGTAATGATGCTGTAAAGTTATAATACTCTGGGACTGATAAAACTGCTAAACTAGTCTCAAAACGTTTAGAATGCACTTCGTACATATACATACATACATAAATTGGTGAGACCCCCTCGGTCATGACTGACCATAGGATTGCACCTTGAAAGTCACCCCCCGAAGTACAAGTCCGGGCAATAATAATAATAATAAAATATTCTGCTCAATACCACAGATTTGCTTGTCAATTGTTTGACCTTAACCAGTTGAGCATTTCCCTTAGTGGCTGACGATATGTGCATCTCTGATCATGAGCAGAAGTAGTGGGGGAGCATCATAGCCATGTGTTGAGAGGGATTCTTTGGGTTTGAATAATTCACCTCTTGGAAACATGGGTGTTTCGTTCAACATCCTTAAATAACCCTTATTCAGGGACCTTTTGAGCGGGATGGGCTACTCAACCTGAAGAAAATTCTAACTGGGCCCCACCTGCAAGGTCATGTGCTGGTTATCTTGATATGAGATCATCATGTCGCGCACATATGTTTGTGATGGCATGTGCCTGGGTACCTTTATCAGACGGTAGTCATGATGGGTATTGGGCTTCGTATATTTTACCCCAGTGTCACTTTGATGGCATGACTGCTCTCTCACTCAATAATAATAATAATATATAATAATAATAATAATCAATAATAATAATAATACAATAATAATAATAATAATAAAATATGCATATAATATATATAATATATATATATATATATATATATATATGTAGCTATGTATATATATATATGTATGTGCATATATATATATATTATATATATTATATATATACATACGTATATCCATATATCTCTACACATACACATACCTATATATGTATATATATATGTATATGTATGTGTATAATGTATATATATATAATATTATATGTGTTTGTGTGTGTTGTGTTCGTATATGAATACACACACACACACACACACACACACATATATATAATATAGTATATATATATATTCTTTTACTTGTTTTTCCAGTCATTGGATGCAGCCATACTGGAGCTATACACTCACATATTCTTTCGCTTCAAACCAACAAGGCTCCAACCTTTGACACTATCTCTTCCACTATTCGCAGATATTTTTGCCCTAAACTACTCAATCTCTCAATCTCTCTCTTTCTCTCTCTCTCTCACTCTCCTTCTCTCCTTTCATTCCCAAGAAACGTAGCATTTTAAAATTCTACCAAGTATCACCTCCATCCCCCGGAACTATAGCGAAAGCTCCGGGGCCCAAGGTACTGCGTATTGAGACTGAACCGAAACCAGAGACTTTCAAAACGAACCCCCTTTTCTTCTTAACCACACAGCCACAGTTATATATATAGTCATACGGTACGTATATACCGAATTACGAAACATGTGCAGAAGCTCACAGCTACATTCCCCTTCTCGTCGCCTTCTGCAGTCATCATCATCATCACTAACATCTGTTCAGCAAGGAGTTAGATTTAGCTAAGTTACATTCCATCCGACATGTCAAGTTTAAAACCTGCCAATCACTCAATTCCCTTTGCGCATTCATTGATTGATTAAAGTCTGAATTTCAAAGACAGTAATGCCGAGTGAAAATTTCACAAGAACACACCGGTAACTAAATAAAATATTTCTTGGACAGCATTTACTCGTGAGGTACAGCACTTGATCAAAGTCTCGTGTGGACAGAGGCAGTAATGTTGCTTTGAAATAACTAACGATTCTGGCGAGCTTAATTCGTTGAGCTTCGGGAAAACTAGTTTCCAGCAAAGTCGCGATGGATTCTATCAACTTAAAACCTTGTTATGTTCTCTTCATTACGACAACGACTACCCACCCTATACATACACACATACATACATACATACATACATACATACATACACACACACACACATACATACATACATACATACATACATACATACATACATACATACATACATACATGCATACATACATACATACATGCATACATACATTCATACATGCATGCATACATACACATATATATGTATACGTATATATGTGTTTGTGTTTATATGTAATATATGATGTATAATCTATATTATATATATATAATATATATATAAATATATATATAAATATATACATATATGTATACATATATATATATACATATATAAATATATAAAGATACATATGTACAGAGAGAGAGAGAGAGATGGGGGGGAGAGAGAGAGCGGGAGAGACTACACGTACATGCATATAAGTACGTATAAATACATACATATAATATATATATATATATATGTGTGTGTGTGTGTGTGTTGTGTGTAATATGCATATATGCGTGTGTGTGTATATATGTATGTGTGTACATATACACATAAATATATATGCATATGTCTCTGTGCATATATATTATATATATTTATATAAATATATATACGTATTGATATAGTTGTATACCTGACGACCGTAGGAGGCAAACACACACACACACAGTCACACATACACACATACGCTCACACAGACATCCACGCACATACACTCATACACACCTACGCACAGATAATTTATGCAGATCCGAGGAGAACCTAATTCTTAAAATTCTCTATAATTTTCAATAACCATCCTAGTATCTATTCTTCCATCATCGAACTATATGACCTTCCCCCACTTTTATTATCTGCCTTTGACTTCTACATGTAATTAAGTGTGATCTTGTTAATCCAGTCCGAACACCCTCTATTGGATAATGACTTAATGAATATGCTAAATGAAATATATATATATACCTCTTTTACTCTTTTACTTGTTTCAGTCATTTGACTGCGGCCATGATGGAGCACCGCCTTTAGTCGAGCAACTCGACCCCGGGATTCTTTTGCCGAACCGCTAAGTGACGGAGACGTAAACACACCAGCATCGGTTGTCAAGCAATTCTAGAGGAACAAACACAGACACACAAACATACACGTACACATATATATATATATATACATATATACGACGGGCTTCTTTCAGTTTCCGTCTACCAAATCCACTCACAAGGCTTTGGTCGGCCCGAGACTATAGTAGAAGACACTTGCCCAAGGTGCCACGCAGTGGGACTGTACCCGGAACCATGTGGTTGGTAAGCAAGCTACTTACCACACTTTTATTTAATTACATTTAAAATTTCATTCAAATCCTGGTGGTTATTTACTATAAGGGAGATAATAATTTCAAGATAAATCTTGGCGGAATTATTAGCGAAGAAGATGAATAGAACACATTTGATTTTATTTGCTTACTCATCATAAAAGATATCAAAATTTGTAGTCATAGGCATATGTGGTAGGAAGTATGTTTTCTAACCACTTGGTTTCAGTATCAGTCCAACAACCTGGCACCTTGGGGAAGTGACATCTACTATATCCACGGGCCGATCAAAGCCTTGTGAGTGAATTTAATAGACGGAAACTGAAAGAAGCCCATCGTGTACACACACACACAGACACACACAGAAACACACACACACACAGAGACACACACACACACACACACACACACTCACATATATATTTCAAGGATTAAATAGAAAGAACACAACAAACAGAAACATTTAATAAATAACCTAACGAACGGGAAATTTGACAAAACCATACTACATGGAAAATTCGCAGTTGATTCCTCATCATAGTGGTTTCGCGCTTTTAGCATTGGTACCACTCTGTTTTGGCAGCGTCAGAGCAGCAAGCTACAGAGAAAAGCTATCGAACGTATAAGACAAGGATAAAACAAACAAGACAAACTAAAATAATAGAAGAAATATACGTATATAACAAAATAATTAACTATACATATACAACAGAAAAAGGCCATTCGGCTGTCAAATAGCCGAATGTGTGTAACGCAAAGGAGAAATGGAAAACGTCCTAAAGGACGGTAGGCTCGAGAAACCAGAGCGAGGAGCACAGACAAGCGTAACCGGTTTGGTCAAAGGCAGGGCGATATATATTGCCCTGCCTTTGTCCAGACCAGTATATGTGTGTGTGTGTGTGAGTGTGTGTGTGCCTTTGTGTTTGTTCCCACTACTGTTTGAGAGTTATTTTTGGGGTGTTTACCTTCCTGTACCTAGCGGTTCGGCAATCGACACTGATAGAATAAGTATCAATCTTATAAAAAAAATTAAATAAACGTAAGTCCTGGGGTAGATTCGATCAACTAAATATCCTTCAAGAAAGTTCCACAGAATGGCTGTAGTCTAATGACTGAAACAACTAAAGAGATAAAAAAAATTTAATAAAGAGATAACAATGTAGAGCGCCATTTCGTTCTTACTGGAAATGGTCAGCATGACACATAACCCGAAGCATATAACTGAATCTGAATTAAACATTTTACGAAGCGACACATTTCGTATAGCTGGAAAGTAATTATTGTTTAGGAGACTTTCAAGGAATGTTGTATTCTTCTCGTTATTTTTTTTCTTTCGTTTTCCATATAAAAAAGATTTCTTTGTAGATTAAGAGCTCATATTTTGGATATGAAATATAGATGATTTTGCTCGGAGACCTTTAACAAATATATATGTGAGTATATACAGTAGGCCTGCTGTATTCCAAATATGTTTTTCTTTTAACAATTAAAAAAAAACTCTCTATCTTTTTGGGAATCAAGGTTTCTGATAACAAGGCAAAACTTCGTAAATAGAGCTATTAATGTGTACGTACCTGAGTGTATGTATGTATGTATGACTGTGCGTGTACGGGTGTAGGTATGATTATGTGTGCAATATCTATACATGGATATATGTGTGTTGTGTGTATATTAATGTGTGATTATACACACATATATATATATATGTGTGTATATATGTATATGTATATATGTATGTGTGCGTATATATATATAGGCGCAGACGTGGCTGTGTGGTAAGAAGCTTGCTTCTCAACCACATTGTTCCGAGTTCAATCCCACTGCATGACAGCCTTGGACCAGTGTCTTCTACTATAGCATTGGGCCAACCAAAGCCTTGTGAGTGGATTTGGTAGACGGAAACTGAAACAAGCCCGCGGTATATACATATGTATATGTTTATGTGTGTATGTTTGTGTGTGCGCGTATGTTTATATATATATAATTATATATATACATATTTATATATATATATATATATATATATATATACATATATATATATATATATATATATATATATATATATATATATATCTAGATATATATATATATATAATATTATACGTATGTATGTATGTAGTATATATTTATACATACTTCCACGCACGCCTATGTGCGTACGCTCCTATTTACACAATATACCTACATGTGTAGTTGATAAATAGAGAAAGAAAAAGAGTTGTTTCGTGATTTCCTAAAAGTAATTAGATTTAATTTATTGAGTGTTAAAAACATGTGTAGGATATATGTATGGGATGTTTTGGACATATGGGAAGTACGTATAGGGTAGGGCTGTAAATATATGTGTAGATATTGTGTGTTCTAGACACACATATTGTATTCTAGACACATACGGGTATGTGCTGTTGCAGCCTCTAAGAATGTTTTTTATTTGTTCCTTAGTGAGAAAATGATGGGGTTAACTATATATAAGGTTGCTGTATTTGTTTTTAGGGATAGTGTCTAGCCCCTTTTTTGAGGTGGTGATAGAGGTATGGAAGGTGTTGAAAACCGTATGGCGTTCATGGTGTTTTCAACAGATGTTGTAAATTAGTCGGGGCGTTAATGGTGGTGTTGGGTGTTGGCGTTAATGGTGCTGATGGCGTTGGTTGTCTTGTCGTTGCTATGGGTAGTGATGGTTGTAATGGTGCCAGGAGATGTTATTGGCGAATCAATAACGTGTAGCACAACTAACCGAAAGGTTGTTGGTTCGTATCTTTTCTCCTGTGCTATACTCTGTACGGTACAACTGGACCAAGACGTTCAGAAATGGCTGTGTTCATTTAAGTACAGCCAACTGTATCTTTACGAACATGCATACGGTCATACATACAGGTATATATATATATATATATATATATATATATATATATATATATATATAACGGAAGCTTTATGAAAATAGACAAAAGACGAAGGCAGGTGGAAAACAAACAAACAATTGTATTAGTATGGCGCTCAGGAAATATAAATAAAACAAGTCTTTAACGTTTCGAGCCTACGCTCTTCAACAGAAAGATACACAGAGAGAAAAAAAACACAGAAAGAAGGAGAGAAAAAAATGCGTGCAGTAACTAACGAATCAACATGGCGATCTGATTTCGGCCAGAGGTCAAAGATCAAACATGAGACGCGAGAGCGAAATAAGGGGAGATAATAGGGTTGATAATAGGGTTGAATGACCAGCTATTAAGGCGTAGGAGAGGTCTGGATGTGTGTATGTATAGGGTTGGTGTATGTATTAGTATGTATTAGTATGTATAAGGGTGTGTGTGTGTGTGTGTATGAGAGAGTATTAGTGCGTAGGATAGGTCTGGACGTGCGTATGTATGGGGTTGGTGTATGTATTAGTATGTATTAGTATGTATTAGTACGTATTAGTATGTATAAGTGTGTGTGTGTGTGTATGAGAGAGTATAAGTGCGTATGAGGGGTCTGGACGTGTGTATGTATAGGGTTGGTGTATGTATTAGTATGTATTAGTATGTATTAGTACGTATTAGTATGTATTAGTTGGTGTGTGTATTAGTATGGCACATCATATATGATGTGATGTGTAAAGTCGTGTGGTGTAGTGAGGAGAAGAGGGGGAGGGGGAGAAGAGGGGGAGGAGAAGGGGAGGGGAAGAAGAGGGGGAGGAGAGGGGGGAAGAGGAGAGGAGGGGATACAAAATTTAAAGGACTGACCACTAAAAGTGGACGGTCAATATGCTAGATATAGACGTCAAAATCGCTATTTTCCACGAAGAATGTGTTCTCAAGTAAAATCTCAGCACAAAATCAAAGTTTGTACACTTTGGTTTTGTGCTGAGATTTTACTTGAGAACAAATTCCTCGCGGAAAATAGCGATTTTGACGTCGATATCTAGCATATTGACCGTCCACTTTTAGTGGTCAATCCTTTAAATTTTGTATGTAAAAATATTTTAATCTTCGGATTTCTTTAATATGCTAGACCACTGGTTTTAATTGATTAATATCAATTTCTACCCTCATTCAATTATATATATATATATATATATATATATATATATATATATATATATATATATAGATAGATATATATAGATATGAACACTATACTTCAGAACATTCTGAACTCACTATGGACAGTACGTGCTGCATCAGTACCACGTAAGCACAAGAAACATCCCAAAGGTGCAATTTGGGAGACTGCAGCAGTCAGACTTGCCATGAAAGAACGTCGTAATGCTGAACGGGAATACAAACTGTAGAAATCAGATATAAGTAGGAAAAAGCGCATTAATCATCCAACCATCTCAAGCAGGTGACAAAAAGAGCAGTGCATGAATTTGAGCAACGCATAGCAGCCGACCCTGATAGTAAGGTATTCTGGAAATATGTACCTTCAAAGCAGAGACCTCATTTCCAGTTGGTCCTCTTCGCAATCTCACACAAGCCAGATTACTGACGATACCAAAGAATGCGAAGAACTCATTGCCGAATGCTATGCAGGCATTTTTACTGTCAAAAACCAAAAACATACTATCTCCACCACCTCTGACACCAAATTCTATAACAACTATGGAATTTACATCTGCAATGATGCAACATCACCTTAAAAATAAACGCAGCTATGCCTCTCTGGTTCTTGATGGTGTTCTTGAAGGCGGCGAGCTGGCAGAATCGTTAGCACGCCAGGCGAAATGCGTAGCCGTATTTCATCTGCTGTTACGTTCTGAGTTCAAATTCCGCCGAGGTCGACATTGCCTTTCATCCTTTCGGGGTCGATAAATTAAGTACCAGTTACGCACTGGCGTCGATGTAATCGACTTAATCCGTTTGTCTGTCCTTGTTTGTCTCCTCTGTGTTTAGCCCCTTGTGGGTAATAAAGAAACAGATGGTGTTACGTACCTGCTTCTCAAACGTGGAGGGTACTTCCTTCTGTACCAGTTTTCACTCTTCTTTCAGTTCTGTCTTAACAACGGTGCTACTCTGGAGCAGTAGAAAACTGCCAGTTTCATTCCTCTGCTCAAAAAGGTTGACGACACTCTGACTGTCAACTATTGTCCAGTCAGTCTTTCTAGCTGCATTGCCAAACTGATGGAATCCTGTGTCAGACAAACTCTCTGGGACTTCTGGAATTCTCACAGCCTTATTCGGCCCTCGCAATTTTGATTTGTCCCTAACTCCATCTGCTGGAGACATCATGCGGCTCGTGGGCTTTTAATTCTGTGCCACGCAAAAGGCTTATGGCAAAACTCACTGCAATGGGTGTGAAACGTGATCTTTTTAACTGGTTGGAGTTCTTCATTCTCAGCCGAAAAGAGGACAGCATTCTTCACCCTATGAGATGTCATCTGGTGTACTGCAGGGATCTGTTCTTAGCCCCTTTTTGCTTGTTGCATACATTAATGACATAAATACCAACTTAAAGAATGTTACAGTACTGAAATATGCAGATGACATCAAGCTGTGTCTTGCGCTAAAAAGAACAGGTCCTGAACACTATAGATCATTTCTGCAATCGGACTTGGGCACAATGCAAAAAGGGATCACGGACTGGCAACTCAAGCTGGCTGTGGACAAGTGTACCACCATGCATTTTGGTAGGGAAAACCCAGTGCCCACATACTCTCTCTACAACACTAATATCAAGAAGTCTTTTTGTGAATGTGACCTGGGCATTACTGTTAGCAACGATTTGGACAAAACAAATCTCTAAAATTGTCAAGAAGGCCGAGGGTATCTTGGCATCACTCAGCAAGATAATTGTCAGCCTCTCTCCAGCTATTTATTTAAGGCTGTATATGGCTATGGTGTGGCCACACTTGGAATATGCATCACCAGTCTGGAACCCCTATCTTGCTCAGGACATTGACCTCCTGGACAACTGTTCGGAGATGGGCAACCAGCGAATACCCTCCATCAGGCATCTACCATAATCTGAACGTTTTGCCTCCCTGGGCATAGATACACAGAAGCTCCGACGTCCTGACAACTGACTTGGTAAACACCCACAAAATTATTAACCATTGTGCCAACAACCACCTAGAGCACCTTTTTGAGATCCATGTGTCTAACACGTGGGCACGCCTACAAAATCAGAAAACAGCACAGCCCCTATGACTTTCGGAATCATTTTTTCCACACTCAGAATTGCTGAAGTATGGAACAGACTACCTGCACCAGTTGTTAGTTACCAAGACATTGCATACTTTAGAACCTCCATGCTTCTTGAAATTCGCCAGCACTGCACCTGATACTACACCCCGCTTCATACGCATGCAGACATGTATATCATGACTCACACACTGTTCACTTTCCTGACTTTTGCACTTAATTATATGTACTGTACATGCACCTTTGATGAGTTGTAGTGCACCTGAGCACTATAAACAATTATTTTCATTATTATTATATTATTATTATTATTATTATTATTATTATTATTATTATTATTATTATTATTATTATTATTATTATACCGTGCAATCAGAAGGCCTGAAACAGACAGTAACATTGGAAAGCCGTAACTTTGAGAAGAGATTACATGCCCATCACACAGACACACAAATACACACACATAGATGCAGACACACACACACACACAAAAACATATATATATATATATATATATAAGCTTGTAAGAAACCATGTTTGCACGAATGTATGTTTCAAGGGGCTGCAAAATTTATACACCTTAAAACACTAACCAAGAGCTACATAGACTTAATATACTGTTCTTTATTTCTTAGCCTTAAAGCCAGAAACTACAACATGTCCAAATAAATGAATGAACCTGTCTTGAATGGGTTTGTTTCCCGGTTTCTACGGCGTACAAATGACCGAGATCAGAATTTTCCCCGATGAATGGGATGTCTGTTCGTCGCAGGTTTACTCATGCAGCTGAGTGGACTGCAACAACATCAAAGGAAGTATTTTGCTCAAGAACACAACATTCCTCTCCAATCCAGGAATCGAAACCAGGATCTTACTATTGTCATTGCAACATCCGTAACCACCAGGCCACGAGCCTTCACGACACTTACAAAGCTATATACAAATTTCCCTATATCTGAAAAATTTAGTCTTACAATATAAAAAAAAAAAAAAAAAAGGGAAAGAAAAAAAACCAATAGTGAATCATCTATCTTAATTTAGACATAATTTACAATGGAAAATGATATTGAAATTTCGTTCTGATCGATAAATAAATTACAATTGTAATTTTGAAGTTATTTTTTAAACTTTATTTCTTTTAATTTACATTTTTTTCTTTTCTCGATCCATGAAACCATCTCCATTTTTATCAATTTGTAATTTCAAACAGTGAAAATACAAATCCGTTCTCCTCACCAACTCCCGCCAACCCATTCTTGCTATTAAATATTCGATATTTGGAATGGCGGAATTGCTGCTTTTTAATGATTTTTATCTAAGACATTAAAACCTAACCCTTTATCTTCAGAAGTACAGCAATCGAGAACTTTCTTTCTCTCTCTGTTAAACATTTTTTTCTCCTACAGGTTGTTGTTGTTGTTGTTGCTTAACCCCTGGTCAGTACACATCGTCCAGATCTAAGGATTAAGGCAACGACATTCCAACTGTAACCATTCTCCATTTTTTTAAGGTTTCCCGCGGATTTCAGTTCTTTTTAAAGAGTGTTAAATTTATTTTGAAGGAGATTTGGCTGCCATTTCTCAGAAGTCCAAATGACAGCGTAGAGGAACAACTGTACCTCTACAGCTGTTCAAACTGAACCCCAACTACAAGGATCACTTCCAATACCCCTGTTCACTGATTGGTTTTTAAATTAAGCATCAAATCACCATATGAGAAACCAATTGATTAGATCAAACAGAAACTAATTGATTAGATCGAGGGTGATTATAGACGTAGTCTCAG
>NC_043009.1:49176767-49179267 GCF_006345805.1 Octopus sinensis | reverse complement strand
ATATTTGAATGAAAGAGAGAAAGTGAGAGATTGAGAGAAAGACGAGAGAAAGAGAGAGAGAGAAAGGGAACAGAGACAGGGAAAGAGAAAGACAGAGACAGAGAAAGAGAGAGAAATAGGAAAAGAGAGAAATAAGAAGAGATAAAGAGGGAGAATAGGAAGAGAGAAAGACGCTTGATAAATTCTACCAGGTTCTTACACTCATACTATAGAGAATGAGGGAGAAAGAGAAAGAGAGAAAGTAGAGAGTGAGCAGGAAAGAATGAGAGAGAAAGAGAGAAAGAGAGAGACAGAGACAGAGAGACAGAGACAGACAGACAGAGATAGACTGCGGGAGAGAGGGGGGAAGAGGGAAAAAGCGGGAAAGAGAGAGTGAAACATGTCTGATAAATTTTACCAGGTAGTTTGCTTTTAAATGTGGCGAATTGTTGATTCGCAATGTTAGTAATAGTAGTAGTAGTAGTAGTAGTAGTAGTAGTAGTAGTAGTAGCAGTAGCAGCAGCAGTAGTAGTAGTAGTAGTAGTTGTTGCTGTTGTTGTTCTCGCTTTTGCGAGTAGTTAGCGAAGGTGGCCCTGATGGTGTGACGCTGAAGTCGACATTCTTTCGTCAATAGTGGTTGCCCCCCCTTGAAGGTTCAGGTGTTGTCATTGCTGTGTCTTTTACCCCAGACGAACCCCGATTGAGCAAGGATAGTGTCAGACAGTCCAGCCGTGGCCATCCTATGTTTTTAAGGGTTTGCCTAGAACACTAACATTTGCCCCCACGAAGGTTCAGGTGTTGTCACTGCTGTGTCTTTTACCCCAGGCGAACCCCGATTGAGCAAGGATAGTGTCAGACAGTCCGGCCGTGGCCATCCTATGTTTTTAAGGGTTTGCCTAGAACACTAACATTTGCCCCCATGAAGGTTCAGGTGTTGTCACTGTTGTGTCTTTAACTCCAGGCCAACCCCGATTGAGCAAGGATAGTGTCAGACAGTCCAGCCTTGGCCATCCTATGTTTTTAAGGGTTTGCCTAGAACACTAACATTTGCCCCCATGAAGGTTCAGGTGTTGTCATTGCTGTGTCTTTAACCCCAGGCCAACCCCGATTGAGCAAGGAAAGTGTCAGACAGTCCAGCCTTGGCCATCCTATGTTTTTAAGGGTTTGCCTAGAACACTAACATTCAGTGCATCGATCTACCATTTTAAGAATGTAGGTGTGTGGCCGAAGAGAATCTGAATGTTATTTCTTGCATGTCGGTCTACCACATAGGGTTTTCCATGTCAGCTCGTGTGGATGTCGTTCTTTTGGTTAGTGGTGGTCATGGTTGTGTGATGGGTTGCGGGCGATGATGTTTTTATCGTCGCTGCTACTAGTGTCTGTGGTGATGACGATGTTGCTGTTGCTGATGATGATGATTGTGACGATGACGATGAAGACGATAGGGACAAAGATGACGACGACAACGACGAAGACGACAATAATGACGAAGATGACGATGATAGCGACGAAGATGATGATGATGACGACGATGACAGGGATGATGATGATGAGATGATGATGATGATGATTTCCGTCTACCAAATCCACTCACAAGGCCTTGGTTGGCTCGAAGCTATAGTAGAAGACACTTACCCAAGGTGCCACGCAGTGGGACTGAACCCAGAACCATGTGCTTAGGAAGCAAGCTTCTTACCGCACAGCCATGACTGCGCCTATTGGCTATTATTTTTAGCAAATCGATCGACAAAACAGAGAACGTCATATGGAATAGTTGGTATTGGTGATGATCACCGTGATGATAAAGATCATGTTGATGACGGCGATGATAATGATGGTGGTGGTGGTGGTGGTGGTGGTGGTGATGAAGGCCATGCTCCTACTGCGGCTGCTGCTGATTATGACCATGATGATGATGATGATAATGGTGTCGGTAAGGGTGTCGCTGTTGTATTTACTCTTTGTCTAATTAATTAAACAAATATTTTTTTCCAACTGTTGGTTGTTAAAATAATCAATAATTTTGCTGAAACTTTGACAATATAATGCGAAACGTCCTATACATACATACATACATAATGCATATATGCAAATATGCACCCATGTACGCATACATACATACATTCACATATACACGCATACATACATATATATATATATATATATTATATATATATTATATATATATACACATAAATGCATATATGCATATGTGGAGGCACATGGCCTTTTGGTTAGAGCAGCGGCCTCGCGGTCGAGGGATCGCGGGTTCGAATCTTAGACCAGGCGATGTGTGTGTTCATCAGTGAAACGCCTAAGCTCCACGCAACTCCGGCAGGAGGTAATGGCGAACTTCTGCTGACTCTTTCGCTACAACTTTCTCTCACTCTTTTCTCTTGCCTCTTGAAGCTCACCTGCGACGGACCGGCGTCCCGTCCAGGTGGGGAACCTATACGCCAAGGCAACCGGGAAACCGGCCCTTATGAGCCAGGCATGGCTCATGAAAGAACAAACAAATCTC
>NC_043009.1:49169267-49171767 GCF_006345805.1 Octopus sinensis | reverse complement strand
GTGTGTGTGTGTGTGTATACACATATAAAAATGTACATATATATACACGTATACACACTCACAAATATATACATAAAATACATATACATACACACGCACACACACACAACATGCGAAGAGATAGACACATATATGTACACAAAGCATAGACACATGTACATTGAGAGCACACTCATACGCATACTGATACAACATGCATACGCAAACACGCAACACGTATTCACACACATGCACTTACATACACACAGAGAGCTACGCACACACAAACATACACATACATGCATATGCAGATACACTGCACACTCAGCCACATACACACACATACACACACACACACCACACACACACACACACATACCATACACACACAACACACACACACACACACACACACACACACACACACACACACAACACACACACACACACACACACACATACACACCACACACATACACACACACACGCACACACACACACATACATACACACACACATATACACACACACACACACACACACACACACACACACATACACACACACACATACACACACACTATATTACTCTATGTTTTTTTACTGATTTACTTCTTTCAGTCATGCGACTGTGGCCATGCTGGATCACCGCCTTTAGTCGAGCAAATCGATCCAGGACTTATTCTTTGTAAGCTTGGTACTTATTCTTTCGGTCACTTTTGCCGAACCGCTAAGTTACGGGGACGGAAACACACCAGCATCGGTTGTTAAGCGATGCTGGGGGACAAACACAGACACACAACCGTATACACCCACACACACACATACACTCCCCCACATATATATACGTATATACGACAGGCTTCTTTCAGTTTCCGTCTACCAAATCCACTCATAAGGCTTTGGTCGGCCCGAGGGTATAGTAGAAGACACTTGCCCGAGGTGCCACGCAGTGGGACTGAACCGGAACCACATGGTTCGGAAGCAAGCTACTTACCACACAGCCATTCGTACGATATATATAATATATATATAGTATATATATATATATATATATATATATATATATATATATATATATATATATATACATACATATACGACTTACACAAACACATTACACACAAAAATACAAACACATTTGTAACATGTACACGCAGATATATGGACTTATGTAGCCAAACACATGAATATATATATATATATATATATATATATATATATATATATATATATATATATATATATATATACATCGAGAGACTCACATGCAAACGTACACACATATACAAATTTAGACATAGAACACCACGCATACATACACCTATGCAGACACACACACACCTATGCACAAACACACACAGATGCTCATACGCAGACACATGCGCACAGAATCACACAAACACACACATACACGCATACGCACACACATGCACCCACAAACTGCTATTTAAAACTATTTCGAAATGAAGAAAAGAAATTAAGTCAAATTTCACAGATTATTTTTATAGAATTTTATTTTCATGTCTATTTTTTACTGTCTTTTTTAAAAATTAGATTTATATATCAGAAATTACCATCCATTCTTTCTTTGTTTGTTTGTTTCTTTCTTTTTTACTTTTCTTTCTTTCTTTCCTTCTTTCTCTCTCTTTCCCTCTCTTCTCTGATTTTCACACTCATTTCATTGTCTTGGTCTTTCGTTCTCTTGTCATATTTTCACCCAATCTCTGTTTTTCTCACTCACTCCTCATCCCATATCTATCTATCTATCTATCTATCTATCTATCTATCTATCTATCTATCTATCGATCTATCTATCTCTCTATTCTCTAGCTATCTATCTAGCTATCTGTCTATCTATCTATCTATCTATCTTCTATCTATCTTTCTTCTATCTATCCATCTATCTAGTATTATCTATCTATCTACTATCTATCTATCTCTTTCTCTCTCTCGCTTTCTCTCTCCTATCTATCTTTCATCTATTTATCTTCTTCTCATCTATCATTTCATCTCCTCTCTCTCTCTCTCTCTGTGTGTCTGTCTATCTATCTATCTATCTACTATCTATCTATCTACTATATACATCTATCTATCTACTGTCTGTCTTTCTGTCTATCTATCTACTTGATATACATGTGCAGACATACATATTTATAAGATCGTTGATGTCTATATTCACCTGATACATACACTTACATACACACACACATACACTCTTACACACATATATACACCCTTATATGCTTTGATATATGCATCTCTGTGTGTGTGTATATATATTTATACACATACACACACACACGCACGTACATGTTTATATATGTACGTATGTATTTGTCTATCTTTCTAGTTATACACACATAAGCAAACGTACACAGATAAGCAACTTAAATGAATAAATAAATATACATATGCATAGATATTCCCATGTGTATACACACATACATACATGCACACACATATATAAGCACACACACACATATATATGCACACATACACACACGCACACATAAATATT
>NC_043009.1:49149566-49159566 GCF_006345805.1 Octopus sinensis | reverse complement strand
TATATATATACCATATTGCATACATATATGTATATTATATATATACAAATGTATTATATACATAAATGTATTACATATTGTATATATATATATATATATACATGCATATCTATATAATATATATATATAATATATATCCTAATACAGTGTTATGTGCATATGAAGTAGTGTATCTGAATATATATATAATAATAATATATATATATATATATATATATATATATATATATAATATATATATATATATATATATATATATATATATATATATATATGTATCTGTGTATATGTATCTTTAATTATATACATATATTGGTATATATATATATATATATACATGTGATAAATATTGTATACATAAAACTATATATATTACATAGCTACATCTATACATATCTTGTATATATATATATAAATACATAGTATACGTGTATAGATACACACATACACGTATATATATATATATATATATATGTTTATATTATATATATATATATATATATATATTATATATATGTATATATGTATGTGCGTGTGCACTTAAAAACTCACATACCCACATGTACACACACACCCGCTCTCGCGCGGACGTGCATATACATATCGCGTAACACAAATACATACCGACACGGGAGACTCTTTTATAGTATTTGAGAGAGGTTTAAACTTACTCTTTGTATCTCTCTATCGCTCTGTCTTTGACCTCAATGAACTCGCTTCAAAGCCCTCCTCTTTATTATCTTTATTTCTTCCTTGCTTTCTTCCATTTTCCAAGATTACAGGACATCAAAAATGTCGTCGCGAGGAATTGGAAACATCTTAGAGATAAAAATCGCGAATAACAGTGAAGTGCAACGTACAAAGAAAGAATCTATGTTGTGGTTGTAGATGTTGTCGTTGTTGTTGTTGTAGCTGGTCGAGGTGGTGGTGGTGGTGGTTGTGGTGTTGTAGGCTGGTTGTGATGAGAATGTTGAATGAGCTTGCGGCGGATGTGGATAGGCGTTGGAAGAAACGCACACACAACACACACCACACACACACACACACACACACACACACACACACACGCGCACACACACACACACGCACACACGCACACACACACACCACACACACACACACTTACAATGCTTGCCGCTTGAAGAGAATGGTCACAGTTCCAAAAACTGGAAGCAGCCTTAGAAGTTTATTTAGGTATGTTTTACATATAGATGTAATAATAATAATAATAATGATAATAATAATAATAATATAATAATAATAATAATAATAATAATAATAATAATAATAATAATAACAACAACAACAATAACAATGCGGTTATTTAGTTCATATATATGTATATATTATATAGCACACATGCACACACACACACACACACACACATACATATATACATATAGTTATATATATATAGTCATCCCTCGCGTTACGGTCACCTCAGGTTACGAGGTTTTGTAACTAATTAATGGAAACGTAAAGTATAAAGAACTAATTTCGGTATACGGTCCGTTATTTTACTCATATGAATTAAAACTCTGCACTTTTCATCTTAAACAACTCGGCTTCTCACCGTTTTCGCGATGCCCGAAGTAATTAACCATTTGAAGAACTGCAATCACGGCAGATATAAACACACACTTAGGCACACTTATACAAACACTTAGGCATACACTTATGCAGACACTTACAATATATTATATTATTAGGGGTGTGTTTTTGTACGCTAGCGTTTGTGTACGCTCCACTATAATCACTTACGGTGTAAGAGGTGACATTTTCACTGTGAATATTTCTGTTTGCGTAAGTTTTTTGGGGTCACGAAGAATATCTGTCTGTCTGTCTGCCTATCTATCTATCTATCTATCTATCTATCTATCTATCTATCTATCTATCTATCTATCTATCTATCTATCTATCTATCTGTCTGTCTATCTGTCTGTCTGTCTGTCTGTCTGTCTGTCTGTCTATCTATCAGTCTCTCTCTCTCTCTATCTTTATTTTTATTCCTTTATTTGTTTTAGTCATCTGAGTGCTGCCATGCTGGAGCACCGCCTCTAGTCGTGCAAATCGACCACAGGACTTATTCTTTGTAAGCCTAATATTTATTCTATAAATGTCTTTTGCCGTATCGCTAAGTTACGGGGACGTGAACACACCAACATCGGTTGTCAAGTGATGGTGGAGGACAAACAGAGACACACAGACACAGAGACACACATACACAGAGACACATATACGACGGGCTTATTTCAGTTTCATTCTACCAAATCCACTCACAAGGCTTTGGTCGGCCCGAGGCTATAGTAGAAGACACTTGCCTAAGGTGCCATGTGGTTGGTAAGCAAGCTACTTACCACACAGCCACTCCTGCGCCTATCTATCTAAAAAAAAATTAAGCAACTCCATCTAAAAAATAAAAATAATAAACACATGAGATAATGTTGAATGAAACGTCTTTAATGTTTGGTTAATGACGATTGACTAGAAACTGAACGGTGCCCGACACCACCAACTATTTCTCCACCATCTTCTTCACCATCATCACCAACATGAAACCTACTATAACCAACACCACCATCAATTTTTTCAACCCTCCAAACTTTGAATAAGCAGGTAGTAAAACCTATAATAGTAGTGTGATAGTAATGTCTGTAGCTACATATGTTGTATGGCAACACAACGTATCTATGTGTTCTTTTATGTCTTTGTGTGTGTTTGTACATGTGTGTGCGTGTGTGTGTGTGTGGAGACTTTAAGCCAGTGGGGAAGCACCCATCAATCTGGTAGGAAACTGTAAGCATGGAGTACTTCTTATCGCATCAGCCACCTTTTCATCTTCTCAATTCCATTCTGATACCGATTGAAATAAGGCAACAATTTTTTGCTCGCGCAGAGCAGCTCTTCGTTGGTGCTATTTCTCACTATAGATTTGTTGTGAATAATTGTTGATCGTCGATAGTATTGGACTTATACACAATTCAAGATATCTGTGAAAAAAGAAATCAAAAGTCCATCATGTGGAATTGAAAGTACTCAAGCGAAAAGGTACCGTAAGGGGATTGCACTGGATATTAAACGTAATATTTTAATAAGGTTTAATCCTAGACAGAAAATCAACCACATTGCCAAAATATTAAATCTTGTAGTGTCTACGTCACAACAGAGAGAACATAAAGTTTTCAAGTATTTACTCCTTTTACTCTTTTTTACCTTTGTTCTCTTTTACGTGTTTCAGTCATTTGACTGTGGCCATGCTAGAGCAAATCGACCCCAGGACTTATTTTTTGTAAGCGTAGTACGTATTCTATCGGTCTCTTTGCTGAATCGCTAAGTTACGGGGACGTAAATATACCAGCATCGGTTGTCAAGCGATGTTGGGAGACAAAGAAACATATACAGACATACACAGACACAGAAACATATACACACATACATATATATATATATACATATATACGACGGGCTTCTTTCAGTTTCCGTCTACCAAATCCACTCACAAGGCTTTGGTCGGCCCGAAGCTATAGTAGAGGACACTTACCCAAGCTGTCACGCAATGGGACTGAACCCAGGACCATGTGGTTTGTAAGCATGCTACTTTCCACACAGCCACTCCTACGCCTATCTGTCAACTGCTTGGGTGTAATGTTTTATAGATCTAATTTAATACTTAAAATTGGGTACTTCTTGGACGCATGTTTCGGTAAAATATGTGGCCAGATTGTATCTGTGACTCTGCATGTTTTTTCTATAAGCATAAAGTTTACATCAAATTCGGTAAGATATTTTACACTTGCAATGATGTTGGGCTTAGAGAAGTCGAAGAGGAGAGTGTAAATGAGTCGCTAGTACCCCATAGAGAAAATTTATCTAACGAGGAGTTAATGTTGTTTTGGAAAGAAACACTTACGTGGATAGCAACGAATATTGCTAAACGCTTGGGAGAATTAATTTCGTGTAACTTGATTCCACGATACGAAAGTTTTTTTTTTTTCAGGGACACATTAATCCCGTAACGCTAAAGGATTTTGTTTACACACACATACATACAAGCTCACACACACACAGCGGCACACACACACTCACACACACACAGAGGCACACACACCAGAGGCACACACACACAGAGGCACACACACTCACACGCACACACACGCACACATATACATACGTCATACATAAAATATCTAAGCTATAAACTGTACAAAATATTTTAAAAGACAACATACATATACACATATCGATGCATGCATTCAACACACACACACTGACACACACACGCGCGCGCGCAACTTAAAACTCCTCCATATTCTTATCAATATCTCTGTCTAATATTCGTTTCAAATTTTGACACGAGGCCAGCAATGTTCACATCTAATACTCATGTTTCTAGTGTTCAGATGGAAGGAGATGGCCTGACAGGCGTCGTATTCTTTCGAGGGTCCCCTATTTCACGCCAACTTTTGTACTACACTTTCACTGGGTTTCCAGTAATTCCCTGATACAGTTTTAGATAAGAACACAGGATCTGGCTTTTACATAGCTGCCGCTCCTGACTTTACGTTTCACTAACCTTTCAACTTCATTAGTTGCAAGTTTCTTCTCTCTGTAAGATATGTCATATCAATCAAGCAGAATATCATATTCTGCCCTTTTTATTTTTTTCCTTTCCGATGACAATATCATGCAAGTTTCAGTTATCATTTCATCATAGAAAGTTTATTAATTGCAATGTTTATCACCCTCCGCAGGGTTTGGTACAACACATCCATCAAAGTGGATATTGTATACTCTCTTTAGTTTTCTATGACAATATCTGACTGGTTTTTCAACTATCTTCTCATCATTTTCAACTTCATTACTTGTAGTATTTCTCTATGTGACATATTAATTAACAACCATGTCATATGCTCCCTACTACCTTACTTTGTAGTGTGTCAATTCACACCAGGTTTCAGATATCATTTCGTCATGGGAATTACAGTTTGCCGAATGGATACAGAACTGGTTTACCAACAAATAGATTCTGTGTTCACTTCAGCTTCAGTCTATTCGCCGTGGGGTCTTTAAGGAGCTTTAGATAATAGCAATATTTCTGATAGCTGGCATGATGCTCCCTTATTGACAGGTAGATAAGCATCATGGTCCTCATTTAACTCCTTGGTCTCTGAAGCAAGGCTCTAAATGTCACACCCATATAAAAGTCTTGGGCTGGCGGACAAAACCCACAAAATGGAGTACTACTAAAAAGGCACCACTAGTCAAAACCATATGATGTGCTGGTGCTAACCGGGTACCACTGTGCGAATAACTGTCTTCAGGTAACACAGAAAAAATCCCATCACGCTAACGATCTTATTCACGACCAATGTGGATAAAGTCATAAGTTGGAATTGGAAGAAATGGGACGTGTTTAGAACAAGGGATGGGTAGGGTCCCCTTGGTTTAGATGTCCAAATACACCTAATATCAAGAAGGCTCATGATCATTCACTTCTAGGTAAAATCTCCCTCATCATCGAATTTGCATATGTCTGACCCTGAAAAAAGACCATTTCGGAGAACACATTGAAAGGTTCTCTAAAGATCTTCAAGGTGTCTTTAAGAAGTCATAGAACAAAGCAATGGTAATCATGCAAGGGGAGTGGATTGCTAAGCTAGAAAGGGATGGAGAAGTTGACTTACTTCATCAGTCCTTAAGACAGTAACACTTCGAACGTGAAGGGACAACGCCAACTGGAATTTGTCACATGTGACAAAATTGTGCAGTCGAATGCTCTTGGTGAGCGTAAAGAATCCAGTTTCTAGATCCAGAAGGCATGTCTGCAAACAGATGACATCTCTTGAACGACTATATTTTAGGAAAAAAGATCGTACAAAATTGGTGTAAGAAAGCGATAAATGATATAATTTCTAGGAGCAGATGAAGGCGCTTGGGTATGATTTTATCATAGGAAACTTAAGAGTGCCATTGAGAAGAGTCAGTAAGACAAAAGTAAAAAACCAAATATAAAAAAATACTGCCGCTTCTTGAAGAAAAATAACCTTGTAGTGACAACAGACAGATTCAATATTGTCATGTCAGGTAGAGTAAGCGAGCTACTTTGGGAACTCGGTTGTAAATCCACATCAAGCGTCGTAAACAAGATCCTGGATATATTTGAGAAAAGGGGGGAAAATTAAAGAAAGATGAGAAAATAAAATAGGGAAGAATAAAATACAAGAAGCTCAGTAAAGAAATTAAGAGGAAATGATGGAAGTAAAATCACGATAGACAGTTGAACAATGTGAAGACATATTGAGTAATGGGATTCTAGATACAGTGATCCTAGATATCTGAAAGAAAAGGGAAGGCTGGGTTGCTTATTGATCATTGGTTTGTTTGATCAACACTGACGTGAGTCTAAGCTGTATCAACAATGTACTAAACATTCTACCTGCCAACACCCTTACTACGTCTCACATCCCAGATCCCAGTATTAAACTCTACATTCAGTCTTTTTTCCACACACCTGTATCCCCCATGGGATGTTTTGTTCCTTCGTATTTTTGTTTTACTGACATCTACCTACAGCTATTTCAGCTCCTCAGCATGAGGTACTGCGTAACGGTCATAGTCATTGCCTGTGCGTTTGTCTTAAAGTTCAAGGTTATGACATCTGAGGCAGCGGCTACATGTCACGGTCATTACATCTGAGGGGATGTGTACCGGTGAAGGTCATTATATCACAGTAAGCTCTATTAATTCAACCCCATTTGGATCTTCATTTAGCTAAAGCTATTCTGAATGCAGTAAATCATAGTCTTCTATTAATATTAATATTAATATTTCATTTTCTGTTCTACTTACTCCAACGAAGAAGAAGTTTGTGTGTCTCTTGAGGTTAGGACACGGCTGGAACTTATTTGATGCCACGTCTGCTTGATTGGGAATGATCTGGAGCTTAACTGACAAGGAAAACTGTCGTCCTACATAATTGAGCCAACGACGGCACCTTTATATAGCAACTAAATATTTCTGCGAAGGCGCGTGGCTTAGTGGTTAAGGTGTTCTGCTCACGACAGTAATGTCATGAGTTTGATTTCCGGCAATGCGTTGTGTCCTTGGTGGAGGCGCAATGGCCCAGTGGTTAGGGTAGCGGACCCGCGGTCGGAGGATCGTGGTTTCGATTCCCAGACCGGGCGTTGTGTGTGTTTATTGAGCGAAAACACCTAAAAGCTCCACGAGGCCCCGGCAGGGGGTGATGGCGACCCCTGTTGTACTCTTTCGCCACAAATTTCTCTCACTCTTCCTGTTTCTTGAGTAACACTGCGATGGACTGGCGTCACAGAAACCGAGAAACCGGGCCCATGAGCCTGGGTAGGCTTGAAAAGGGCGAATAGATAGTTGTGTCCTTGAGCAAGACACTTTATTTCACTTTGCTCCAGTGCACTCAGCTGGCAAAAATGAGCAGAACCTGTGTTTCAAAGGGCCAGCTTTGTCACATTCTGTGTCCTACATAATTTCGTTGAGAACTACCTTAAAGGTACACATGTTTGTGGACCGCTCAGCCATTTGCACGTTAATTTCACGAGCAGGCTGTTCTGTAACCGAAGGAGTGCTAGGAACCCTTTCTGAAATCACATCCCACTGTCAGAAATAAAGTATACACAGCAGTGCAATACATACATACATACACACACACACACACACATACATACATACATACATACATACATACATACATACATACATACATACATACATACATACATACATACATACATACATGCATACATACATACATACATACGTACATACATGCATGCATACATACACACTCACATACATACATACATACATACATACATACATACATGCATGCATACATACATACATACATGTATGCATGCATACATACATACACGCATGCATGCATACATACATGTATGCATGCATACATACATGCATGCGTGCATACATACATACATACAGACAGACAGATATCGAATATCAGCACATGTAATGCTGTTGGAACATTTCCATCAAATATCTCTCAAATGTAAGCATAACAGACCAGATATTGTTATTTGGGACAGACAAAAGAAAGAGATGAACCGTCATAGAGGCCAGTTATCCTGTTGATGTGAATATCTCTTTGAAAATCAAAGAAAAAGAAGGTAACTATGGACAACTGCTTTGAAACATCCAGCTTCTATGTTTGAATTAGAAATTTACATTTATACTCATAATCTCAGTCCTGATAAGCTTGGATTTTTTCAGAAAATGAAATCAACCAGCTTACTCGCACTTTACAAATATAATCTGTAAGCGGAACAGTTAAACTCTGCAAGACTTTTCTCAGGTTTAAAATGTGACATTGTTTTCTTTATCTACATTCCAATGGTGGAGCCTTGTATCTTTGTTGGAATATGTTGTATAATAATGTGATCCCTTGTTATAGATATCTCTGTCTGTGAATGTGTGTATAAATATATGTGTGTATGTATGTGTGTGTATATGTATGCATGTATATCAAACCGGATGGTCATCACAAGACTTTTTTTATTATCAGTTTGCTATAGTATATAACCTCACCATAATCACCACCACCACCACCACCAACAACAACAACAACAACACCATCACCACCATCACCACCAGCACCACCACCAAGAATACCACTACCAATACCAACAACACCACCATTACCACCATCGCCATCACCAACACCACGACTACGACGACGACCACCACCAACAACATCATCATCAACAACAACACCAACACCACGACTACGACAACGACGACCACCACCAACACCACCACCATCACCATCACCACCACCACCAACAACAACAACATCAACAACATCAACAACAACAACAACACCAACACCAACGACAACAACATATGACAGCAGTTTATATATTTTTTACCCTTCATGCTAATGTGAAAAGACACTGCAAGTGAGAGGTGCCAACGGTCTCACTCGACCGTGTAATTATTTCCATTGTGTAACCCTAACAAAACCTTCAATATAAATCCTTTTCCTTTTTATCCCCCCCCCCTTATTATCTCTCTCTTTCTTTTCTTCTCTCGCATTCTTTCTTCTTTGCTATCTTCCTTCCCTGTTCCTCTTCATCTAATTGCCTTTTTGCTAACACGTCGCTCCTTTCTTTCTTCTTTCTTTCTTTCTTTCTTTCTTTCTCTCTGTCTCCACCTCTTCTCATGTCACACAATACTTTTACTTATATCTTTTTAATATTATTTAATATTTTACCTTTCTTTGTTCTCCGTCTCGAAGTTGGTCAGTTGACAGAACCGTTGGCCGCTAAGCATTTTGTCTTTCGTTCTCTTCAAATTCCTCCGAGGTCGACTTTGCCTTTACATCTTTTCGAAGACGGTGAAATAGGTACCAGTTACGCACTGGGGTCAATGTAAGAGACTAGTCACTCCCTCGAATATCAGGCCTTGTGCCTATAGTAGATTATTTCTGTCTCTGTACTGCTTTGTCTGTGTTGTTTCTTCTTCTTGTTCTTCTTCTCCTTCTTGTTCTTGTTGTTGTTGTTGTTCTTCTTCTTCTCTCTTCTTCTTCTTCTTCCTCCTCCTCCTCTTCCTCCTCCTTCTTCTCCTCCTCCTCCTCCTCCTCCTCCTCTTCTTCTTCTTCTTCTTCTTCAATTCCTCTCTCCACTCCTCTCTCTCTCTCTCTTCCACTATTTCCCTCCCACAAACTCCTCTCTCCTTCGCCACCCTCAGTAACCTTCTCCTCATTCTCCTCACTTCAATCACTTCTTAAATTCTATCCTTCGCCGCCGCCGCCGCCGCCACCAAAAACCACTTCCACTAAACGCCAGCACCACCATCGTCCACAGCACTACGATAACTATTTTACACAGCTACCACCAGAGCCTGCTGCAACACCACCGCAACCATCACATCCACCGCCGCCACTAAAACCACCACCACAACCACCACCAACGCCGCCGCCACCGCCACCACCACCACTGCCAACCCCCGA
>NC_043009.1:49127066-49147066 GCF_006345805.1 Octopus sinensis | reverse complement strand
GAGAAATCGACGTACGCTTAATCAATAAACCGCAATAGGTGAACCATGATAAGTGAACCACGATATGGCGAAGGATAACTGTGTATATACGTGGTGATTGCTCCATCTTCACGGATGATTGTCGTCTCTTTGAGCTTCCTTATTATCAATAGCATTTCTGACATTCCTTCCATGACCTCTCAGATTACTATTTAGTCCTGCTGAAGATCTGCATGGTTTGAAGTATAGGTGACAGACGAAAGCTGTAACTTCTACCGGACTGACCGGATCACTTTGTGAGATATGTTCCTTGTGGACCGGCATATGTTCAAGTCCCGAAATCGACTTACAAGCCCTTTCACGCCCTATAGACGTCGAATTACTCGGTCTAGGAGGAAGGACGCTGCGTACCATCGATCTTTCAGGGAGCTTCAGCTGGTTGACTTACCCAGCCTTCCAACGGAGTACTCAGTTACCTCCAACACTTGATATTCTCATTGAAATTCTGATCCATGTCCAAAGGTCCACTTTAAGTGAACCGACCTATGTCAAGCACCCTCATTTGCAGAACAAATCTATGACTCAAACATCGCATCCATTGAACAGTCCTTTAAATATTACCGGTATTAATCGAACAGGCACCCATCCGATCAAAAGTCCGCATTAAATAAAAATACCTTTTAACAAAGGTGCGCATTAATCGAACCGTCATACGATAACAAGACCACGCAGTGAGCAAAGACGCACTTTGATCAAAGATACTTATGTTCAAAGCTTTGAATTAATCGAACAAGGCCTTGCTTAAAGGTCCTCATTAATCGAACAAACCTAGATCAAACATCCGCATTAATCGAAGGCAAAGACGACCAAAGGTCAGCATTAACTGAAGAGAACTACGCTCCAAAGTCCGCTTAACTGAACAAAGTTTTGAACAAGAGTTTGCACTGATTTAAAGGACTGGCGATCAAAGACCCGTATTAATCAAACCGACTTATGATCAAAGATCCGCATTGATTGAACAGTCTTGAATCTTTACGATGTGATCTTTTGATCGGATGCTTTTCTGGTAATGCGGAACTTTGATCACAGGACACTTCTATGAAAGATGTATGCATAGAAATAGTCGAACAGGCTTTGTTCAAACCTCCGCATTAATCGAAGAGACCTATGATCAAAAGTCCACCTTAATCGAATAAGCAATATGATTATAGGTCCACATTAATCAAAGCTTTGATAAAGAAAATTCGTCATAACCGAACATATTTATGGTTAATGCCTGAAGATGAAATGTTAGCATTAATTCAGCAGTCCTGTAGGCATCGAAAATTGAACCGGCCTATTCTGTTACTCTGTTATTCTGTTACTTATTTCAGTCATTAGACTGCGGCCATGCTGGAGCACCGCTATACTGGGGTCCAAGAAATCGACTTCAGATCTTATTCTTTGTAAGCCTAGTGCTTATTCTATCGGTATCTTTTGCTGAACCACTATGTCATAGGGACGTAAACATACCTAATGACTGATGTAGCAATATCATCGTAAACTGCTGCTAAGACAAATGAGATATTTTAGAGAGAGGAAACTATGTATGGATCTAGAAACTGGATCAAGTTATGAAGGTCGCAGAGAGTGTGATAACACAACTGATCTGTGTCAGAGTAAACCTACATTAGATGGGGATTGACTTCGTACTTAGAAGCGGTACCACTGCATCAATTTTCCCAGTCAGCAACGTCCGGAGAAACACCTGGCTAAGTATAAAACACTGTTCTTGGCATTCGTTGACTGAGACAGGGTACTACGTTCAGTAAGAAGGATATTAGATATATAAGGCGGCGAGCTGGCAGAAACGTTAGCACGCCGGGGAAAATGCTTAGCGGTATTTCCTCTGTCGCTACGTTCTGAGTTCAAATTCCGCCGAGGTCCACTTTACCTTTCATCCTTCTGAGGTCGATAAATTAAGTAGCAGTTACGCACTGGGGTCGATATAATCGACTTAATCCGTTTGTCTGTCTTGTTTGTCTGTCTTGTTTGTCCCCTCTATGTTTAGCCCCTTGTGGGCAATAAAGAAATAAGAAGGATATTAGAGGTCGATGAATAGCTTATGTTATGCAGAAAATCAAGTAAGTAAAGTAAGAATCAACAACAATTTCAGTGTCGAATTTAGAGTGAAGGTAGGAGATCCATTACATACTGCAAAGGATTGGTCTTATGAAGGATATATAATCGGAGACACCAATCCAGGGGCAGACATTGGGGCAAAAGTCAGTGCTTGATAGTCTGGTGATATAATTCGGAGCGAGTTCTGCTTTTGTACACTGGCTGTATAGAGAAATTATTTACCGATACAAAATCCGCAGTGGATATCATTCAGGTTCAAGTGTGCAGGAACATATTAAAAATAGGATGAACACATCACTATACACTATAAATGTATACATACAAGCATACGTACATGCATGCATACACACAAACACACACACACACACACACACATAGCTAGATAGATAGATATGTGTGTATGTGTATATGTATCTATGCACATATATATATGTATATATATTTGCATGTGTATGTGTGTATACATATATATATATGTGTGTGTACATATATGTATATATATGTGCATATGTATGTGTAAATATATCTATGTATATATATATATATATGTGTGTGCATGTGTATGTGTATATGTATGCGTATATGTGTGTATTATATGTTATTTACATAGTCCATATCTATCTATCTATCTATCTATCTATCTATCTATCTATCTATCTATTCATGCATTTACTTATTTATTTATTTATTATTTATTTATTTACTTATCTATCTAACTGTATATTTACTGATATCTGCTTTTATGTGTAGTTATATAAAAACTATTTAACATTAAACTGGATTCATTGCAAGGTTTTATATCAGAAGGCACGTCCTTCACACAGGCTGTGTTTAAAAGCACTATGCCCTCCAATACTCAATATTTTGTAGTGCAGTGCATATTTATCAATTTTTACAAGACAAAGGGTTGATAGTGACTTCGAAGTTTTAGCTTATAAGTTTGACGGCAGATGACAAGCTGAAACATCGCAGTCAACGACCTCTTGCTTTCTTCTAAAAATGATATACGTGTGTGTGAGTGCGTGTGTGTGCGCGCGAGCGCGTTTACATGTATATATATGTATATATATGTGTGTGCGTATATATATGTATATAATATAGATATGTGTGTATGTGTGGGTGTTTGTGTGTATAATTTTATATTCCTTGAAGCTAAAACGACTTCCCGAAGTGGAAGTGTATAATGTCTGCTTATGTGAAACTCTGAGTAGCAGTCTGCGGATTTTTTTTACGGTGTCATTAAAATACTCTACCTTTGGTATTCGAGAACGGTTTCCTCCTTCATGTTTTGCACCTGTGCTTGTGTATATATGTATATATATATATATATATATGCATGTGTATGCGTGTAAATATATATACGTATATATGTATGCATGTATGCGTGAATATATATATATATATATATATATATGTATGCATGTATGCGTGAATATATATATATATATATATATATATATATATATATATATGTATATATGTGTGTGTGTGTGTGTGTGTGTGTGTGTGTGTGTGTGTGTGTGTGTACGCTTAGATACATGATCTTTTACCGGAAACTGTACTGCGAAGGAAATTGTAACATTTTCATCAATACTCCAATACAAGTTGTTAATATAGTTCGAAGTTTAAGACAAGTTCCTCTGTAAGAAAGCAGCCAATCTGTCATGTTACTTTGACCTGATTCAACACGATACAATAAAACGATACTGGCCATTCTTGATCAGTTCGGTAACCAATAAAACTGCAGGAGATAAACAGCTAATAAAAACGCAAAGAGTTTTTATATTCGCGATTTGAACAAGATTGCTTATACATAGCTAATGGCCTTTATTTGATATCAAGTAAAATTGCCGAGAAACAAAAATCGGTTGATGCAGGATTATAGAATATAGCATAGGTTGATGAAAGTGGCGGTTTGTGTTTGTGGTTGTTGTGGTGCTAGTAGTGGTTTTGTTCGTGCGATGGCGTATTGTTTGTGGTGGTGATGTTGGTGTTGATATTGGCAGTGATGGTGGTGGTGATGATGGAATTCACTGTTGTTATAAATTTTCGCTTCTTTTTGTAATTCACATTCGTCCTTTTCTTCATGGTGGTTGTGGTTGCGGTTGAGGTGGTGGTTATGGAGTTGTGGTAAGGGTGATATTTTCTTTATAGAATGCAGATAATATTCTCAGGATTTTCAAACAAAAGTGCATTTTGTCTATATTTATTGGTAAATAAAAATACAATATTAGTAGTAGTAGTAATAATAATGATGATGATGATAATAATAATCCACAAGGCCTGGAAATTATGGGGAGGGAGTAGCCGATCACATGGATCCCAGTATTTGACTGGTTCTTAAAGGATGAAAAGCAAAGTCTGCCTCCGTGGAATTTGAACGCAGAACGAAATGCCGCTAAGGATTTTGTCTGGCGTGCTAACGATTCAACCAGCTCGCCACCTTAATAATAACAACAACAACAACAACAAGAATAATAATAATAATGATTTCATTTATTTGCCACTAGGATGAGGGGGAACAATACAAATACAGACATAAAGTGTGGGGGTTTACATATTATGAAATGATTAAAAGAAAGGAAAAATAACTTATACACGGCATACACTAAAAAAGAATGGACATTTGCATATCGTCCAAAGGTTAAAAAAAGTGACGGTGAGAATGGTAGATATGTCGCCCTCCTGATACAGGAAGGCCTTTAGGGATAATCGAGGAAGCCCACTGTCCGAGCTTACCCTGAAACCCTAGGAGCAAGTGCCTTCTCCAATTCCTTCTCTCCGACTCACAGGTCTGCACTTAGAGAGGTACCATCCACTCTTGACATTTTCACGACTTTCACTCACCTTTCAATAAACTCACTCGAGGACAGCACTTCCCTCTCCACTCTCAATTTCCTTTTCAAGTGAAACTTGAAGAAGTCAATGAGAGCCCTACTAAAGAGAAATGTATCTGTCCTCATGCCTTTCAGCCTTGTCCACCGAACAACCTCTTTCGCCACAGCCACCAAGCAAAGGAAAACTGCTTTGCATGCCCGATTGAAGGAGGGTGGCGGTACGATCATCACTACTGACTCGTCCGACAGAAGGACCCGTCTCACACGTGACAGCACAGCAACTGTTCGACATAACCCCACAAGTCAGCAAAGCTTGGACACTGAACGAAGGCGTGCAGAACGATTTTGTCACTCTGCGCACACCACAGACAAGCCCGTATGACAGCACAACCGTGCCTGTAGAGTTCATCTCGAAACAGTAGTTCCCCACCCCACCCCGTAGCACTGCCAGGACATCTGAAAATTATCCATGATAGTTCCCGACTGGAAAGTCCTCTGTAACAGGCTAGCCAGTTTGTTTTCGCCGGTGCCCGGAGTCTCCCCAAGAAAGTCCTCGCACGTCACCGCCACTAATCCTCTATAAATTTCTGAAGCAGAACACGCATTGGTCGACTGGTAGAGAAAAGGCCGGCACTATGCCAGCAATTTTGAGGGACGGGGATCGTCTGTAACATCGACCCCAGTGCTCAGCTGGTACTTATTGACCACGGAAAGGATGAACAGGCAAAGTCGACCTCGGCAACATTTGTGTAATAATAATAATAATAATAATAATAATAATGATAATGGTTTCAAATTTTGCCACAAGAGCAGCCATTTGGGAAGAGATGAATCGATTACATCGACTCCAGTGTGTTCAACTGGTACTTATTTTATCGCCCACGAATGGCTGAAAGACAAATTCGACCTCGGTGCAATTTGAACTCAGAACGTAACGTAGGACGAAATACCTCTAAGCATTTCACCCGTTGTGCTAATGATTCTGCCAGCTCGCCGCCCTACTACTACTACTACTACTACTACTACTACTACTACTACTACTACTACTGCTACTACTACTACTACTACTACTACTACTACTACTACTACTACTACTAATAATAATAATAATAATAATAATAATAATAATAATAATAATAATAATAATAATTTTAGAAAGTCAGCTGTTAGGGGGAGAGAGTAAGTCGATGACACAGAGCCCCAGTGTTCAACTGGTATTTAGCTTATCGACCCCGGATGGATGAAAGGCAAAGTCGACTCCAGCGGCATTTGAATTCAGAGAGAAAAGAAGGACGAAATGTCGCTAACCATTTTGCTCAGCGTCCTAAAGACTCAATCATGCTCGCGACTTAATAATAATAATAATATAATTTCTGTTATTAGCCAAAGGGAATAGACGAGGTGGGGGAGCATCACAAGGGCAGACAATTTGTATACATATTATCTCCTGATACTGGAGAACAACAACAAGGAGACCCATAGATCCAGGATAACCCTGATTACCAAAGACACGAGACTCCTCCCAATTGTGCTCTCAAATCTACATGCTGCGAGTAGGGCCATCCAATCGAACTGTTCTTGCCACAGTCACCCATCTAAATAATGGTTTCAAATTTTGGATTAAGGCCAGCAATTTTAGGGGCCGGAATAAGTCGATTGCATCGACCCCAGTGTTCAACTGGTACTTATGGTTAAAGGTAAAGTCCACCTTGGTGGAGTTTAAACTCAGGAAGTGAAGACGGACGAAATACCGCTAAGCATTTTGTCCAGCGTGCTAACGATTCTGCCAGCTCACCGTCCCAAATTTGGCTCAAGACCTTAGTGTTGAACTAAGACTTATTTTATCAATCCCGAAAGAATGAAAGGCAAAGTTGACATCGGTGGAATTTAAATTCAGAACGTAAAGCCCGAAGAAATGCCGCAAAGTATTTTGTTCGGCGCACAAACCATCCTACCAGCTTACCGCCTTACTACTAACTATAATAACAATAGTTATTTGTAATTTCGACACAAGGCCAGCAATTTTGAGTAGAGGGTAATTTCTATTACATTATGCATGAGAGAATCAACAATATGGATCAGGAACAATAATATTATTAAAATAAACAATAAATAAAACAAAAAACAATAATGAACAGGTACTCAGCAATGGGAAAAATCCATAAAAGTCATGCTGGGGCAAATGCATAGAGCATTTCAGACTCTCCTTTTCACACAATCTAACAGATTATCTTGGCACAGAAAAGCAGGCTCTTTACCTCAGGTCTTGTCGCTGGCTCAACACTATATATCAGAAAAAGGTAAAGTAACCTTCTCGCGTCATACCGACTCATAAAGGGCCGGTTTTGCGGTTTTATGGCATATATTTTCCCCTCCTAGACGGGATGCCGGTCCGTCGCAGGGTTATTCATTTTTGCTAGCTGAGTGGACTGGAGCAACGAAAAATGAAGTTTTGCTCAAGAACGCAACGCTCGCCCGGTCCAGGAATGGAAACCACAATCTTACGATTATGAGTTCAATACCCCTTACCACTAAGTCACGTGCCTCCACTCAGCAGTCTTTGGTTAGTGTTAATCCAATTAGCCACACCAATCTCTGCACTGGTACTCGAGCATTTCGCAAACTCAAGGCAGCAACACTCTCACCAATCTAACTTTCTAATCAGGGTTTGGTCCTAGAGGACATATCCTGTCCTCAAACATGTTCTCCAGGGCAGCATAGAACTCCCTTTACCAAGCAAGGCAAGTCGTTGAGTCGATCTTCATAGCAGACATGAATGATATCAGGATTTGTGGTCTATACTGTGATTGATTTCTTTGTTACCATAATTTATGAGATTATGCCGCTCTTTGTGGTTTTATGACGTCATTCACGTTTTATGTCGGGATTTATGGGTTTAAGCCAAAATTTCTGGGTTTATGTTGTCATCTGTGAGCTTCTGTCATTATTTCTGAGTTTATGTCATCATCTCCGGATTTATGCCGTCGTTTCTGGGTTTATGTTTCATATCCGGTTTTATGTCGTCATTTATAAGTATACGTCGTAATTAGTGGATTTATATATTGATTGGTGGGCTTATGCTATCAGTTGTGGGATTTTGTAATCATTTCTGTGCTTACACCATGATTCGTGGGTTCATACCTTAATTTGCGGGTTTATACAAAGATATATGATGTAAGGGGTTTTATCCGGATTTACGAGGTTGACTGCCCTTGCATTTCTGATTTGTAGCAATTATCTGGCTTAAACTCACAAATCAGCAATACGCTGACAATTAAAAAATGCGTACAGACCATTCGCAAGAGGTTCCGCACAAGCATCATATCGAAAGGCTATCGGCATATCCTGGTTGATGTGGACAACACCTTGTATTAATATTAGGAGCTTTAGTTATTTTGCGTTCCACCGTTATAAAAGCGATTTATTTCACGTATCTCGAATTGGTATATTCTTGTACGACATAAAACTCTCGCTGTTACTCTTTTACTTGTTTCAGTCATTTGACAGTGGCCATGCTGGAGCACGGCCTTTAGTCGAGCAAATCTACCCCAGGACATATTCTTTGTAAGCCTAGTACTTATTCTATCGGTCTCTTTTGCCGAAACGCTAATTTACGGGGACATAACACACCAACATCGGTTGTCAAGCGACAAACACAGACACACAAACGTATACACATACATACATACATACATACATACATACATACATACATACATACATACATACATACATACATACATACATACATGATGATGGCTGCCCCCTCGTTATCGAGTATGACCATTGCACGAAGCTTAACTGTTATTGGTGCTGTGATCGAATGTGACTTTTATTTGCTTTTTAAGGCTACAGCCAGCCATTCAGTTGAGACTCACAGCACCATCAACAATCACGAGTAATGTTGTTATTGTGCAATGCCTGTACAGGAAGATTTTTTTTTAAGTGAGGACAGGTTGTGCACTGAGTCAATCCCACTCACTAAGCAACAGCAGCCATAATCCGAAAAGAAGAACAAGTCAACATCATCGGTAACCACTGAGCCGCAAATTTTATGTCGGAGTTATCCCAGTTACCTGAGTTACCTTCTCCTAGAAGGATGCCCTAACAAAGGATTAACCGCGCGATCGGGTATTCAGTCCAAATTATTTCTATGTCCCCGCACATGATACAGCCTTAAGCCTTAAGAAAAAATACACATTTATTGGATGGCTGTTGACTCTCAAGAGTTCCTCCGCCCTTTGACGGATTTTGTTGTTCATCCCGCAGGGTGTCCAATAAACACACTCCTCACCAAGCAAGCTTGGTGGGGTTGCCGGTTTAGTCGCCGACGGCCCGACCATGCAAAAGGTTGTACTGGGTTACATGCTATCAGTAGCACTCGAAAGTGACCTGTCATACATACATACATACATGCATACATACATACATACAACATACATATATATATATGTATATATATATATATATATATATATATATATGCAATATATATATATATATACATACATATATATATATATATATATATATACATATATATATATATATATATATATACGACGGACTTCTTTCAGTTTCCGTCTACCAAGTCCACTCACAAGGCTTTGGTCGGCCCGAAGCTATAGTAGAAGACACTTCCTCAAGGTTCCACGCAGTTGAACTGAACCCGGAACCATGATGGTGAAAATGATAGTGAAATATGATGAATTGCCGTAGTAAAATGGTAGAACATCTGTCAAGTCAATAGACGATCTGGCTTCGACTCCCAAAAGCAACCTTCACTACTAGTAAACCTTTCTACCATAGGCGCAAGGCTTGAAACACTGGAGGCGTGGGCTATCGATTTTATCGACCCCAATACCTGATTGGTACTTATTTTATCGGCCCCAAAAGGATAAAAAATGAAGTCAGTCTCGGCGACATTTGAACTCAAAACGTAAAGAAATATCGCTAAGCATTTTTTAGCCGACGTACTAACGATTCTGTCATCTCACCGCCTTTCGCCGTTTTAATAACAATACCTCTTTCAAATTTCGGTACAAGGCCGGCAATTTTGTGGAGAAAGGTTTCTCGATTACATCAAGTTTAGTGTTCAACTGGCAATTTTTCTAACAACCCCGAAAGGATGAAAGGCAAAGTCGACTCCAGCGGGATTTGAACTCAAAATTCAAACAGTCTGAAGAAATTACCGCAAAGTATTTCTCCCAATGTTCTAGTGATCCTACAAACTCGATGAGGAAGAAGAGGAAGAAGAAAGGAGGAGGAAGAGGAGGAACATGTCGTAGTGGAGGTGGAGGAAGAGGACAATTGGAGAGGTGAAGAATGTGGAGTGGATGATGATGATGGAATGGTATGACGTATAAGTGTACGTATGTGTGTGGGCGTTTAAATGTGTGTGTGTGTCTGTGTGTGTTAGAGTTTATGCGTGAGTGCGCGTGTATATATTTGTGGAAACGGATGAAGTTCACGGTACGAGGGTAAATCAAGCTGTTGAAAGAATGTAAAATAAATCATAGGTGAGGTAAACCAATCCTTTAAAGGGGTTTCTGTATGGATTGACGAAGTAAAGAAGAGGGGGAAAGTTGGTGGGGGGAAGGTTCTACAATACAATTGTTATGAAGACGATATCTGCTAATGCGATGACTAAAATCAAAAGCAGTCATTAATTAATTAAATACTTAATGATTTCTTTTGGAATAAGTTCAGTAGTGAGCCAACCTCACCGATACCATTAGCTAATTCCTATCTTTATTGCTAATTACCATTTAGCATAAGTATTCGGGCAAAATTCCTTTCCAAAACTTTCAGCCAATTCTTTCCACAAACTGTGTTTCTAGGTTCCCCACTTGGATTATTAACTGGAAACTTCGTCTGGCGCTGTCGTCATCTTGTCGTTGTTATTGTAGTAGTAGTAGTAGTAGTAGTAGTAGTAGTAGTAGTAGTAGTAGTAGTAGTAGTAGTAGTCGTTGTTGTTTTTTCTTCTTCTTCTCCTCCCCTTCTCCTCCTCCTTCTTCTTCGTCGTCGTCGTCATGGTCGTCGCCGTCGTCATCATCCTCCTCATCATTATCGTCGTCGTCGTCGTCTTCGTCGTAGTCGTCATCGTCGTCGTCGTCGTCATCATCATCATCATCATCATCATCATTCCCGTCATCCTCCCCCATTTTATCCCCCTTTTAGTCCTCTATCTATTCCTCATCATGTACCTTGATGTTGTTGTTGTTGTTGCTGTTGTTGCTTCTGCAGCAGTTGTTTCTTCTCTTCTTCTTCTTCTTCTTCTTCTTCTTCTTCTTCTTCTTCTTCTTCTTCTTCTTCTTCTTCTTCTTCTTCTTCTTCTTCTTCTTCTTCTTCTTCTTCTTCTTCCTCCTCCATCTCCTCTTTTCTGTTTTCTACAAGAGAACACCAAAACACTTTCTATTTGATCTCCGCGTGAAATAATGAAATAACACAAAGAGCAAAACAAAACATAACCCCCCCCACACACACACACACACACAAACACCACCAGCTCCACCACCACCACCTCCACAAAAAAAAAAGAAAAAAAACAACCCTCAAAACTAGCACGAAAACAACAACAACAAAATAAACCAAAACAAAACACGTTAAAAACATAAACATGAACAAAAAATATTTTCAAAAGATATAAAGAAATAAAGACAAAGAAAACACGACGACAAACACCCCCACCCCCTCTACAAAAACAACAAATAACAAAACAATAACATTCAGCTATGCGCCATAACCAACAAATAAGAAAGCGAAGACAGTCTTTATATTCTAATTATTCTAATTATTATTATTATTATTATTATTATTATTATTATTATTATTATTATTATTATCTGTTCTTCTGGTTCTTCTTGTTCTTCTCCTTTTTCTTCTTCTTCTTCTTCTTCTTCTTCTTCTTCTTCTTATTATTATTATTATTATTATTATTATATTATTATTATTATATTATTATATTATATTATTATTATTGTTATTATTATTATATTATTCATCATCATCCATCATCATCATTATATATTACTGTTTATTTTATTATTTTTTATAGTATTATTGTTTTGTTGCTGCTTACGTTATCATTGAATAATTATGGCTTTTGTCTTCGGTGCTAGAACGGCAACAACATAAACTCTTTAGAAAATCTTCAAGAACCACAAGTTGCTAATTGCTGTAAATATTACAGCGAGCGTAAAAAGGAAGGCCTGTCTAGATTATTTTTGAACACCGTAATGATCGTGCTATAGAGCTCGGCTAACAGACGTTTAAAATTATTGGGTAGAAACAAACGTGGGAATACAAGAATCTATATCAATGGACAGATTATAAGTATTTGTTGCCATTTACCATTTATTTCGTTTAGATAAGAACTGAAGAAAACTAGAGGAGAAGTGTTAGAAACTGAAGAGAGACGCTTTTGCCTGTCTCTCGGAATATAAAGAAGGGCCGTATTGTTTGTTTTAGTCTAGGTAAAGAATCCAAGGAATTGAAATATAGAATATGTTATGTTATACACACTAACACAGAGACACAAACACACACACACACATACAAGCAAACACTCATACACACACACACACATGTACATATATATATAAGCGTGTATAGATGTTAGTGTATGTGTATGTATATCATTAATCATTAACAAACGTATATATATATATAAATAAATATATATAATATATATATATATATATATATATATATATACATATATATATGTCTGTGTGTGTGTGTGTATTTCTATACATGCACACATATATATACATCTCTCTCGCGCTTTCTTCTCTCTCTATTGTATATATATATATATATTATATATATATATATATATATAATATATATATATATATATATATATATTATGTAGGTATGTATGTATGTATTGTATGTATGTATGTATGTATATATATGTATATATACATGCATATATACGTGTTTATTGTAAGTATACTTGTATATATATGCATGTATGTATGTATGTATGTATCCAGCTATCTAGCTATCTATCCATCTATCTATCTATCTATCTATCTATCTATCTATCTATTTATCTATCTATCTATCTATCTATCTATTTATCTATCTATCAACCGATCTATCTAAACATATTAAACTGCCTAAAGTTTTTAATTTTTTTGTTAGTGGTTTTAGCAGACAGCTCAATAAATATGAACAAAAAAAAACACTTTATGTTTCGAGCAATTTATTTTAATATTCACGTGGCTAAAGACACTTGAACATAAATATGGTTTATGCATCATAAATACACAAACAGATACATACATACACGCATACATACGTATATATATATAAACAAATGCGCACATACATAAATACATACATAAGTTTGTGTGTTTGCGTGTGTATGAGTGCATAAGTTCATTTATATTTTTCTCCGGACACGAATTCGTGTTTGTAACTCCCCCACGTTAAAAATAAGATGCCGACGCCGGGCGAAATGCGTAGCCGTATTTCGTCTGCCGTTACGTTCTGAGTTCAAATCCCGCCGAGGTCGACTTTGCCTTTCATCCTTTCGGGGTCGATAAATTAAGTACCATTTACGCACTGGGGTCGATGTAATCGACTCAATCCGTTAGTCTGTCCTTGTTTGTCCTCTCTGTGTTTAGCCCCTTGCGGGTAGTAAAGAAATGCGTAGCCCTATTTCGTCTGCCGTTACGCTCTGAGTTCAAATTCCGCCGAGGTCGACTTTGCCTTTCATCCTTTCGGGGTCGATAAATTAAGTACCAGTTACGCACTGGGGTCGATGTAATCGACTCAATCCGTTAGTCTGTCCTTGTTTGTCCCTTCTATGTTTAGCCCCTTTTGGGTAATAAAGAAACAGATATTGTCATAAGGAAAAGAAAAAAGAAAAATTAGAAGGAGAGGAAGGTATGGAGATTATATACAGACAAGTAAACCTAAATGGTAACCAGAATATTGAATGCACATTTCCCCAGTGCTGTTGAATTAACCATTCAGGCTTTTAAGGTATCAACGGAAGCGGCGCACCACAGAAATAGTAAATGATTTACGGCACAAAAGAAATTACTTTAAAATTACTAAAATAATATTCAAAGTGGTTAATATGATCGGAAATATAATTTTGTAGTGATCATGATGTCATAGTAGGGAGCTGATCAAAGACTTTGCAATAAAAAAAAAAGTAGAAGAAAGCTTTTCAAATATAAAGTGGAAGCATAGAAAAATTTGGTTTTGTTTCATTTTGAAAAATAAAAATTTATTTTACGATTTATCATTATTTATATTTTGAATGACGTATATATAAAGGTAAAGGTAAAATTACCTTTTCAAGTCATGTCAACACAGAAGGATCGGTTTCCCGGTTTCCATGGTATATATATACCACCACCCCTGGATGGGACGCCAGTCTATCACTGTATTACTCATTTTTTCCAGCTGAGTGGACTGGAGTAACGTGAAACGAAGTGTTTTGTTCAAGAATACAACGCATCGCCCGATCCAGGAATTGAAACCACAATTTTATGCTCTTTATCCAACACTCTAACCACTAAGCCACGCGCCTCCACAGTAATATGTGGAAGCACTCCGTCGGTTACGACGATGAGGGTTCCGGTTGATCTGACCAACGTAACAGCCTGCTCGTGAAATTAACGTGTAAGTGGCTGAGCACTCCACAGACACGTGTACCCATAACGTAGTTCTCGGGGATATTCAGCGTGACACAGAGAGTGACAAGGCCGGCCCTTTGAAATACAGGTACAACAGAAACAGGAAGTAAGAGTGAGAGAAAGTTGTGGTGAAAGAGTACAGCAGGGATCACCACCATCCCCTGCCGGAGCCTCGTGGATTTTAGGTGTTTTCGCTCAATAAACACTCACAACGCCCGGTCTGGGAATCGAAACCGCGATCCTACGACCGCAAGTCCGCTGCCCTAACCACTGGGCCATTGCGCCTCCACTGTTAATATAGTAGCATCTTTATGTAAGTTAATAGTAATTACCATATTTGTAATCAGTTCCGGAGATTTTGTTACTTTTCTGAAGTATTTTGCAGATGAAAAGCCTGAAAGAGATTTGTCGATATTACGGCAGCATTCATATTATTCCAGGTCATTTCGGCTCTACAGGTGTGATATACGAAATCTAGATATACTCTTACCCTTTACTCTTTTACTTGTTTCAGTCATTTGACTGTGGCCATGCTGGAGCACCGCCTTTAGTCGAACAAATCGACCCCGGGACTTATTCTTTGTAAGCCTAGTACTTATTCAATCGGACTCTTTTGCCGAACCGCCAAGTTACGGCGACGTAAACACACCAGCATCGGTTGTCAAGCGATGTTGGGGAAACAAACACACGCATGCACACATACACACACACACACACACACACACACAAACACGCAATATATATATATATATACATATATACGACTGAACCCGGAACAATGTGATTGGTAAAGAAGCTATTTACCACACAGCGATTCTCTGATGAGGATATTACATGCATTACTTTAAACTTGAAGCAATTAGGAACGTGAATTAATACATGGCGAAAAACACGACCATGTGTGTGTGTGTGTGTGTGTGTGTGTGTGTGTGTGTGTGTGTGTGTGTGTTGTGTGTGCGTGTGTGCGTGTGTGTGCCTATGTATAAGATATATATGTATTTTGTGGAATACAGAGCCCCTATGAATTTTGAGCTACATTTTGTCATAAAATTGTAAAACAGTAAATTATATCATTTTCAATATTTTCGCAATTTTATTGAGCCCTCTGTTAAGACGCTAGCACAGAAATTGTTTTCATTATAAAATTGCATGTGAAATATTATGTGTATGTATGTGCGCGCGCATGTTGTTAAATGTATGAATATATGTATGTCAGTATGTATATGTATCAAAAATATAACATATATACATGTATATACATATATATAGAGAGATAGATAAATTGATAGATAGACATATAGATAGATAAAAATATACGTAATAAAGGCTATATATGCTAAATATTATGAGACACATAAATAATATATACACACATTCCCCTTTTTGAGCGCCAAACAGACGAAGGGAATCGACGTATGTATGTATTAAAAAGCTCCCATCTCCTAAAACATAATTATGCTCAAGGAAAACATAGACACTTTACGTGTGTATATGTATGTATGTATGTATGTATGTATGTATGTATGTATGTATGTATGTATGTATGTATGTATGTATGTATGTATGTATGTATGTAGGTATATAGGTATATACGTACGTATGCATGTATGTAGGTATGTATGTATATATGTGTGTATATATATATATGTGTAAATATATATATATACATATATATATATATATATTTATACATATATCTTAATACGTATGTCTTGATTGATTTCAATTCATTCCATATACGTATGTTTGTGCACACGTTCTTCTGTGTATATGCGTGTGCTTGTGTGTGTGCTTGTGTGTGGTGTGTGTGTGTGTGTGTGTGTGTGTGTGTGTGTGTGTGTGTGTGTGTGTGTGTGTGTGTGTGTGTGTGTGTGTGTGTGTGTGTGATGTGTGTGTATGTGTATGCATTTGTGTGTGTGTGTGTGTGTATTACATAAATATAGAAAAATAAAAATATACTCTATTCTCATAGAGAAAAAAATTTCTCAGACTCACACAGAAAGTAAGCTTGTATGCACATTTCTATGTATAATTTATATTATCTGTATATATTGTGATTTCTATATATGTGTACATACGTACATATGCATGCATATATGTACGTATCTATCTATGTATGTATATAAACGTATATGCACACATAAAATATATACATGTATATAAGTGTGTGTATATTCCTATATTTATGTTTGCATAAACACATACGTATATATCGCCACATACATGCATAAATATATGAGAATCGCTGGAAAGAAAACAACAGATCTATAAAAGTAATTTTATAATAATTTCATCAACAATTGAGAAAGAAAAAAATATATATCTTGTTACTAATATCAATAGAGTCTTCCGTATTTAATTCTATTTCATTCCATTTTATTCGATTTTATTTCATATTATATTATTTTACAGTATAATTTGATTTCTTACCTATCTATTTATTTTATTTTTTACAGCCAAAACATTCTTAACGAGAGACTGTACATCAATGTTTTAGTTTAACAAACTTTTACACATAAAATATTTATGCGTTCTGTCTAAATATTTACTGTTTCTGATAATATAAGCACAAGACCGCATTTATTGCAGGAAAATGTCTGTAGTGGAATTAGGCCTGGACTTTATATGTATTATAGATGGTGTGTGTGACTGTGTGTGTGTGTGTGTATACAGACACATACACACACACATACACATGTATTTATGTATGTATGTACGTATGTATAAACAATTTACTTTGGCCCGGTATAAAATATCTATCTACCTAGCTACCTAGCTACCTACATACCAACCTACCTACCTACCTACCTACCTACCTACCTACCTACCTACCTGTCTGTCTGTCTGTCTGTGCTGTCTCTCTCTCTATCTATCTATCTATCTATCTATCTATCTGTTTGTCTATCTATGTATCTGTCTATATATATAATTTATATATACATTATATATATACTATATATATATATATATATGATTATATATGTATATCTATATATATATATGTATGTATATATATCTATATATTATTATATATATATATATATATATATATATATATATATATATATATATACATATATATATATATGCATCTATATATATGTATATATATTATATATACTTATGTATGTATGTATGTTACCAGGCCAGTAGTAAATCGGCTATGAATGTCTGTATATGATTTAATGCCACTGGCATAGATATAGACAATAAAGACGAATAAATTTATATCAAATTCATATATCGAATATTATGGATTATTGAAATTATTTTTCTTAACGAGATAATTAAACAAATGCCACGTCGCGTTTGCGATGAACTGTATATGAGAAGGGACAGATAATCGCCAGAATCAAGGTGTCTCTGAAACTAACATGCCTTTAAACGAAAGACGTGTAATTACCTTGAGATAGGAGAGCTGCTGTGAACTTGTATTTCTGAAAATAGTTTCTGTCATCAAGATGGTTACTCTAATTTTTTTTAATTCGGTGTGCGGGAAATGCATGAATTAGTGATTAGTCTAAAATATACGACGTTTATATTCACTGTTTTCTACATTTGAACTTGTGTTAAAGGTTTCCGTTGGGAAATAATGTAACGATAGATAACACTCATAGATAAGTAATTCTTGTGCATGTCTATAAAAAATATCCCGATCCCACCAAGGGATGTATACATGGAACTCCTACTACAAAAGACTAATGATTTCATCATTCGGATGAGGTGGAGAACCCTACAGTATGACTTCAAATCTAATCACTTCGAACATTCTAATGAAAAGGAGTCTCAGAACCTGAGTCTCACAAAAATCTACCCCCAAACCCTGCATTTTGAGAAAGAACTACTACATATGTTATAAAACATGAAATTCTCTAATTATACTAATTCCTTCCAGAAAGAACTGTCCAAAATTACATTTAAATAAGAACTTCACCACACCTGTATGTCTTCTCTGATAAAACTAGCAGTCTTTCCTCCCTTCTCTTGGAAACATATACTAATCTCATATCAAAGGAACTAAACACAAATTATGTGGCTGTGTGGTAAGTAGCTTTCTTACCAACCACATGGTTCCGGGTTCAGTCCCACTGCGTGGCACCTTGGCCAGGTGTCTTCTACTATAGCTTCGAACCCACTAAAGCCTTGTGAGTGGATTTGGTAGACGGAAACTGAAAGACACCCGTCGTATATATGTATATATATATATATGTGTGTGTATATGTATGTGTGTGTATATGTTTGTGTTTCTGTGTTTGTCCCCTAACATCGCTTGACAACCGATGCTGGCGTGTTTACGTCCCCGTCAGTTAGAGGTTCGGCGAAAAATCCCGATTGAATAAGTACTAGGCTCACAAATAATAAGTCCTGGGGTCGATTTCTTCGACTAAAGGCGGTGCTCCAACATGGCCGCAGTCAAATGACTGAAACGAGAAAAAGAGATACTCATAGAAATGCTCTTAAGGAGATTAATAACATCCATTGAAAGCTCATCGCTGATTTAAATTTACTAAATAGAACTGAACCATATACACCTAACATCCCATCCCCCTGAAGTACCACAAACCCAACTTCTACTCTAAGCCTTCTATTCGACTCATCTGCCCCACAAAATCTGACTTAGGTCGAATTAATAGATGTATTATAGACTGTATTCTACCTCTTGTTAGAACTAATGTTAAGCTACCACTCTGGAATTGCACTGGAGATGTCATCACTAGGTTTCACTCTCTTCATGATAAACAACACACCCATTTCTTTCAAATTATTACTCATCAATATCACCAATTCTCTTAAATAAAACTTTAATCTTCCCCGAAAATATGCTCCCATCTCCCGATCGGATATCAATATCATTCTAGCTGCGAGAAATTTTGAAGGGTAATAACTGGACCTGCAACTCATCTACGGATTACTTTGACAAAACTATGGGCTCATCGGACTCAGCCCAGGTCACTGACCTTGTGGGCTTATTCCTTATTTCCCAAATTATAAAATAATTGCCCAACCTATCCGGCGGACTATACAGAGACGACGCACTACTTTCGGCAAGGGGATTATCTAGACCGTCGGTGGAACGCACCAAGAAAGCCGCAAACAAGTATTTCATTCGAAATTGATGCTAAAGTGGCCAATTTCTAAAACGTTACTCTTAGACTTAAACACAAATTTATACCACCCTTTCCATAAACCCAGTCAATCTTTACAATACATAAATGTCTTCTCTAATCACCCTAAACTTACCCTTAATATCGTAGTGACAAGCATATCTATCAGAATCCGCTAAAGAAGAAATTTTTAACACTCACATCCCTCATTATAATCAGGCCCTTCAAATAAGCGGCTTCCACTAAAAATATTTTATATCCCCAACACTAAGCTTAAAACTAAAATAGCACATCTCTTC